>NC_084563.2:24957098-25172098 GCF_033978685.3 Nerophis lumbriciformis | reverse complement strand
CAGGTTGTGACGTGGATTTAACCATTGAAATTTGGTAATTTTCCCAATCAATATTCTACAACACAAATACAACGTTGAAAAACACGCTTTTTGACAACGTTTATTCAATGTCAGGTTGTGACGTTGATTTGCACATTGAAATTTGATAATTTCCTTACCAGTATTGTGCAACACAAATACAACGTTGAAACAACATGCTTTTTTACGACGTTTATTCTATGTCAGGTTGTGACGTTGATTTGAACATTTAAAATTTGGTCATTTCCTAATTAGTATTGTGCAACACAAATACAACGTTGAATCAACAAGCTTTTTGATTATGTTTATTCAATGTTGTGTTGTTACGTTGATTTGACCTTTGAAATTTGGCAATTTCCGAACTAGTATTGTCCAACACAAATTCAACGTTGAAACAACATGCTTTTTGTCGACGTTTATTCAATGTCAGGTTGTGACGTTGATTTGAACTTTGAAATGTGGTCATTTTCCCAACCAATATTCTACAACACAAATACAACGGTGAAACAACATGCTTTTTGACGACGTTTATTCTATGTCAGGTTGTGACGTTAGTTTGAACATTTAAAATTTGGTAATTTCTTAATTAATATTGTGCAACACAAATACAACGTTGAAACAACAAGCTTTTTGATTACGTTTATTCAATGTCGTGTTCTTACGTTGATTTGACTTTTAAAATTTGGCAATTTCCGAACTAGCATTGTACAACACAAATTCAACGTTGAAACAACATCCTTTTTGACGACATTTAACAAATGTCAGGTTGTGAGGTTGATTTGAACATTGAAATTTGGTCATTTTCCGAACCAATATTCCACAACACAAATATAACGTTGAAACAACATCCTTTTTGACAACATTTATTAAATTCATGTTGTGACGTTGATTTGAACATTGAAATTTGGTAATTTTCCCAATCAATATTCTACAACACAAATACAACGTTGAAACAACATGCTTTTTGATTACGTTTATTCAATGTCGTGTTCTTACGTTGATTTGACCTTTGAAATTTGGTAATTTCCGAACTCGTATTGTACAACACAAATTCAACATTATTAAATGTCAGGTTGTGACGTTCATTTGAACATTGAAATTTGATCATTTCCCCAACCAACAACGTGGATACAACGTTAGACATCAATTGTTGTCTCACTTTACGAATCCAACAATTTGGCAACATTGTTTCAAAGTCAGTTTAAAAGGACATGGACGTATAATCAATGTCTTATCAATGTCTTGAGCCTGCTGGGACCCACATGGGGTCGTGTTGCGAGCGTAGCGGGACTGTAGCAACAGCAGCCGCCGTTTGGCGGGACATCACTTTCGGAAAGTTGCAGGACCACGGCAGGTCACTAAGCAAAGTTTCAGGATTGTTTTTACGCGATATATTGCCTCTTTGGAGGGGAAATGGCGAGAGTTTTTAAAAAGTGACAGTAAAAATGAGCACGCTTTCCACAATGAGTAATGAAGGTCAAAGGGACTGCGAGTTAAAAAAGTACATGCACGTCATGGCGACACACCTTTATGTCGGAGGCCTTTCACCACAAATGAAAGGGGAAGGGGTCCAAAAGTTGATCTATAGTTTCACTTTTTGTTAAAATATGTCATGGTGTGGGAGGCATTTCAAGGAAATACTAGCAAATATAAAGCAGATATTGGGTCAAAAGTCCTTTGACCTGCAGCAATATTTGTCTTTGTCATGTCTTTATTTTGATCTGCATGTAAGTCACAGAAGAAAAAATATTTTTAGTTAACCCTGCAGAGAGCCATGGAATTCCCCCAACAGCTTTTTTCTGGTACTCAAACTTCTTTATATATTGGTGCTGTTTTTTTCCACCAAACACCATAGATTTATAGTAGCAGTTTTGCCTAGGACGTTATGTCGCAGTAATTCTGCAATAATCGCCGTGGAAGTGAATAATAATTGTTTCCTTGTATATTACCTTAACCCTTTAAAGCCTGAACCACTAAATACTTGACAAAAAATTGCAATTATTGAAAACTGTAGCTTGTTTCCTTCTAAACCAGGGTTCGGCAAACCTAAATGTTAAAAGAGTCATATTGGACCAAAAAAACAAAAAACAAATCTGTCTGGAGCCGTAAAAAAAAAAGAGCCTTATAATGAAGACAACACATGATGTACGTGTCTATATTAGTTATATTAGCCTACTATCAAAATGACTTTAAAGGTTTTATATACAGGTAAAAGCCAGTAAATTAGAATATTTTGAAAAACTTGATTTATTTCAGTAATTGCATTCAAAAGGTGTAACTTGTACATTATATTTATTCATTGCACACAGACTGATGCATTCAAATGTTTATTTCATTTAATTTTGATGATTTGAAGTGGCAACAAATGAAAATCCAAAATTCCGTGTGTCACAAAATTAGAATATTACTTAAGGCTAATACAAAAAAGGGATTTTTAGAAATGTTGGCCAACTGAAAAGTATGAAAATGAAAAATATGAGCATGTACAATACTCAATACTTGGTTGGAGCTCCTTTTGCCTCAATTACTGCGTTAATGCGGCGTGGCATGGAGTCGATGAGTTTCTGGCACTGCTCAGGTGTTATGAGAGCCCAGGTTGCTCTGATAGTGGCCTTCAACTCTTCTGCGTTTTTGGGTCTGGCATTCTGCATCTTCCTTTTCACAATACCCCACAGATTTTCTATGGAGCTAAGGTCAGGGGAGTTGGCGGGCCAATTTAGAACAGAAATACCATGGTCCGTAAACCAGGCACGGGTAGATTTTGCGCTGTGTGCAGGCGCCAAGTCCTGTTGGAACTTGAAATCTCCATCTCCATAGAGCAGGTCAGCAGCAGGAAGCATGAAGTGCTCTAAAACTTGCTGGTAGACGGCTGCGTTGACCCTGGATCTCAGGAAACAGAGTGGACCGACACCAGCAGATGACATGGCACCCCAAACCATCACTGATGGTGGAAACTTTACACTAGACTTCAGGCAACGTGGATCCTGTGCCTCTCCTGTCTTCCTCCAGACTCTGGGACCTCGATTTCCAAAGGAAATGCAAAATTTGCATGGTTGGGTGATGGTTTGGGGTGCCATGTCATCTGCTGGTGTCGGTCCACTCTGTTTCCTGAGATCCAGGGTCAACGCAGCCGTCTACCAGCAAGTTTTAGAGCACTTCATGCTTCCTGCTGCTGACCTGCTCTATGAAGATGGAGATTTCAAGTTCCAACAGGACTTGGCGCCTGCACACAGCGCAAAATCTACCCGTGCCTGGTTTACGGACCATGGTATTTCTGTTCTAAATTGGCCCGCCAACTCCCGTGACCTTAGCCCCATAGAAAATCTGTGGGGTATTGTGAAAAGGAAGATGCAGAATGCCAGACCCAAAAACGCAGAAGAGTTGAAGGCCACTATCAGAGCAACCTGGGCTCTCATAACACCTGAGCAGTGCCAGAAACTCATCGACTCCATGCCACGCCGCATTAACGCAGTAATTGAGGCAAAAGGAGCTCCAACCAAGTATTGAGTATTGTACATGCTCATATTTTTCATTTTCATACTTTTCAGTTGGCCAACATTTCTAAAAATCCCTTTTTTGTATTAGCCTTAAGTAATATTCTAATTTTGTGACACACGGAATTTTGGATTTTCATTTGTTGCCACTTCAAATCATCAAAATTAAATGAAATGTTACGATCCGCTGCCCGGATCAGAGTTTGTTTATGTTTCTCGTCACATATGTTTTCAGCACATTTGATTTTGTTTGTGTTCAGTTGCCATGTCAGCTGATTACTTTCACCTGCCTCTGGTTAGTGTTCGGGACGCGCACCTGTTGCCCGGGCACTAATCAGAGGGCTATTTAGTCTTTGCTCTGGCCTCACTCTGTCTGGCTTCCTAGTTTGTTCTCATACAACTGTTAACGACTACTTTGATTCTGCTAGCTTTTCACGCTATGCTATTTTTTCCTGCTAGCTCCCACGCTAGTCCTTTTGTTTTGCCTTTTGTGCTACATGCATGTTTTTTTGTTTATCCATCATATGATTTATTTTTAAAAATAAATCATTTTCCTACCTGCAAGCTGTGTCCGAAGCCGTCTGCATCCTTGGGAGAGCCACACCCGCATCACGATGCGACCACGTCGTTTCAGTACGAAGCCAGCAGAAGACAATTCTCCCGCACCGGCTAACGAGGAGTGGGACGAAGGTACGCTCATGGTGTTGCGAGCGATGGAAGCCGAGACGCTTCGCTATTCGACGGAGGAGAGGTCGAATCTCATGTGGGGACCTGGAGGCTCTCTTATCCCCATCGATTCCCTCTGGTCGGAAGACATCGCCGCTACACCGCAGTACCGTGCGCGCCGTCAAAGACGGAAGCCGGCCAGGAGGTCTTTCCCTCGCCGCCAAGACGCGCCGCTCCTGCAAACTCCTCCCCCGGACCGAAGCAAGCTACATTCAGCCCAAACTTCCCCTCCTCAGATGTTTGGCAACCCCATCGACCACTTCGCCAAACAGTTCTCTGATTGGGCTGTCAGTCACATGGACATTTCCAACAATGACGTCATTTCATTGGCGCCCCCCGAAGAGGTAACTCCGCCCACTCCCGATGACGTCATTGAGCAAGAATTTTTTTTTCCATCATCTGCTTCTTTCAGTCAGCCGCCTCCAAATGACTTTTATTCCAAGATAAAACATTATCAGGACATTTTTATTAAGTGTAAGTCTAGTCAGTCACATTCTGATTTTCAGACTCCACCTCCAGTGAATTTGGTTCCGCCCCCAGTGACTATTGCTCCGCCCACTGCACATATTTTTTCCCCCTGTGCTCCCACCCAATCTCAAGTGAGGAGTAATAATAGTCAATTTGGACAATTTAAAGAAGAGTATACCCCCCTCCATACCTCCCCCCACCCACCCTTGAAGACGGTTCCAAACCGCAAAGAGCGCGTCTGGTATCCGCGTCTTGAGGGGGGGGCTAGTACTGGGAACTGTGCTAGTGCGGTGGCACAACTTCGGCGTACTAAGCCGCAACCACCTGTACGGCCACCGCCACCAGTTTTTTGGCGTGCTAAGCGGCAACCTCCTGCACGGCCACCGCCACCAGTCTTTCGGCGTGCTAAACCGCAACCTCCTGCACGGCCACCACCACCAGTTTTTCGGCGTGCTAAACCGCAACCTCCTGCACGGCCACCGCCACCAGTCTTTCAGCGTGCTAAGCCGCAACCTCCTGCACGGCCACCGCCACCAGTCTTTCGGCGTGGTAAGCCGCAACCTCCTGCACGGCCACCGCCACCAGTCCTTCGCCATGCTAAGCCACAACCGCCAGCTAGGCCACCTCCAGCTGCACCTCGGCTAGCACCTGTTCCTGCACCTCGGCTGACACACCAAGCTTCGTCTCCTGTACCTACACCAGCGCCGGCTCCAAGGCTGGTTCCCACACCAGCGCCGGCTTCAAGGCTGGTTCCCACACCAGCGCCGGCTCCAAGGCTGGTTCCCACACCAGCGCCGGCTCCAAGGCTGGTTCCCACACCAGCGCCGGCTCCAAGGCTGGTTCCCACACCAGCGCCGGCTCCAAGGCTGGTTCCCACACCAGCGCCGGCTCCAAGGCTGGTTCCCACACCAGCGCCGGCTCCAAGGCTGGTTCCCACACCAGCGCCGGCTCCAAGGCTGGTTCCCACACCAGCGCCGGCTCCACGGCTGGTTCCCACACCAGCGCCGGCTCCACGGCTGGTACCCACACCAGCGCCGGCTCCACGGCTGGTACCCACACCAGCGCCGGCTCCACGGCTGGTACCCACACCAGCGCCGGCTCCACGGCTGGTACCAGAACCTGCACCTGCTCCACGGCTGGTACCAGAACCTGCACCTGCTCCACGGCTGGTACCAGAACCTGCACCTGCTTCCACGGCGACGACGTCTCCTCCTGCCTCCACGGCGACGTCGGCTCCTCCTGCCTCCACGGCGACGTCGGCTCCTCCTGCCTCCACGGCGACGTCGGCTCCTCCTGCCTCCACGGCGACGTCGGCTCCTCCTGCCTCCACGGCGACGTCGGCTCCTCCTGTTTCCACGGCGACGTCTGCTCTCTCCTCGTCTTCGTCTCAGCGACCTCGAGTGGTCTGGCTGCGCAAGCGGCGCTCTCTGAGGTTTCTGTATGGACGCCTGTGGCGCAAACAGCAGCGACACCCGAGACATAGACTTAGAACTCTGCGGCTGCTGAACTTCTGGCGCCACTCACGCCCACCTTCTCGGCAGCCACGAATGTGGCCTTTCCGTGGTCGCCCGCCTCGCCTGCGGCAGCGGCGTTCCACTCGCCGCCGCCACCTGACTCTTCCCCGGTGGATTCGGGGACACGTGGCCTGGCGACCCACCACCAAATCCTCCCTCCACCCTCCCTTGACTCTCTAACTATTTCTTGTTTTTTGGGTTCTAGTTTTATTTAGTGTCAAGGGACATCTGGAATCTGTCCTTTAAGGGGGGGGTACTGTTACGATCCGCTGCCCGGATCAGAGTTTGTTTATGTTTCTCGTCACATATGTTTTCAGCACATTTGATTTTGTTTGTGTTCAGTTGCCATGTCAGCTGATTACTTTCACCTGCCTCTGGTTAGTGTTCGGGACGCGCACCTGTTGCCCGGGCACTAATCAGAGGGCTATATAGTCTTTGCTCTGGCCTCACTCTGTCTGGCTTCCTAGTTTGTTCTCATACAACTGTTAACGACTACTTTGATTCTGCTAGCTTTTCACGCTATGCTATTTTTTCCTGCTAGCTCCCACGCTAGTCCTTTTGTTTTGCCTTTTGTGCTACATGCATGTTTTTTTGTTTATCCATCATATGATTTATTTTTAAAAATAAATCATTTTCCTACCTGCAAGCTGTGTCCGAAGCCGTCTGCATCCTTGGGAGAGCCACACCCGCATCACTATGCGACCCAGTTGTTTCATGAAATAAACATTTGAATGCATCAGTCTGTGTGCAATGAATAAATATAATGTACAAGTTACACCTTTTGAATGCAATTACTGAAATAAATCAAGTTTTTCAAAATATTCTAATTTACTGGCTTTTACCTGTATATGTGTTATAATGAAGGCAACACATGATGTAAGTGTGTACATTAGCTATATTAGCCTACTATCAAAATTACTTTAAAAGTTTTATATAAGTGTTATAATGAAGGAAACACATGATGTAAGTGTGTATATTACCTATATTAGCCTACTATCAAAATTACTTTAAAAGTCTTATACAAGTGTTATAATGAAGACAACACATGATGTAAGTGTCTATATTAGTTATATTAGCCTACTATCAAAATGACTTTAAAGGTTTTATATGTGTGTTATAATGAAGGCAACACATGATGTAAGTGTGTATATTAGCTATATTAGCCTACTATCAAAATTACTTTAAAAGTCTTATATAAGTCTTATAATGAAGACAACAAACAATATAATTGTCTATATTAGCTATATTAGCCTACTATCAAAATGACTTTAAAAGTCTTATATAAGTGTTATAATCAATCAATCAATGTTTATTTATATAGCCCTAAATCACAATATTAGCTGTATTAGCCTACTATCAAAATTACTTTAAAAGTCTTATATAAGTCTTATAATGAAGACAACACATGATGTAAGTGTCTATATTAGTTATATTAGCCTACTATCAAAATGACTTTAAAGGTTTTATATATGTATTATAATGATGGCAACACATGATGTAGGTGTGTATATTAGCAATATTAGCCTACTATCAAAATGACTTTAAAAGTCTTATATAAGTGTTATAATGAAGGCAACACATGATGTAAGTGTCTATATTAGCTATATTAGCCTATTATCAAAATTACTTTAAAAGTCTTATAATGAAGACAACACACAATGTTATTGTCTATATTAGCTATATTAGCCTACTATCAAAATGACTTTAAAAGTCTTATATAAGTGTTATAATCAATCAATCAATGTTTATTTATACAGCCCTAAATCACAATATTAGCTGTATTAGCCTACTATCAAAATGACTTTAAAAGTTTTATATAAGTCTTATAATGAAGGCAACACATGATGTAAGTGTCTACATTAGTTATATTAGCCTACTAACAAAATGACTTTCAAAGTCTTATATAAATGTTATAAGGAAGACAAAGCAAATGAAGCAAATCTTCGTTGACAGAAATTTTGAAATGTAATATATTTTCTACACATTTTTACAACATTGGGAAACATTAGTGACTCAGAGGCTACTCAGAGGGTGAGATAACTCCTGGAAATTACTGGCTTTTAATGGCCAAAGGTATAGATGTGTGTGTCCAAGTTAAAGGAATCGGCAGGCTGTCTTCTTTTAATAGATTTATTACAATCTTTGGCAAGCTGGATAATGTTTGCTGTGGTCTGGAACAACATGGCACACAAGCAACTATCTGAAATGCAGCCAATATTACATACAGATAATGTGCCATGAAACATCCATCCATCCATGTTCTACCGCTTGTCCCTTTCGGGGTCGCGAGGGGTGCTGGAGCCTTTCCCAGCTGCATTCGGGCGGAAGGCGGGGTACACCCTGGACAAGTCGCCACCTCATCACAGGGCCAACACTGACAGACAGACAACATTCACACTCACATTCACACACTAGGGCCAATTTAGTGTTGCCAATCAACCTATTGCAAAACTAAATTATATACAAAGAGGATACAAGTAAAGGATATTAAATTAGTTCAAATATACCTACAAATGAGGCATAATGATGCAATATGTACATCCAGCTAGCCTAAACAGCATGTTAGCATTGATTAGCTTGCAGTCATGCACTGACCAAATATGTCTGATTAGCACTCCAACAAGTCAGTAACATCAACAAAGTGCACCCTTGTGCATTCACGTACAGCATAAAACCTTTGGTGGACAAAATTAGACAAAGAAGGCGTGGAAGATTTTACATGTAAACATACTGTTTGGTCACAGTCCACACTATGGTGAGTTCAAGAACCGCCGAAACTAGTAGGATAAAACGATGTTCACCAAATACTGTCATCAGTGAAGCATACACACAAACATATTAAACAGTGGGCTTTCCAACAATTGGGAAGGTTTGTGTCATGTTTGTCCCCAAACAAAAACCATACTAAAACCAAAAAAATATTTTTTCCCCACCTTTTTCCATTTTCAATCCTTTTTTAAAAATGCTCCAGGGAGCCACTAGTGTGTCACTAACGAGTCACGGGTTGCTGACACCCGTTCTAAACCAAGCGTGTCCAAACTTCTTGACTTGGGGGCCGCATTTGGCTAAAATAATTTGACCAGGGGCCGAAAGCTGACTACATGTAAAGTGACATGTAAAGTTATATATATATATATATATATATATATATATATATATATATATATGTATGTGTGGGAAAAAAATCACAAGACTATTTCATCTCTACAGGCCTGTTTCATGAGGGGGGTTCCCTCAATCATCAGGAGATTTTAATGGGAGCATTCACATACCATGGTTTATATAGGGCACAGAGTGGGTGGGTACAGGCTGGTGTAGGGGCGTGGTGATTGGCTCATGTGTTACCTAGGAGGTGTTTCCGTCTGTGGCGGCATGCTGTTACAATTTCGCTGCGCTTGTTGAGGGATGACAGGTCTGGACGGTAAATAATAAACAGTTTCTCTTTCAAGCATAGGTTGCATCTTTTATTACCACTATTGTAAGGTGTGCTGGATGCAAGAATTTGCCATGTTATTGAATATTCAACATTATTGTCTTTGAGGTCCCAAATGTGTTTGCTGAGTTCTGTGGTATTCCGCAGGTTTTGGTTCCTGAAAGAAGCCTTGTGATTGTTCCATCTGGTTTTGAACTCTCCCTCGGTTAATCCTACATATGTGTCGGATGTGTTAATGTCCTTGCGTGTTACCTTAGATTGGTAGACAACTGATGTTTGTAAGCACCCCCCGTTGAGAGGGCAATCAGGTTTCTTTCGACAGTTGCAGCGTTTGTTGGTTTTGGAGTCGCTCTGTCTGGGGGCCGACGGCTCATTTGCAATTGTTTTGTTGTGGTTTGAGATGATTTGTCGTATATTGTTCATACAGCTGTAGCTCAATTTAATGTTGTTCTTGTTGAATACTTTTCTTAGGGTGTTGTCTTTGGGAAAGTGTTTGTCAATCAGATTGAGGAATTTGTGTCCAATGTTAGTTGAGACGTTTTTGCTGTATGGGGGGTTGTACCAGATGATGTCGTTTCGTTTTCTGTTCTTTTTTGGTTGGTTTCCTGGCGTGGGTTCATAGGTGAGGGTGAAATTGTATCCGCTTTCATCAAGGGCTTTTTGGTACGGGGGGGTTGCTTGGTCAAATTCAGCTTTGCTAGATGACAGCATCGATAGCCTTTTATTGATTCCGGTAGGTATTCTTTTCGTGGTGGTGGGTGGGTGGTTGCTGTCATGGTGCACGTATTGGAGTGTTGTGTTGGGTTTCGTGAATGGTTGGTAGCTGTTATTTCTCAGGTTGAAAGTGACGTCAAGGAAGTTGACGGTTTGCTTGTTGGCTTCAATCGTGATCCGTAGGCCGTTCTCTTTGAAAACTTGGCATATGCGCTTCTTGGTATTCTCGCTGCTCCTTGGCGAGGCGCGACACACTGCCAGTCCGTCATCACGGTAAATACCAAGGTTCAGATTGAGGCTAGCGAGCTGGGAGAGGAGGAAACTCCCAACGAGTTCACACGTTTCTGCTCCGTCAAAACTTCCCATAGTGACGTCAAATGTTGCATTGTTCTTTTTTTGCCATGGTGTACTGTTGTGGATGAGAATGGAGTTTTTTGCGTGGATGATGATGTTTCTTTCGTTGCATGTGACTGAGTCGTAGTCTGAGGCGAAGTCTAGTGCTTGAGTCAGTAGGTCTTGCGTGATGGAAGGGTAAAATTCTTCGATATCAAAGGAGATAAAGTTGTGCTGTTGTTTGTCTTGGATGTTGTTGAACAATTTGATTACTGCTGCTGTATTTCTCCATTGGTTGAGTGGTGTTTTGTCCTTGATTTTTGTGTTGACTCTGTCCAGGATTATTTTGCTGATTTTTCCTATTTCAGATTTAGTTGGGTTTATTAGTCGGCATGTTGGGTTATTTGCGAAGTTGGGTTTGTGGTCCTTCAATGTGATGAAGGCTTCCTTGTTGGCTGTGGCGTCCACCCTGTCCTCAATGTCCAGTTCAGCCGCGATCCTTTTATTTTCCAGGTGGATGTTCTGTAAGGTGTTGGGTTGTGCTTTTTTGTATGATTTGGTGATGCTTCTGTCCAGTAAGGTGTGATGTTCTGGTATGTCCATTCTGTAGAAGTTTGTGGTTTTATCGGCAGCTATAATGAGGTTGTTTACTTTCTTGATGCGCTCCTTGTCATTTTTCAGCTTGGTGAGGAGTGGGTTGCGGATTGGCTTGAATTTGACTGATTGTATCATTTTGAGCATGTCGTTCTCAAAATCCTTTAGTTCCTCAACTGTGGGTGGGTTCTTGGTAGATTTGAATCCGTAAGTTTTCTTTTGCGTTCCTTTTGTTTCAGGGTGGAGGAAAAAATGTGCTTTCCACCGCATCCTTCTTAGGAAGTGTTCCGTCTTTTCTATGAGCCTTAGCTTGTAGTCATTCTGCGCGGGTATGGGAATGTTCTTCGTGGAGTAGTCGATGTTGAATTTTTCCATTTCTGATCGTCGTACAGTGCTCAACAAATGTCAATTTGGAGCGGAGTATATGTCTTAATAAGGTTATCCAAAAAATAGTGCTCGATACCGTAGTAGAGCGCAATATATGTATGTGTGGGAAAAAAATCACAAGACTATTTCATCTCTACAGGCCTGTTTCATGAGGGGGGTTCCCTCAATCATCAGGAGATTTTAATGGGAGCATTCACATACCATGGTTTATATAGGGCACAGAGTGGGTGGGTACAGGCTGGCGTAGGGGCGTGGTGATTGGCTCATGTGTTACCTAGGAGGTGTTTCCGTCTGTGGCGGCATGCTGTTACAATTTCGCTGCGCTTGTTGAGGGATGACAGGTCTGGACGGTAAATAATAAACAGTTTCTCTTTCAAGCATAGGTTGCATCTTTTATTACCACTATTGTAAGGTGTGCTGGATGCAAGAATTTGCCATGTTATTGAATATTCAACATTATTGTCTTTGAGGTCCCAAATGTGTTTGCTGAGTTCTGTGGTATTCCGCAGGTTTTGGTTCCTGAAAGAAGCCTTGTGATTGTTCCATCTGGTTTTGAACTCTCCCTCGGTTAATCCTACATATGTGTCGGATGTGTTAATGTCCTTGCGTGTTACCTTAGATTGGTAGACAACTGATGTTTGTAAGCACCCCCCGTTGAGAGGGCAATCAGGTTTCTTTCGACAGTTGCAGCCTTTGTTGGTTTTGGAGTCGCTCTGTACATGTATATATATGCGTGTGTGAACATATTATATTAATGTAACGGATATATAATTAATATAATTAGTTATATAAAGTATGTGAATGTTGGACTTCTACCTTGTTTACTTCCGTGACGACCTCTTTAAAGTTTTGTAATCAATCAGAAATATCAAGCAGCTAAATGCGGCAAACATGAATAAGTGCGGAGAGTGTTTTACATTTTCCCATCATGCTTTGTAATGGATTTTAAAGGGTGAACGTTAGATTTTTTTACGGTGTTTGGGCGTTTTTTGTTTTTTTTATAATAGCCACAAAGTTCTGTGAGCAGGTTGTGTTGTGTGTGACCATGTGTGTTGACCGTGAGGTTAGTTGCATTTTTTATTTTTCTTTGCACCATGACTAGGGAAGGTTGTTTGGATTGTGTCTGCACCATCAACACTCAGACGATCTCAGTGTTATTTGTCTCATTTACTGTCTTTGTCCACAAAATGGCAGCATATTTGCAGCATTCAGAGACTGCATGGTAATAGGGATCAATATAAAAAATGCTTTATTAAATTTATCGACTACGGTGGGGGACGCGCGCAATTTTTCTGGATTCATGCAGATCCCAAATATACAGATCAGCAGTTACCAGAAGGTAAGAAAAGTTGCTTTTGCATATTATTGCAAAACAAAACGCCAGATAATATGTTGGCTTCATAGCTTACCAAAGTCGTACTAAAACATTTTGATAGATTTTTGAGGAACAATAAAATTGGCCCTCGTGTGTGAATGTGAGTGTGAATGTTGTCTGTCTATCAGTGTTGGCCCTGCGATGAGGTGGCGACTTGTCCAGGGTGTACCCTGCCTACCGCCCGAGTGAAGCTAAGATAGGCTCCAGCACCCCCCGCGACCCCGAAAAGGACAAGCAGTAGAAAATGGATGGATGGAGAACATTAAAATGTTGGTGTTGTTTACTTGAGTCATATCGCCATCATATGCAGTCATTTGTTTGACTGCCATCTACTGGTCACACTTATCATTACACCATGTACCAAACAAAATTGCTTCGAGGTCGGTAAGCAAAACCAGAATTATTCCATACATAAGGCGGAACTGTCGAGTTTTGAGAATTTTTTATTTTTTTGCACCATGACGAGGAAAGGTTGTTTGGATTGTGTTATATATGTAGATGCTGCGCTATCAACATTCAGACAATCTCAGTATTATTTATCTAGTTAACTGTCATTGTCCACAAAATGTCAGCATATTTGCAGCATTCAGAGACTGCATGGTAATAGGAATCAATATAAAAAAACGCTTTATTAAATTTATGACGTCTTTTGTGCCAAATGGAAGACGCTGGCAGGCCATTGTTTGGACACCACCGTAATCTTTTTTTTTTAAACAAAAATGTATTTCCCGATGATTTTTAATTTGAAACATATTTGACACAGATCACAAAATATTATTTCATTATATTATTTTTTAATATCAAATCAAAACATGATGTAATACACAGAAATATCTATCATGTTATTTCCAAACATTAAGAGAACAGTCAACATCATCCCCGAGCTGCTCCTGATCAATTTTATTTCCATCCCATCCATCCATTTTCTACCGCTTATTCCCTTCGGGGTCGCGGGGGGCGCTGGAGCCTATCTCAGCTACAATCCGGCGGAAGGCGGGGTACACCCTGGACAAGTCACCACTTCATCACAGGGCCAACACAGATAACGCATTCACACTCACATTCACACACTAGGGCCAATTTAGTGTTGCCAATCAACCTATCCCCAGGTGCCTGTTTTTGGAGGTGAGAGGAAGCCGGAGTACCCGGAGGCAACCCACGCAGTCACGGGGAGAACATGCAAACTCCACACAGAAAGATCCCGAGCCCGGGATTGAACTCAGGACTACTCAGGACCTTCGTATTGTGAGGCAGACGCACTAACCCCTCTTCCACCGTGCATTTGATTTCATTTCTTTAAATAATTTTCAAAGCATTTTCAATGTTGGAATTATTTGCAATTTAAAAAAAATTGTCATCATTATGTTTTTTTTTTTAATGCTATTAATTTTTTTCTCATAAAATCCAAAAAACTTTTTTTTTTTTTTTTAAAGATAAAAGAAGTCATATGAAAATAAATAAATAAATAAATAAAACATACAAAAAAAGAATTACAAAAAAAGAGAACAAAAACGTATAATCTCAACACACCGAGTGATCGCCACCAAATACAGCAAATTGGGTATGTATATTTTAGCTCTAAATATGCCATATTGTGTCATGTAAACACCACATTTGTTTATTTGAAACATCTGAAGACTGCATGTTGCTCGATGGTATTTATTATGCATGAAATGCATAATAAAAATAATAAAAATATGTAAATGCCAATTGACTTATTTACATTACCTTTTATACCTGATGTTTCAATTTTGATACACACATTTTCAAAACAGTTTTACTATAAAGTACATGATAAAATATTGAGTATTTTTACCTTGCAATTCTTCTTTGTGGCAATCTTGCAGGCTCACTGGACAGCCCTCTGATAAGTCGATTACTGCCCTCATGTGGATTATACGTTTAATGCATGCATATGATCTGATACATCAGGCTTTTTAGGGGAAAAACTCATGACACTGATGATGTAGAGCAGGGGTCCCCAAACTACGGCCCGCGGGCCGGATCCGGCCCCCCCAGCATCCAAATTTTGTTTTTATTTTTTATTATATTTTTTTTTAAATCTTTCCTTTCTAAACCATTTTCAACCGCTTGTTACTCTTGGTGTCTCCTAGCCGCTCAGGCAAATCATATTGTCTAAAAATGAATTTTTTCATCGATAACGTGACAATGTTAAATGTTGATGAACATCAATATTAATTGATGTTAAATGACAAAACGGATTATATATATACATATATACATATATATATATACATATACATATATATACATATATATATATATATATATACACCGTATTTTCCGCACTATAAGGCGCACCTAAAAACCACAATTTTTCTCAAAAGCTGACAGTGCGCCTTATAACCCGGTGCGCTTTATTACGATTCATTTTCATAAAGTTTCGATCTCGCAACTTCGGTAAACAGCCGCCATCTTTTTTCCCGGTAGAACAGGAAGCGCTTCTTCTTCTACGCAAGCAACCGCCAAGGAAAGCACCCGCCCCCATAGAACAGGAAGCGCTTCTTCTTCTACTGTAAGCAACCACCCGCCCCCGGAAGAAGAAGAAAAAACGCGCGGATATCACCGTACGTTTCATTTCCTGTTTACATCTGTAAAGACCACAAAATGGCTCCTACAAAGCGACAAGGATCCGGTTCATAAAAAGACGCAATCTCTCCATCCGCACACGGATTACTACCGTATTTCACAGCAACTGATATTCCTGTGAACCGCACTGTGGAACGGGAGCACGTACGGTGAATATTCGCACCACAGGGAATGAGAAGTCATCCTTCACTGTGGTTCTAGCTTGCCATGCTAACTTCCACCCATGGTGATATTCAAAAGGAAGACCTTGCCAAAAGAGACCTTTCCAGCCGGCGTCATCATAAAAGCTAACTCGAAGGGATGGATGGATGAAGAAAAGATGAGCGAGTGGTTAAGGGAAGTTTACGCGAAGAGGCCGGGTGGCTTTTTTCACACAGCTCCGAAGGCGAACACACCTTCACTAAGACGGGCAGACAGCGCCGGACGACATACGCCAACATTTGCCAGTGGATCGTAAATGCCTGGGCAGATATTTCGGTCACAACTGTGGTCCGAGCTTTCCGGAAGGCAGGATTCACAGAACTGCTGCACAACAACAGCGACACTGAATCCGATGACTTCGACGAGACGGAGCCGGCCATTTTTGGATCCCACGCTTGCGCAACTTTTCAATTCGGACACCGAAGACGAAGAATTCGAAGGATTTACGAATGAAGAATAACTTCAGAAGGTGAGCGCTATGTTTATTTTGTGTGTTGTGACATTAACGTTCGAGCAACATTATGTTGCTATTGCTCTACACCATTTTGAATTTTACTATGTTTGTGATTGCACATTTGCGTACATTTTGGGACAGAGTTGTTAGAACGCTGGTTTTCAATATATTATTAAAGTTTGACTGAACTATCTGACTGTTTTTTTGACATTCCCTTTAGCGCAGCGTAGGCGCGGCTTATAATCCGGGGCGGCTTATTGGTGGACAAAGTTATGAAATATGTAATTCATTGAAGGTGCGGCTAATAATCCGGTGCGCCTTATAGTGCGGAAAATACGGTATATATATATATACATATATATACATATATACATTATATATATGTATATATATATGTATATATATATATGTACACACATATACGTTATATATATACATATATATATATATATATATACATAATATATATATATATATATATATACATAATATATATATACACATAATATATATATATATATATATATATATATATATATATATATATATATATATATATACACATAATATATATATATATATATATATATATATATATATACACATAATATATATATATATATATATATATATATATATATATATATATATATATATATATATATATATATATATATATATATATATATATATATATATATATATATATATATACAGCCTAGCCCCGAGTCAAAAAGTTTGGGGACCCCTGATGTAGAGGGCTCAAAAACTCATGTATCGTGTATGATACGTTTGGCGTTATAGGTATAAAATGCCACGCCTTGATTAGCTCAATATTTTATACCCACGGAAATGTAACATGTTGTATTGCATGGACATGTTTCTGCATTTAAGGTAAGGGTGTCCAGCCCGCAGCTAATTTTTTAATGGCCCGCTGCACATTCTAAAAATACTCATACAAAAAAAAACATTAAAAGTAGAATAAAAGAGTAGAGGTGAAATGTAACGAGAAAAAGTGGCAATTTTGACTCTAATAAAGCTGCAATGCAGACTTTTTTCTTTAAAACGGTCATTGCTAAAATGAATAATAATTAATCAAAATCAATGTACAAACCCCAAAACCAGTGAAGTTGGCACATTGCGAAATGGTAAATAAAAACAAAATATAATGATTTGCAAATCCTTTTAAACCTATATTTAATTGAATAGACTGCAAAGACAAGATATTTAATGTTCCAACTGAAAAACGTTGTTATTATTTGCAAATATTAGCTCATTTTGAATTTGATGCCTGCAACATGTTTCAAAAAGCTGGCACAAGTGGCAAAAAGATTGAGAAAGTTGAGGAATGCTCATCAAACACTTATTTGGAACATCCCACAAGTGGGTGCCATGATTGGGTATAAAAGCAGCTTCCATGAAATGTTTAGTCATTCACAAACAAGGATGGGGCGAGGGTCACCACTTTGTGAACAAATGCGTGAGCAAATTGTCCAACAGCTTAAGAACAACATTTCTCAACCAGCTATTGCAAGGAATTTAAGGATTTCACCTTCTACGGTCCGTAATATTATCAAAAGGTTCAGAGAAACTGGAAAAATCACTGCACGTGAGCGATGATATTACGGACATTCGATCCCTCAGGCGGTACTACATCAAAAAGTGATGTCAGTGTGTAAAGGATATCACCACATGGGCTCAGGAACACTACAGAAAACCACTGTCAGTAACTACAGTTGGTCGCTACATCTGTAAGTGCAAGTTAAAACTCTACTATCCAAAGCCAGAGCCATTTATCAACAACACCCAGAAACGCTGTCGGCTCTGCTGGGCCCGAGCTCATCTAAGATGGACTGATGCAAAGTGGAAAAGTGTTCTGTGGTCTGACGAGTCCACATTTAACATTGTTTTTGGAAACTGTGGACGTCGTGTCCTCCGGACCAAAGAGGAAAAGAACCATCCAGACTGTTCTAGGCGCAAAGTTCAAAAGCAAGCATCTGTGATGGTATGGGGGTGTATTAGTGCCCAAGACATGGGTATCTTACACATCTGTTAAGGCACCATTAATGCTGGAAGGTACATACAGGTTTTGGAGCAACATATGTTGCCATCCAAGCAACATTATCATGGACGCCCCTGCTTATTTCAGCAAGACAATGCCAAGCCACATGTTACCACAACGTGGCTTCATAGTAAAAGAGTGCAGGTACTAGACTGGCCTGCCTGTAGTCCAGACCTGTCTCCCATTGAAAATGTGTGGTGCATTATGAAGCCTAAAATACCACAATGGAGACCCCTGGACTGTTGAAAAAGTTAAGCTGTACATCAAGCAAGAATGGGAAAGAATTCCACCTGAAAAGCTTCAAAAAGTGGTCTCCTCAGTTGCCAAACGTTTACTGAGTGTTGTTAAAAGGAAAGGCCATGTAACACAGTCGTAAAAATGCCCCTGTGGAAATTTTTTTCCAATGTGTTGCTGCCATTAAATTCAAAGTTATTGATTATTTGCAAAAAAATATATGTTTCTCAGTGTGAACATGAAATATCTTGTCTTTGCAGTCTATCCAATTGAATATACGTTGAAAAGGATTTGCAAATCATTGTATTCTCTTTTTATTTACCATTTACACAATGTGCCAACTTCCCTGGTTGTGGGTTTTGTAGATCATTGATGGAAATGGAATGGAAGTTTGCAGTTAAAAAGTACAACAAAATGTAATTTTCAGTACAAACCCATCCAAGATCAGACAGAGTTCTACAGGGTAGACAGAGCAGGAAGACTAATGGGTCGCCACGGGCGCAACGCCCCATAAAACAAGTAGGAAAAATGGTAAACATAGAGGTGGAGGAGGACAAAAAAAGCAAGTCGATCAGGAGATTTATGTGTTGAAAGTAAAAACAATCAAATAAAATAAAAACAAGCTTCTTTTTTTTAACACTTTTAAAAGTGGGTCCCTTTTGGATTCTTTAAAATGTTTGTGGGATTTGGTTATATAAAGCTGTCTCTCCTCAAAATAAAAAAAGATTTAAAATCAACGTTGGTATGAATCATTGAGGTATTGAAGGCTCAAATTATTTCACATCAAATACTGCACTTTAAAAAGTTTTTTGGGTAAAGTATTGCTTATTTTGTGTTTTTGCCTTAAAAACAAGATTTTGTTGAATAAAAAGACCATGAAACACACTTTTAAACTTGACATTGACAGATAGATCTAAAGTTGAGCTGGAGAAGAGGTTCCTACTCTTTTTGATTACCGGTACTGATAAAAAGTACATTTACATACATTTATATTGCGCTAAAACAAATAAACTAAATTAATAATTAACTTTCCTTACCTAAACAGTCATTAAAATTAAAGTACAAATGAAAATACATCTTCACCACTTTAGTCATAATTTTTTCACTTAAGAAACCTTTTTGATTTTAGCTCCAGACATATACTCCAAAGAAGTGACTCAAAAACTGATGAAAAATACATTTACATACAATTAATTACCCAGTATTGAAAAAAATACATTTTAAATAAATAAATAATAACATGTTTATTAAATAAATTGTCAATAAAATTAAAGTGCAAATGAAAATACAACTTGACCACTTTAGTCATAATTTCTGCACTTAAGAAACTTTTCAATGACTTTAGCTCCAGACTTCTTCTGTTTCTTTGATAATGTCAATACTGCCAAAAGTGGTGGAAAAGTGTATTACAGCTGAGTACCACTGCGGACCACAGCTGAGAAACAAATATTTTTTAGGCTGCCTTCTTGGGGGCGCTCGTGGCCCAACATTGGTTAAGAAACACTGATCTAAAGATTGAAGCGTTGAAAAAAACAACGTATTTAAAAAAAATTTTAAGACCAACTATGTATAGGTTGTGTAATGTATTGTTTTTGTATCGTACTGTAGTTTGTGTATTTTGTATTATGTATAGTGAATAATTAACACTGAATTAGTAATCTTACTCTTGATTTTAATGGTAATCATGACAGGATAAACCTTGTCCAATGATATGAAAGCATGTGTCAATCACAGGGATTGTCATCAAGGCTTAGGTCAGGCTGATTACAAAAATAAATAATCAAATATACGGCAAAGAAGTGACTCAAAAACTGATGAAAAATACATTTACATACAATTAATTACCCAATACTAAAACAAATACATTTAAAATAAATTAATAATAATATTTGTATTAATTAAATTGTCAATAAAATTAAAGTGCAAATGAAAATACAACTTGACCACTTTAGTCATAATTTCTGCACTTAAGAAACTTTTCAATGACTTTAGCTCCAGACTTCTTCTGTTTCTTTGATATTGTCAATACTGCCAAAAGTGGTGGAAAAGTGTATTACAGCTGAGTACCACTGCAGACCACAGCTGAGAAACAGATATTTTTTAGGCGACCTTCTTGGGGGCGCTCGTGGCCCAACATTGGTTAAGAAACACTGATCTAAAGATTGAAGCGTTGAAAAAAACAACGTATATAAAAAAAAAATTTAAGACCAACTATGTATCGGTTGTGTAATGTATTGTTTTTGTATCGTACTGTAGTTTGTGTATTTTGTATTATGTATAGTGAATAATTAACACTGAATTAGTAATCTTACTCTTGATTTTAATGGTAATCATGACAGGATAAACCTTGTCCAATGATATGAAAGCGTGTGTCAATCACAGAGATTGTCATCAAGGCTTAGGTCAGGCTGATTACAAAAATAAATAATCAAATATACGGCAAAGACGTGACTCAAAAACTGATGAAAAATACATTTACATACAATTAATTGCCCAATACTAAAACAAATACATTTAAAATAAATTAATAATAATATTTGTACTAATTAAATTGTCAATAAAATTAAAGTGCAAATGAAAATACAACTTGACCACTTTAGTCATAATTTCTGCACTTAAGAAACTTTTCAATGACTTTAGCTCCAGACTTCATCAATCAATCAATCAATCTTTATTTATATAGCCCTAAATCACAAGTGTCTCAAAGGGCTGCACAAGCCACAACGACATCCTCGGTACAAAGCCCACATACGGGCAAGGAAAAACTCACCCCAGTGGGACGTCGATGTGAATGACTATGAGAAACCTTGGAGAGGACCGCATATGTGGGTAACCCCCCCCCCTCTAGGGGAGACCGAAAGCAATGGATGTCGAGTGGGTCTGACATAATATTGTGAGAGTCCAGTCCATAGTGGATCCAACATAATAGTAAGAGTCCAGTCCATAGTGGGGCCAGCAGGACACCATCCCGAGCGGAGACGGGTCAGCAGCGCAGAGATCTTCCCAGCCGATGCACAGGCGAGCGGTCCACCCCGGGTCCCGACTCTGTACAGCCAGCACTTCATCCATGGCCACCGGACCTGTGCCCCCCCCCCTCAAGGAAAAGGGGAGCAGAGGAGAAAAGAAAAGAAACGGCAGATCAACTGGTCTAACAGGGGGGCTATTTAAAGGCTAGAGTATACAAATGAGTTTTAAGATGGGACTTAAATGCTTCTTCTGTTTCTTTGATATTGTCAATACTGCCACAAGTGGTGAAAAAGTGTATTACAACTGAGTACCACTGCGGACCACAGCTGAGAAACAGATATTTTTTAGCAGCCCTCTAGGGGGCACTCGTGGCCCAACATTGGTTAAGAAACACTGATCTAAAGATTGAAGCGTTAAAAACAACAACGTATTTTTAACATTTTTTAAGACCAACTATGTATAGGTTCTGTATAATGTATTGTATTGTTTTTGTATTGTACTGTAGTTTGTGTATTTTGTATTATGTATAGTGAATAATTAACACTGAATTAGTAATCTTACTCTTGATTTTAATGGTAATCATGATATCTAACCTACGTACATTTGAACAAGATAAACCTTGGCCAATGATATGAAAGCATGTGTCAATCACAGAAATTGTCATCAAGGTTTAGGTCAGGCTGATTACAAAAATAAATAATCAAATATACGGCAAAGAAGTGACTCAAAAACTGATGAAAAATACATTTACATACAATTAATTACCCAGTGCTAAAACAAATACATTTTAAATAAATTAGTAATAATATTTGTATTTATTAAATTGTCAATAAAATTTAAGTGCAAATGAAAATACAACTTGACCACTTTAGTCATAACTTCTGCACTTAATAAACTTTTCAATGACTTTAGCTCAAGACTTCTTCTGTTTCTTTGATTTTGTAAATACGGTAAGTGGTGGGAAAGTGTATTACAACTGAGTACCACTGCGGACCACAGCTGAGAAACAGATATTTTTTAGCAGCCCTCTAGGGGGCGCTCGTGGCCCAACATTGGTGAAGAAACACTGATCTCCAGATTGAAGCGTTGAAAAAACCCACTTCTTTTTAACATTTTTAACACTTTAGGGTTACCCTAAAAGGGTTGAAAAAAAATGCATGGTTGGGAAATGAAAAATATCAAAATGGCCACCGCATGCTTGGATTTTGCAGTGTCAGGCCTTCAGTGGCAAAGGTTTACACACCCCTGCAGCCGGGGTGTCAAACGTACAGCCCGAGGGCCGGATCAGGCATGCGAACAGGTTTTATCCGGCCCGCGGGATGACTTGGCTAAGTATAAAAATTAACCTGAAATTTTTGAATGAAAGAAACAGCTGTGTACACTAGATCAAATCAAATCAAATCAACTTTATTTATAAAGCACATTTAAAATTTACCACAGGGGTAGCCAAAGTGCTGTACAATGAACAGGTTAAAAGATAAAACGAGTACCGAGCAAACACAACACAACACAAACAGAACACGATAAAAAATAAATAATTAAAATAGAATTAATAAAAACATAAAAACAGGATCACAGCAGGTGTATTATGGGGCGCCATTGCAGGATGGATATCACTCAGTGTTAAAAGCCATGGAATAAAAGTATGTTTTTAAGAGAGATTTAAAAACAGGAAGAGAGGAGGCTTGTCTAACACTCAGGGGTAGGTCGTTCCAGAGCTTGGGAGCAGCAACGGCGAAAGCTCTGTCACCTCTAAGCTTCAGCCTTGTGTCAGGGACCGTCAACAGCAGCTGATCGGCTGATCTTAAGGATCGGGTGGGGCAGTAAGGCTGAAGGAGGTCGGAGAGATAGGTTGGCGCGAGGTTGTTTAGACATTTAAAAACAAATAAAAGGAGTTTAAAATTGATTCGGTAACGCACAGGGAGCCAGTGAAGGGATGCTAAAATAGGGGTGATGTCCTCACGTCTGCGGGTCTGTGTTAGCAGACGAGCAGCAGAGTTCTGCACGAGCTGCAGGCGGGCGAGGGAGGCCTGGCTAATGCCTACATACAGGGCATTACAATAATCAAGACGAGTCGAGATAAAGGCGTGGATTAATTTCTCAAGATCATGTCCTGATAGAAGCGGTTTCACTTTCGCTATTTGGCGTAATTGATAAAAGCTTTTTTGAACGACGCTGCTGATTTGTTTTTCGAATTTAAAATCTGAGTCAAACTTTACCCCCAGGTTTGTGACACAGTCGCTGAGATACGGGGTCAGAGTGCCGAGGTCAACGTTGGGGGAGGGAGAGCGACTTGGACCGAACAACATAACTTCTGTTTTATCTTCATTTAGGCTCAGGAAGTTAGCTGAAAGCCAGACTTTGATGTCGTGCAGGCAGTCAATAAGACGTTGGACCGTGTTATTTTGTGCCATGGGAAAATAAATCTGGCAATCATCGGCATAAAAATGAAATGCAATACTGTACTTCCTAAAAATAGAACCAAGGGGGAGAAGGTAAAGCGCAAATAAAATTGGGGCAAGGATTGAGCCCTGGGGGACCCCATGTGGTAAAGGAGCTGTGGACGACATAAAACTGTCTACTTTTACACAAAAACTCCTGTCGGTTAGGTACGACCGGAACCAGTTGAGGGCGGCGCCCTTAATGCCCACACAGTTCTCAAGACGAGTGATTAAGGTGGCGTGGTCGACGGTGTCGAACGCAGCAGACAGATCTAAAAGCACCAGGACAACATATTTACCAGAATCAGTGGACAGGAGGATATCGTTAAAAACTTTTAGAAGCGCTGACTCTGTGCTGTGGAGGGCTTTAAAACCGGACTGGAACAGCTCAGTGATACCATTATCCTCTAAGAAGGGCAACAACTGACTGTAGACAACCTTCTCTAATATTTTGGAAATGTATGGAAGATTAGAGATAGGTCTGAAGTTAGAGAGGAGAGAGGGGTCGAGGCTGGGTTTTTTAAGTAGAGGTCGTACCACTGCATGTTTAAACTCTACTGGAACTATTCCAGAAGAGAGGCTACTATTGATAATGTTAAGGACACTTGGTCCAATAGTAGCAAGTACCTCCTTAAACAGGCGAGGTGGGAGGGCATCTGCAGGAGAACCAGAGGGCTTCATATGACTAACTGTGTCACTTAAAAAAGAAAAGGACACCGGCTCAAACTGATGGAAAACAGAAGAGAAATGCAGGGGAACAGAAGGGTCATATGAAGGCTGAGATAGACTGGCTCTAGTTGACACAATTTTGTCAGTGAAAAAATGGAGACAATTTTCACAGAATTCAAAAGAAGCATCAAAACCAGCAGATTTGGGAGCATCAATGACAGTGTTAATAGTTTTAAACAGAACTCTGGGGTTGTTACAGTTAGAAGATATAATCTGAGATAGATATATATTCATTTCTGCTTTTACAGTCATCTGAAAGGAAAACAGGCTTTCTTTAAAAATGGCAAAGGACACATGCAGCCTGTCTTTTTTCCATTTTCTCTCTGCTCTTCTACATACGCGCCTGGCAGCCCGAGTGACGTCATTCAACCAGGGCTGAGGCGTAGCTTTAGAGCGGCGGCATTTGAAAGGCGCGATCGTGTCCAGTGTTTGTAAACAAATAGAGTTGAACCCAGAAACCAACTCTTCAGTATTCAGACACACAGATGCTGCAGAATTATCATCACAAAGAGTCGAAAAAATAGAGGAGAACCGAGCAGGAGACGAAGAATTAAACATGCGAGAGCGTTGGGGCGGTGCGCACAATTTAACTGGACACTGCGTGGCAATATCAAACAGGATCGGCATGTGATCAGAGAACACAGCGTCGCAAATGTCCAAATTAAAAACACACAAACCATACGAGAGCACTAAATCGAGTGTATGCCCGCGTTCATGTGTGGAACCACACACAGATTGTACAAAGTTAAATGAGTCGATTATATTCAGGAAGCTCCTGGAAAGCGGCTCGTCTGGACAGCAGGTGTGAATATTAAAATCACCCACAATAAGGACACGATCATATTTGGGCAGGATTTCAGCCAGAAATTCAGAAAAGTCAGTTATAAAGTCTTTGTGGTACTTGGGTGGTCGATAGATGACGGCACACAGGACGACATCAGAAAGACCCAGTTCAAACATGCACAGTTCGAAGCTTGAAAAGGAGGATTGTAGGCGGATCTGACGGCATTTAAAGTCATTTTTAAAAACGACTGCTAATCCTCCTCCTTTAGATGTCGCAATAGCAATTATTTGTATCTTTGTAGATGATGTACAAAATAAATCACATGATGTTAGCACATCAGTCGAGAAAAATTTGCAAACTACATAAATAACATACTTTAATTTGATTCTGATATAATTTTTTTATCTTCATTGATTGAAAATTAACACCAATGAGTTGACGGATGAACATTATCACATAATTTTCTCAGAAAATATAAATAACGACAAATAAATTATTAACCGCAACATGTAAGTGTAAAAAAAAACCAACAACAACATTATGATTTGTACATTTTCAGAATGTGGACTTGTCTTTATTTTTAAGTTATCGTGCTGTGATTTTACCATTCCGGCCCACTTGGGAGTAGATTTTTCTCCATGTGGCCCCCAATCTAAAATGAGTTTGACACCCCTGCTTTGAGGCCATGATTAAAACCTACCTAACTACCTACCTACCAGTGACGTGCAGTCAGGGGAGGCAGGTGAAGCATGGCCTCACCTGCCATCATGGAAAGTAAAAAAATGTAAAAAGGAAAAAAAAAAATTCAATTGTTATATGTATCCAGTGATTATACTATAAAGTTATTTTCCATTTAACTTCACCAGTTTTAGATTATTTTTATTCAAAATCGCTGAATTTTCACATTTGCCGTTCAAATACTGAGAAGAGAGTCAGCAGCCAGTTGAGCCTCACCATGGATTGCGCAATGACTCGGCTAACTGCTGGCCTGCTGTGCAGTGAGACCGTATTGCTATATGAATTATATTATACATTTCCATAGTTTAGTTAGCTGTGGTATATAATGTACAGTGTATTTAGTCAACAACTGTATGTGTGTAATGTATTTCTTGTGCTGAGCAATCATAAAATGGCTGCGAAGACTCACTGGGTGAGGCACGCAGTTCTCCCGCCTCATGGTGGTAGAGGGCGCTAGTGATCCCAGGGATCATTCTTGTGACTACTCGGCTGCAGAATAAGTGACAACAAGCTGGCATTACTCTGACTCGCCACACTGGGAGAAGTGCGAGCAGACACTTGTCTCTCCAGCGGAAGCCAGCCTTTTTTTCCCTTTTTTTTTCCAAAACTGTATTTATAACAAACATGGCATTTTTATTAGAGTAAACCAGCGTTTGTGGGTGTGTTTTGTCAGATGCAAAAATATTGTTTAATTGCTTGCAATAACATTAAATCAAATGAATGTCTGCCAATATGGAGGATTATAAACTGTATCCAAGATGAAATACTTCTCTAAACTGGACTTTAAGACAAAATGAATGTGATCATACAAAGTAGGTTTTCATGGAGGATAGCTATTGCTGCTTCAGAGGGACGGCGTGGCGCAGTGGAAGAATGGCCGTGCGCGACCCGAGGGTCCCTGGTTCAATCCCCACCTAGTACCAACCTCGTCATGTCCGTTGTGTCCTGAGCAAGACACTTCACCCTTGCTCCTGATGGGTGCTGGTTAGCGCCTTGCATGGCAGCTCCCTCCATCAGTGTGTGAATGTGTGTGTGAATGGGTAAATGTCGAAGTAGTGTCAAAGCGCTTTGAGTACCTTGAAGGTAGAAAAGCGCTATACAAGTACAACCCATTTATCATTTAAGTACACAAAGGTAAGATACACTCACAATACTTGATTTATTGTGTTAAAACCAAATGGAACCAAAAAGTATTTAATAACAACTTCATCAAATACTTTTTGGACCCATTTATCATATCATAATATCATTATGATAATGTTCTTATGAAAGCAAATAAATCCCTTCTTTTTTTTGTTATTCTAATGTGCAACCTAATGATTAGAGCTGCACATACGAATTTAAGTAAAAAAAAGAAGAAAAAAACCCTCCAAAAGTATCTTTGCCTCACCTGGTGTATAGTCCACCTACCTACCTACCTACCTACCTACCTACCTACCAGAGGTGTGGACTCGAGTCACATGACTTGGACTCGAGTCAGACTCGAGTCATGAATTTGATGACTTTAGACTCGACTTGACAAAATGTAAAAAGACTTGCAACTCGACTTCGACTTTAACATCAATGACTTGTGACTTCACTTGGACTTGAGCCTTTTGAATTGACATGACTTGACATGACTTGCTACTTTCCCCAAAACCCAAAGATGAAAAAGTTATTCGGGAGCGCTCCGTATTTTTCATTGTGTACTTGTCTATCAGCGTTGCGTGTGTCAGCTGGTGTGCTCTCAGTACAACAGCCAATCAAATTAGATCTACTTTGTTTTCATCACACAGCATTCATCCAATCAAATTGTAGGACAACCAACGAAGAAGACATGTCCAAACCACACGCCAGTGAACAAAAAATGATACCTAAAATAATTTTGTTTGGGTATAAAAATTACGAGGTGGTCAACACAAAACGGTTTGCAGTATGCAACACATGCGGTTCGAAAATTACTGATGGAGAGGCAACAACTTCCAACTTCGTCCGGCATTTGAAGTTGCACAAAGAACGGTAAGTTTTGAATGTAAGATAACGTTTATTGGCTAAGTAACGTGACTTTTATTTGCTGTGTAGTTAAATCAGTGAGGCTGTAAACTCACTGCTAACGTTATAACGTTATTGCAAACACGGGAATCTGTTGCAGTTCACTACCTTATTCATACTTTTTGTTCAGTGATTTTTTTCAAGCAGAGTTACGTTAGTCAATATATCACACGTAACGTTAGACGGCGGTCAGCAGCACCGCGTATTTTAGCCACCTAAAAAAAGACAAAAATAGTAAAATAAAGGTCAGTTAAAATGTATACTATATTATGAATATGTGTACCGTTTTAGCTAGCTTTCTGACATACTGTTGGTTGTTTACCTCAGTGGTCCCCAACCACCGGGCCGCGGCCCGGTACTGGTCCGTGGATCGATTGGTATCGGGCCGCACAAGAAATATTATTATTTTTTTTTTCTTTTTTTAATTAAATCAACATAAAAAACACAAGATACACTTACAAGTAGTCCACCAACCCAAAACAACTCTCTCCCCCCTTTTGTTCTGGGCATTGAACATGAAGACTCTTCCTTCACTGTTCCGAGTGGCCATGAGAGTCTTGGCAGTGCCTGCCTCCAGTGCTCATCATACTACGCCCCCATCGTGCACAAATGACTGACAGACTCTTGGCTAATTTGGTCTTTTGCAAATGCAATGCAGCATAGGGCCCTGACATATAAAAAGTACAACTTTTTTGTTATGTTCACGTATATGTCATGTTTTTTCAATGTTAACACTTTTGTACAAATAAGTACATTTGCACTTTATTTTTCAATGTGTTTGTTCTGTAAAGGAATGAGTTAATGTTTAAAATGACTGGTTAATAGTGCTATTATAAAGTGCAATGTCAGCACAATTTTCTTTCCTGCAAATTAAAATGCACTTGTTTTAATAAATAAATACAGCGTTTGAAAAGCATACACAATCTGTGTTAATATATTAGTCTGTGGTTAAAAGGACTTGAAAGGACTCGAAACTCAAAATGCAGGACTTAGGACTTGACTTGAGACTTTCCAGTCTTGACTTTGGACTTGACTCGGGGCTTGCCTGTCTTGACTCGGGACTTGACTCGGACTTGAGGGCAAAGACTTGAGACTTACTTGTGACTTGCAAAACAATGACTTGGTCCCACCTCTGCTACCTACCTACCTACCTACCTACCGGTTAGAATGTCCGCCCTGAGATCAGTAGGTTGTGAGTTCAAACCCCGCCCGAGTCATACCAACGACTATAAAAATGGGACCCGTTACCTCCCTGCTTGGCACTCAGCATCAAGGGCCGGAGGTGGGGGTTAATACACCGCTACTGCATCCCTCACCTCACCTGAACAAGGGGGATGCACATGACAAATTTCACCACACCTAGTTTGTGTGTGACAATCATTGGTACTTTAACTTTAACTTAAACTTTCTCCTTGACCAGCAGAGGGCGGTGTTGGAGTGGAGATTAACATCCATTGGTACTGGGTGACAGATGCATTTCAAAACAATCTTCCAGGAGAAAGAAAGGTAAGGAGTAGCTGGTTCAAAGATGAAAGAGATCAGTAAAAGACTATTAAGTGTGTTTGAGTGATGGTCTCAAACAAGCCGTGTTCCTCCAATGACCGAACGGCGTGTTCCTTCTGACGGCGTCCTGTCATTGATAAATAACAGCAGCTTGTCTTCAGAGTCGCATTCAGCTGCAGTTGTCCGCTGCGTCTCCACAGCCCAGATTGAATCTTCCCCATTCATTAGCCTAAGTGGATGAGGCCCTCTAATAGGGGCTCCCTTCCCCTCAATAATTGCCATTGATTGGCGTAAATTAGACCCTAGTTGCCAGACGAGTGATTCTCGACGACGATAATCCGATTCCCAGCTCAAACTAATAGGATTTTAACTCTGGCTTCGGCCTAATGTCCGTCTGCGAAACCTGGCGATGGCCCATCTCTGAAGACCATGTCCCCCGGATCGTATCTGGCCCAGGCCGAGTCGGAGGGCCGTGTGGATTCAGAAAGGTCCACACGGTAGATGTTTTCCACTCGTGCATCATTTGGTCACTCATGGGTGTCGGTTTATCGATGGGTTTAAGACGACACATACCGACTATTTGAATAGGGTTGTAAAAACTGTCAATGAGCGAGTGGAATGCTACGTATCTGAGTCTTCATTACGAGTTCTGTGTTCCAAGCGTCCATCTATCCGTGTTTCCGACGTTACTCCTCCCAAACAAGTCCGGAACAAGAGAACACCCAATGTTCTTTTGTCACGCAGCTGATAAGGGGACGCTCCGTACGACTAAGGCCTGAGGACTAATGAAGCTCCACTCCATTACCCGTGAATCGGACAGATTGCTCTCCCGGAGAAATGAATTGAGTTTTTTGTATTTGTGAGATCATTCCCCCTCCATTAACTGCTCTTTATCCCGTCTCTTCATCACAGGCAAATCAGGTTAGGCAGCCATGATTAGCTGGGGTGGCCTCCCTTTTAAAAGGTAATTGGGTTTGGCGGCTCAGCTGATAGTGCCATTAGGACCAATAAAGGCTGGGCTTGGCTCATGCACTGAAACAGATTCTTCAGCAGCAGATGGCAGGCGGAGGGGATGCGCTCAAAGTTTGTGTAACCAAAGTACTTCTGGGGGGCATCCTCCTGGCCCCCTCCCCACCTTTGTCTAATCACCTTCCAGTTTCCCACTGCAGCAAAAAGGAAGTCAAATATCTTTGCGCATTAGACAGAGACATCGATACAATGTTGATTATACGTACATGTCTTTTAAAACAACCTTGCAAAATAGTTGTGTTCGTTAATTGTGACGTAGACGTAGACGTCTAACAATGGATTCACGACATTGGTTGGGAAATGATCAAACTTCAATGGTCAAGTCAACGTCACAACCTGACATTGATTAAACGTTGTCAAAAAGCATGTTGTTTCAATGTTGTATTTAAGTTGTAAAATATTGGTTGGGAAATAACCAAAATTCAATGGTCAAATCAACGTCACAACCTGACATTGAATAAACGTCTTCAACAAGCATGTTGTTTCAATGTTGGATTTGTGTCGTAGAATATTGGTTGGGAAATGACTCAAATTCAATGGTCAAGTCAACATCGGAACTCGACATTGATTAAACATCGTCAAAAAGCATGTTGTTTCAACGTTGGATTTGTTGTGGAATATCGGTTGGTAAATTACACAATTTTTATGGTCAAGTCAACGTCGAAACACGACATTAAACGTCGTCAAAAAGCATGTTGTTTCAACGTTGGATTTGTGTTGTAGAATATTGGTTGGGAAATGACTAAAATTCAATGGTCAAGTCAACGTCACAACCTGACATTGAATAAACGTCTTCAACAAGCATGTTGTTTCAATGTTGGATTTGTGTCGTAGAATATTGGTTGGGAAATGACTCAAATTCAATGGTCAAGTCAACATCGGAACTCGACATTGATTAAACATCGTCAAAAAGCATGTTGTTTCAACGTTAGATTTGTGTTGTAGAATATTGGTTGGGAAATTACTCAAATTCAATGTCAACGTCGGAACCTGACATTGATTAAACATCGTCAAAAAGCATGTTGTTTCAACATTGGATTTGTTGTGGAATATCATTTGGAATATTACAACATTTCTATGGTCAAGTCAATGTCGAAACCCGACATTAATTAAACGTCGTAAAAACCATGTTGGGAAATGATCAAACTTCAATGGTCAAGTCAACGTCACAACCTGACATTGATTAAACGTTGTCAAAAAGCATGTTGTTTCAATGTTGTATTTAAGTTGTAAAATATTGGTTGGGAAATAACCAAAATTCAATGGTCAAATCAACGTCACAACCTGACATTGAATAAACGTCTTCAACAAGCATGTTGTTTCAATGTTGGATTTGTGTCGTAGAATATTGGTTGGGAAATGACTAAAATTCAATGGTCAAGTCAACATTCAGAACCCAACATTTAATAAACGTCGCCAAAAAGCATGTTGTTTCAATGTTGGATTTGTGTTGTAGAATATTGGTTGGGAAAATGACCAAAATTCAATGGTCAAATCAACGTCACAACCTGACATTGAATAAACGTCTTCAACAAGCATGTTGTTTCAACGTTGGATTTGTGTCGTAGAATATTGGTTGGGAAATTACTCAAATTCACTGGTCAAGTCAACGTCGGAACCCGACATTGATTAAACATCGTCAAAAAGCATGTTGTTTCAACGTTGGATTTGTGGTGGAATATCGGTTGGTATATTACAAAATTTCAATGGTCAAGTCAACGTCGAAACACGACATTAAACGTCGTCAAAAAGCATGTTGTTTCAACGTTGGATTTGTGTTATAGAATATTGGTTGGGAAATGACTAAAATTCAATGGTCAAGTCAACGTCGGAACCCGACATTAATTAAACGTCGTCAAAAAGCATGTTGTATCAACGTTGGATTTGTGTTGTAGAATAATGGTTGGGAAAATGACCAAATTTCAATGTTCATATCAACATCACAACCTGACATTGATTAAATGTCGTCAAAAAGCATGTTGTTTCAACGTTGGAGTTGTGTCCTGTGCAGGTAATATATGTTTTTCATTTTTAACATTAGTGGGTGTGCTATTTAGAAAAATTATTTATACAAATAAAAGCACTGCCAGTGAATGGAAGGACACTGCAACACCTGCAGTATGCAAACTCGTCCAAAAGATGGCACCATTGCACAAACAAAACACCTTCCCAGTGTTTTATGCTTGTTTTTTTTGTAATAAAATTAGTTTCATTATGGCCGCCAGCGAAGAAAAATCCATAAATTAGCCTCCTTAATGTTATTAAGGTGCACTGTTATGCAGAGGTGTACATTTAACAATTGTATAGTCAAATTATACTATTAAGTCACGGCTAAGAGTGGGGGAAGAGATTTTATTTTTTTAAATAATTGAGAAGCACTGAATTAAGGACACATAGTGTGTGTCTTGTGTGCTAGCTCCTAGTAGCCTATAGCCTAGCATGTTTTGTGAATAACTCTAGTAAAATACAAACAATTGTGTGCTTATTGGAGGATATTTAGATGTTGAATGACTTTCTAGCTTTGCAGGACTGCTTATATCGCACATGATATCACACACACAAGTAAACACGCTGCAGGACTGCTTGTATAACACATGATATCACACACAAGTAAACACGCAGCACTTCTGCTTGTATCGCACATGATATTACACACAAGTAAACACGCTGCAGGACTGCTTGTATTGAACATGATATCACACACAAGTAAAAACGCAGCAAGACTGCTTGTATTGAACATGATATCACACACAAGTAAACACGCTGCAAGACTGCTTGTATCGCACAAGTAAACACACTCCAGGACTGCTTGTATCGAACGTGATATCACACACAAGTAAACACGCAGCACTTCTTCTTGTATCGCACATGATATCACACACAAGTAAACACACTGCAAGACTGCTTGTATCACACAAGTAAACTCTCTGCAGGACAGCTTCTATTGCACACGATATCATACACAAGTAAACACTCTGCAGGACTGCTTGTATCACACATGATCTCACACACACAAGTAAACACGCTGCAGGACTGCTTGCATCGCACATGATATCACTCACAAGTAAACACGCTGCAGGACTGCTTGTATCGACCATGATATCACACACAAGTAAACACGCTGCAGGACTGCTTGTATCGACCATGATATCACACACAAGTAAACACGCAGCACTTCTGCTTGTATCGCACATGATATCACACACAAGTAAACACACTCCAGGACTACTTGTATCGACCATGATATCACACACAAGTAAACACGCTGGACTTCTGCTTGTATCACACATGATATCACACACAAGTAAACACGCTGCAGGACTGCTTGTATCGCACATGATATCACACACAAGTAAACACTCTGTAGGACTGCTTGTATCGCACATGATATCAAAGACAAGTAAACACGCTGCAGGACTGCTTGTATTGAACATGATATCACACACAAGTAAACACGCAGCACTTCTGCTTGTATCGCACATGATATCACACACAAGTAAACACTCTGCAGGACTGCTTGTATCGCACATGATATCACACACAAGTACACACACTGCAGGACTGCTTGTATCGCACATGATATCACACACAAGTAAACACGCTGCAGAACTGCTTGTATTGCACATGATATCACACACAAGTAAAAACTCTGCAGGACTGCTTGTATCGCACATGATATCTCCGACAAGTAAAGACTGCTTGTATCGCACACAAGCAAAGACGCTGCAAGACTGCTTGTATCGCATACAAGTAAACACACTGCAAGACTGCTTGTATCACACACAAGTACACACTGCAGGACTGCTTCTATTGGAAAGTTTAGACTCAAGCCAACACAGTTCGATACTTCATTTTTTACTGCTATTGGAGCGATATCAGTTAAGCATCGGACGGGAACACCCCTAGCATGTTTGTCTATTGTGTCCAATGCGACAGGTGTCACAACGCAACACTAAGGCGCGGTACAAGAAAGACACAAACGTTAGCATAGCTACATGCTGAGCTACATGCTAACATTGCACTTTGTCAGCTAAATAATGCATATTTTGTGTTCTTGCCATAAAAAAGAGGGTTTTCTTTGACAAAAAAGGCATAAAACATCAAATATATTTTAAACTTTAAGTCGACGAATTAGATATTTTATCCTTTGAAAGTACATACATATATACATACCGGTACATACATACATACATACATACATACATACCTTTGACACTTTGATGACAGACCTTTTGGGGTCTGATTTTTTTTTTTTTAAGACAGTCATTGTTAAAAGAATAATAATAAATAAAAAGCAATGTTGCTATTAATTATGTACACATTTAAGGCTCCAATGACCTTTACAACAAATATTCCACTTTAAACACTTTTTTGGGGGAAAATATTGCATATTTTATGTTTTTGCCATAAAAAAAACAGGGCAAAAAATATTTTTAAAATTAACTCGATGTCCACAGGTAGAGCTGACGTAGATCTATAGATATATTAACAATAAAAGAAAAAAAGAAAAAATTTAAGTATAATTTTTTTTAAATAAATAAATAAAAATAGACTTGTGTTTAACACTTTAATTAAATTAAGCTAAGTCTGTTTTTTAAACTGTCTTTGTTCAAAAAATAATGACTTAAAAGCAATGTTGTTATAAACGATATTCAAAATAATATTAAGACTTGTTTTTAACACTTTAAGGACTGAGACCTTTTTAGATCCATCATTTAGTATGATTTTTCTTTCTTTTTTTTTTAAACTGTCTTTGTTCAATCTGTCCTTTTCACTCGGGGGATCCCTCACAAAAAAAATTGTTTTCCATCCATCCATTTTAATAATAATAATATATTTTATTTGTAAAAAGCACTTTACATTGAGCAAACAACCTCAAAGTGCTACAGTGTAATAAAAAAATAAATTAAAATAAAAAGATTATAAAAAATAAATTCAAACTAGAACAGCCTAATAGCTAGAACTATTATGTATATATCTATAAAAAGGATCTTTTTAAAAAAAAGAAGATTTCTTAAGCCTTTTTTAAAAGCATCCACAGTCTGTGGTGCCCTCAGGTGGTCAGGGAGAGTGTTCCACAGACAGCGGCGGAACCCATAGTTCGTAGCTTTGTCCTCGGAGGTTGGAGGAGGTTAGCCTGTCCGGAGCGGAGGTGTCGTGTGGAGGATTTGGGGGCGAGTAGTTTTCTACCGCTTATCCCTTTCGGGGTCGCGGGGGTTGCTGGAGCCTATCTCAGCTACAATCGGGCCGAAGACGGGGTACACCCTGGACAAGTTTTGTTTATTGAAAATGAAAAATATGTACAGTATATGATTTGTTTTTAACACTTTAATGACTGAGACGTGAGCTACATGCTAACATTGCACTTTGTCATGCTCCGTTAGCACTGAATAACAACCACACACTCAAACTGACATCTCCAACAGATAGTTGGCAGAGGTCCATTTTAAGATATGTAGCGTAGCCTCTTCTTCTCAAAAGGCAAGTGGTGGGCCTACAGTACACATCTGGCTCAGGTTTGTTAATTCAAAAGTGGGCCAAACACGTGATGATCAATATTATAAAATGAAGTGAATTAATCAACTCATGTTATGTTCTACATATGGTGAATGTTTATATTCATCTTGGAGAAAGCAAACCACCAAGTTGAAGTAAATAGTGGTATTTCAGTATGACCACATAAGACGATAAGGCCCCTTAGTTAGATATTCCCAGGTGGATTGGATCACTTCTCGGAGGAAAAGAGGCTCGAATTGGGACTTCGGAATGCAAAAGTGATAACCCTATTCTTGAGAAAAGACTACCTGTCTAGCTCAACGCCAACATTTGAGTTATGACTTAAAGCAGTTGTTTTCCAGACACTTACACACCAACATCTCCTTTTATGTTCAGGAAGTGCTCTGCTGACTTAGCACACAACCAGACAGAGAAAGAAAGGAGGAATATAAAAACTGATGGTTTGGCTTCTCCAGTCAGGAGTCCTTAATTTTTTGACCGGAGTTACTGCAGACCTGAATAATGACGCTTGTAGTAAAGCAACTTTTGGTTCAGTAAAGCGTCTCCGACGTCTCTTTTGATCCAGCCGCACTGCCGTGTCATCCTTCTGTCCGGACGAGGATGACAAGAGCAGAAATACACTTCAAATTACGGTTATGTCACTTTTGCATCGTAAGGGCACTTGAACGCACCAAAGGACCTGGAAAGGTGCAACCTGTTGGCTCGCAAAACGCACGACCAGCGCTTGATCGATATTACCACCGCAGAGCAAAGTGCGAGCAGCCATTGATCTTCCCCACGCCGTATCACGTCCTGTCATCTGCACTGAAGGAAAGGTGAACTCGTCCTTTCCGGGAAAACGCGGGGTAGCCTTACCGTGTGGAGGGAAGACGGTGCATTAGTGGTGACAGGCGGGCCGGTGGGCACCGCCGCTGTGGACACGTTGGGTGGACCCGTGTATCCTGTGGCCCTTCCTTGCTGTGACTGTTCCGCTTATCTCTGCCACCCGTCCTCTTATCTTGCGGGTCGGACCTCGACTTTTTCCCAGAATCGCCCCGATTTGGTTCTGTTCATGTGACAGTGAACTCTGCCGTGGAGCGCTTGAGAAGCCATCTTCCTTGTATCGTCTTCAAAAAGTCACTTGCAAGATTTGATTTCACGACGTCCATAATATGATCAGCTAAGCTTCTGGTGACTTTATCACAGTGGTGTCCAAAGTGCAGCCCAGGGGCCGTTTGCAGGCCGCAGCTCATTTTTTAACGACACCTTTTAAAACTACGATTACAAAAGGAAGAAGAAGCATGTTGTTTCAACATTGGCTTTGTTGTAGAATATTGGTTGGGAAATTACTAAAATTCAATGGTGAAGTCAATGTCGGAACCCAACATTAATTAAACGTCGTCAAAAAGCATGTTGTTTCAACTTTGGATTTGTGTCGTAGAATAATGATTGGAAAAGGACCAAATTTCAATGGTCAAATAAACATCACAACCTGACATTGCTTAAACGTCATCAAAAAGCATGTTGTTTGAATGTTGTATTTAAGTTGTAAAATATTGGTTGGGAAACAACAACATTTCAATGGTCATATCAACGTTACAACCCAACATTGATTAAACATTGTCAAAAAGCATGTTAGTTCAACGTTGTATTTGTGTTGTAGAATATTGGTTTGGAAATTACTAAAATTCAATGGTCAAGTCAACGTCGGAACCCAACATTGATTAAACGTCATCAAAAAGCATGTTTCAATGTTGGATTTGTTGTAGAATATCGGTTGGGAAAATGACCACATTTCAATGGTCAAATCCACGTCACAACCTGACATTGAATAAACATCGTCAAAAAGCATGTTTCAACGTTGGATTTGTGTTGTAGAATATCGGTTGGGAAAATGGCCAAATTTCAATTGTCAAATCAACGTCACAACCTGACATTGCTTAAACGTCGTCACAAAGCATGTTGTTTCAATGTTGTATTTAAGTTGTAAAATTTTGGTTGGGAAACAACTAAATTTCAATGATCAAATCAACGTCACAACCCGACATTGATTAAACATCGTCAAAAAGCATGTTAGTTCAATATTGGTTTGCAAATAACTAAAATTCAATGGTCAAGTGAACGTCGGAACCCAACATTGATTAAACGTCATCAAAAAGCATTTTGTTTCAATGTTGGATTAGTTGTAGAATATCGGTTGGGAAATTACTACATTTCTATGGTCAAATCAACGTCACATCCTGACATTGAATAAACGTTGTCAACAAGCATGTTGTTTCAATGTTGGATTTGTGTCGTAGAATATAGGTTGGGAAATTACTGAATTTCAATGGTCAAGTCAACATCGGAACCCAACATTAAACGTCGTCAAAAAGCATGTTGTTTCAACGTTGTATTTGTGTTGTAGAATATTGGTTGGGAAATCACTAAAATTTGATTGTCAAGTCAACGTCACAACCCAACATTGATTAAACGTCGTCAAAAAGCATGTTAGTTCAACGTTGGATTTGTGTTGTAGAATACTGGTTGGGAAAATGACCAAATTTCAATGGAGTGGAGCCTGCGGCTTAATTTGACTCAACACGGGGAACCTTACCTGGCCCGGACACGGAAAGGATTGGCAGATTGATGGCTCAGAAACTTATAAACAATGATCTTTGATCTTTCCCTCCGCGCTCCTCCGGACTGCTTGAGGAAGATGAGGAAAGCCAAGATTGAAACAGAGTCACAACCTGACATCGTCAAAAAGCATGTTGTTTGAACGTTGTATTTAAGTTGTAAAATATTGGTTGGGAAACAACTAAATTCCAATGGTCAAATCAACGTCGCAACCCGACATTGATTAAACATAGTCAAAAAGCATGTTGTTTCAACGTTGGATTTGTGTTGTAGAATATTGGTTTGGAAATTACTCAAATTCAATGGTCAAGTCAACGTCACAACCTGACATTGATTAAAAGTCGTCAAAAAGCATGTTGTTTCAACGTTGTATTTGTGTTGTAGAATATTGGTTTGGAAATTACTAAAATTCAATGGTCAAGTCAACGTTGATTAAACGTGATCAAAAAGCATGTTGTTTCAATGTTGGATTTGTTGTAAAATATCTGTTGGGGAATTACTAAATTTCAATTGTCAAGTCAACGTCAGAAACCATCATTAAACTTCGTCAAAAAGCATGTTGTTTCAACGTTGGATTTATTGTAGAATATCGGTTGGGAAAATGACCACAATTCAATGGTCAAATCAACGTCACAAGCTGACATTGAATAAACGTCATCAAAAAGCATGTTGTTTCAACGTTGGATTTGTGTTGTACAATATTGGTTGGGAAATTACTAAATTTCAATGGTCAAGTCAACATCGTAATCCCACGCTAACTAAAGGTTGTCAAAAAGCATGTTAGTTCAACGTTGTATTTGTGTTGTAGAATATTGGTTGGGAAAATGACCAAATTCAATGGTTAAATCAACGTCACAACCTGACATAGAATAAACGTTGTCAACATGCATGTTGTTTCAATGTTGGATTTGTGTTGTAGAATATTGGTTGGGAAAATCACAAAAATTCGATGGTCAAGTCAACATCGGAACCCGACATTGATCAAACGTCATAAAAACGCATGTTGTTTAAACGTTGGGTTTTGATGTAGAATTTCAGTTGGGAAATTACAAAATTTCAATGGTCAGGTCAACATCGGAACCCGACATTAAACGTCGTCAAAAAGCATGTTAGTTCAACGTTGGATTTGTGTTGTAGAATATTGATTGGGAAAATGACCAAATTTCAACGGTCAAATCAACGTCACAACCTGACATTGATTAAACGTCGTCAAAAAGCATGTTGTTTGAATGTTGTATTTAAGTTGTAAAATATTTGTTGGGAAACAACTCAATTTCAATGGTCAAATCAACGTCACAACCCGACATTGATTAAACATTGTCAAAAAGCATGTTAGTTCAACGTTGTATTTGTGTTGTAGAATATTGGTTTGGAAATTACTAAATTTCAATGGTCAAGTCAACGTCGGAACCCAACATTGATTAAACGTCATCAAAAAGCATGTTGTTTCAATTTTGTTGTAGAATATCGGTTGGGAAATTACTAAATTTCAATGGTCAAACCAACATCACAACCTGACATTGAATAAACGTTGTCAAAAAGCATGTTTCAACATCAGATTTGTTGTTGAATTTTGGTTGGGAAATTACAAAATTTCAATGGTCAAGTCAACGTCTGGGGGCAGCACGGTGAAAGAGGGGTTAGTGCATCTGCCTCACAATACGAAGGTCCTGAGTAGTCTTGGGTTCAATCCCGGGCTCGGGATCTTTCTGTGTGGAGTTTGCATGTTCTCCCCGTGACTGCGTGGGTTCCCTCCGGGTACTCTGGCTTCCTCCCACCTCCAAAGACATGCACCTGGGGATAAGTTGATTGGCAACACTAAATTGGCCCTAGTGTGTGAATGTGAGTGTGAATGTTGTCTGTCTATCTGTGTTGGCCCTGCGATGAGGTGGCGACTTGTCTAGGGTGTACCCCGCCTTCCGCCCGATTGTAGCTGAGATAGGCTCCAGCGCCCCCCGCGACCCCAAAGGGAATAAGCGGTAGAAAATGGATGGATGGAAGTCAACGTCTGAACCCAACATTAAACGTTGTCAAAAAGCATTTTGTTTCAACGTTGGATTTGTTGTAGAATATCGGTTGGGAAAATGACCACATTTCAATTGTCAAATCAACGTCACAACCTGACATTGAATAAACGTCGTCAAAAAGCATGTTGTTTCAATGTTGTATTTGTTGTAGAATATCGGTTGGGAAATTACTCTAATTTCAATGGTCAAGTCAACGTTGGAACCCGACATTGATTAAACGTCGTCAAAAAGCATGTTGTTTCAATGTTGGATTTGTTGTAGAATATTAGTTGGGTAATTACTAAATTTCAATGGTCAAGTCAACATCGGAACCCGTCATTAAACGTCGTCAAAAATCATGTTGTTTCAACGTTTTTGTGTTGTAGAATATTGATTGGGAAAATGACATTATTTCAATGGTCAAATCAACGTCACAGCCTTACATTGAATTACTAAAATTTCTTGTCCTTTAAAAAGAACCCTTAAAAAAAAAAAACTTAAAAAACAAGAACAAAGAAGCCAACAAGTGAAATGTAACAAGGAAATGTTGCAATATATTGCACTAATAATAAAGCTGGCACTGCTCAAAAAAGGTATAATCGACAGTGGACTTTGACACTTTTATAACTGAAGCCCTTTTGGGTCCCCAAGAACTTGAGAAATCTTTTTTTCTTTTTGTTGTTCAAAAATTAATGATTCAAAAGCAATGTTGTTATAAGTTATATCCATATTTAAGGTTTCGATAACCTAACATGATATATTCTACTTTGTGTTTTTGCAATAAAAAAAGAAAGGGCATAGAACATAAAAAATAAAATAAAAACATTATGTCAAGAAATAGATCTAAAGTTATGCAATAAAAAAAGAAAGGGCATAGAACATAAAAAAATAAAATAAAAACATTATGTCAAGAAATAGATCTAAAGTTAATCTTAAAATATTGCCACGTAGAAAGAAAAAAAAAAAACACAAAACACTAATATGTGACTTGTTTTAAACACTTGAATGACTGAGACCATTTTGGGTCCCCAGACCGTTCGTGTGATTTTTTTTTTAACTGTCCATCAAAAAACTATTAAATAAAATCAGTGTTGCTATGAATTATTGACCTATTTAAGGCTTCAATTAGTTCACTTCCAATTTTCCACTTTGAACATTTTTTGGGGGAAAATGTTCCATATTTTGTGTTTTTGCCATAAAAACACAGTTTTCATTCACAAGAAGGGCATAAAACATTAAAAAAAAATACTTTATGTCAACGAATTGATCTGAAGTTAATCTCTAGATATTTTAGTGTTGAAAGTAAAAAATAAATGTATATGATTTTTTTTTAACACTTGAATGACTGAGGCCCTTTTGGGTCTCCAGATCTTTAGTGTGATTTTTTTTTAACTGTCCATCAAAAAATTATGAAATAAAATCAATGTTGCTAAGAATTATTGACCTATTTAGGGCTTCAATTAGTTCACTTCCAATTTTCCACTTTGAACATTTTTGGGGGGAAAACATTCCATATGTTGTGTTTTTGCCGTAAAACCAGGGTTTTCTTTCACAAAAAGGGCATAAAACCTAAACAAAATTAACTTTATGTCAACGGATTAATCTGAAGTTAATCTATAGATATTTTAGCGTTGAAAGTAAAAAATATATGCATATTATTTTTTTAACACAATGACTGAGACCATTTTGGGTCCCTGGGACCTTTAGTCTGATGGGTTTTTTTTAAACTGTCATTGTTAAAAAAAAAATAATGACTCAAAAGCAATGTTGATATGACTTATTTTCATATTTAAGGTTTCAATTACCTCAAATGAAATATTCAACTTAAAAAAAAAATGGGGGGGGTACATATTTTGTGTTTTTGCTATTAAAAAAAAAGGTTTTATTTTACATAAAAGGGCTTGGAACATAAAATATATATATATTTTTTTTGGCAAAGAATAGAGCTAAAGGTAATCTTAGCATATTGTAGCGTTGAAAGTAAAAAAAACAAAAAAACATTAATATATAACTTGTTGGGTCCCCAAGAACGTGAGTAATATATTTTTTTTATTACTGTTGAAAAAATAATGACTCAAAAGCAATGTTGTTATAAATTATATTCATATTTAATGTTTCAATTACCTAACATGATATATTCCACTTTAAACATTTGTGTATTTTGTTTTTTTTTTTCCATTAAAAAAAATCGGTTTTCTTTTACAGAAAAGGCATAAAACATTAAAAAAAAAAAAAAAAAAATGATGTCAAGAAATAGATCTAAAGTTAATCTTAAGATATTGTAGTGTAGAAATTAAAAAAGAAAATCACAAAAAACATTAATATATGACTTTTTAACACTTGAATGGCTGAGACCCTTTTGGGTCCCCAGACCTTTAGTGTCATTTTTTTTTAAATGTCCATCACAGAATTATGAAATAAAATCAGTGTTGCTATGAATTATTGACCTATTTAAGGCTTCAATTAGTTCACTTCCCAATGCTTCTCTTTGAACATTTTTTGGCGGGAAAACATTCCATATTTTGTGTTTTTGCCATAAAAAAAATTGGTTTTCTTTTACAGAAAGAGCATAGAACATTAAAAAAATTAAAACATTATGTCAAGAAACTTTGAAAAAAAAAAAACACAAAAACATTAATATATGACTTTTTAACACTTCCAATGCTCCTCTTTGAACATTTTTTGGGGGGAAATATTCCATATTTTGGGTTTAAATCATAAAAACGGGGTTTTCTTTCACAGGAAGGGCATAAAACATTAAAAATATATATCTTTATGTCAACGGATTGATCTGAAGTTAATTTATAGATATTGTAGCATTGGAAGTAAAAAGAACAAAAAAACGTTAATATATAACATTAATAATTAATATATAATATAACTTGTTTTTAACACTTTAATGACTGGGACCCTTTTGGGTCCCCAAGAACGTGAGTAATATATTTTTTTTTATTACTGTTCAAAAAATAATGATTCAAAAGCAATGTTGTTATGAATTATATTTATATTGAATGTTTCAATTACCTAACATGATATATTCTACTTTAAACATTTGTGTATTGTGTTTTTTCCATAAAAAAATCGGTTTTCTTTTACAGAAAGGGCATGGAGCATTAAAAAAATAAAAACATTATGTCAAGAAATAGATCTAAAGTTAATCTTAGGATATTGTAGTGTAGTAAGTTAAAAAAAAAATCACAAATAACACAAATGACTGAGACCCTTTTGGGTCACCAGACCTTTAGTGTGTTTTTTGTTTTTTTAACTGTCAATCAAAAAATTATTAAATAAAATGGGGGACGGCGTGGCGCAGTGGAAGAGTGGCCGTGCGCGACCCGAGGGTCCCTGGTTCAATCCCCACCTAGTACCAACCTCGTCATGTCCGTTGTGTCCTGAGCAAGACACTTCACCCTTGCTCCTGATGGGTGCTGGTTAGCGCCTTGCATGGCAGCTCCCTCCATCAGTGTGTGAATGTGTGTGTGAATGGGTAAATGTGGAAGTATTGTCAAAGCGCTTTGAGTACCTTGAAGGTAGAAAAGCGCTATACAAGTACAACCCATTTATCATTTATCATTTAAAATCAGTGTTGCTATGAATTATTTACCTATTTAAGGCTTCAAATAGTTCACTTCCAATTTTCCATTTTGAACATTTTTTTGTGGAAAATATTCCATATTTTGTGTTTTTGCCTTAAAAACAGGGGTTTCTTTCACAAGAAGGGCATACAACATTAAAAAAATAAAATACTTTATGTCAACGGATTGATCTGAAGTTAATCTCTAGATATTTTAGTGTTGAAAGTAAAAAATATATATGTATATGATTTTTTTTTAAACACTTGAATGACTGAGGCCTTTTTGGGTCTCCAGATCTTTAAAGTGTGATTTTTTTTAACTGTCCATCAAAAAATTATGAAATAAAATCAATGTTGCTATGATTTATTGACCTATTTAGGGCTTCAATTAGTTCACTTCTAATTTTCCACTTTGAACATTTTTTGGGGAAAATATTCCATATATTTGTGTTTTTGCCGTAAAAACAGGGTTTTCTTTCACAAAAAGGGCATCCATCCATTTTCTATTGCTTATTCCCTTTGGGGTAAAACCTAAACAAAATTAACTTTATGTCAACGGATTGATCTGAAGTTAATCTATAGATATTTTAGCGTTGAAAGTAAAAAATATATGTATATTATTTTTTTAACACAATGACTGAGACCATTTTGGGTCCCTGGGACCTTTAGTCTGATGGGTTTTTTTAACTGTCTTTGTTAAAAAAAATAATGACTCAAAAGCAATGTTGATATGACTTATTTTCATATTTAAGGTTTCAATTACCTCAAATGAAATATTCAACTTAAAAAAAAATGTTGGGGGGAGATTTTACATATTTTGTGTTTTTGCCATAAAAAACATGGTTTTATTTTACATAAAAGGGCTTGGAACATAACATTTTTTTTTTTTTTTTGGCAAAGGATAGATCTAAAGGTAATCTTAGGATATTGTAGCGTAGAAAGTAAAAAAAACAAAAAAACATTAATATATAACTTGTTTTTAACACTTGAATGACTGGGACCCCTTTGGGTCCCCAAGAACGTGAGTAATATATTTTTTTATTACTGTTAAAAAAATAATGCAATGTTGTTATAAATTATATTCATATTTAATGTTTCAATTACCTAACATGATATATTCTACTTTAAATATTTGTGTTTGTTGTGTTTTTGCCATAACATTTTTACATTTTAATGACTGAGACCCTTTTAGGTCCCTGGGACCTTTAGTGTGATTTAAAAAAAAAAAAAAAAAAAGTTTTAACTGTCGTTCAAAAAATAATGAAACAAATCGCCCCGAGTGTAAAAAGAACGGACACCCCTCAAAGTTTCTGCAAAATGAAACAACTGCGCCGTTGTGTTTGGATCCGGCAGGTTAGCGCCACATTTTCACCTGAGAGCTGCACATTTGCAGGGGCTCGTGAATAAAAAATGGCGCCGGTAAGTGTCCCTGAAAGGGAAGGGAGGGCCAGGTTAAGTTGTTTGAAAGGCCCCGGGTATTAAGAGGCATTTTACACTTAAGAAGTTGGTTTCGCTGGGTTTTCTGTTTCCCTTCCTATTGATTGATGCTCAACTATCAATGCATAATAGAAAAGCACTCAGAGCAAATGCAGGGTTATGGCCTTGGGAGGGAGTCGGCAGACGAGACTGCGGCCCCCCCCCACCACCACACTCCAATGCCATTATTGGCCCATAACGGATCCCTGGGGAGGGCCACGGTGTTCGGATCAGCACACACCAAATACCCAATTAAAAAAGGCTTTAAATTCCCTCCTCTTTCCCGGGCGGAAATCAATCTGAATTCAATCTATTCGGCTCGGATTCCGACAGAGCAGGTAATTGCCTCTAATCGCTCAGCTAGGTGACAACAGCTTCAAGCGGAGTAACACAATCAGGTGTTTGCTTTCCGCGCCGCGCTCCTCCCGAGTCCAAAAAAGAACGGGCGGAGTGGCGTTGACGCAACCGTCACATTGAGACGTCGGTAAAAGGGACTTCCCCTACGAAGCAGCGCTCTGCTTCATCGGAATTGGCGGTTACTTTCAAAATACGCCTTCAAGATCCACAATGTCCAAACTTTTTCCACTCAAAGCATGCAGCGGCCATTTTGATTGTTTTCATTTTCAAAATAAAAATACAATACCGTATTTCCTTGAATTAGCGCCGGGGCGGTAATTAATTTAAAACCTCTTCTCACTCCGGCGCTTACCAAAGGCATGCGGTAAATTTAGGCCTGCGCTTATAAATTTGAGTGTGATGTAAGGATACCATCATGAAAAGCACATTTGATAAAAAAAAAACGTTATTATGGTCTTACCTTTACTTATAAATGAAGTCCATGCGCCGCTCCTTCTGAACAAAAGCATCGATAACTTGTTTATAGAAGTCTTCCTTATCTTTCTTCAGTTTTAAAAGTCTCTCTGTCTCAATGGAGATCTTCCTTTAATTATTACCTCCTGCTTCGATTGTAAGTCCAGTTTAGAAAACTGTTGTTGTCACTTCTTCTGCAGCCGAGTAGTCGCAAGAATGACCCCTGGGATCACTAGCGCCCTCTATCACCATGAGGCGGGAGTCATTTAATGACTCATATTTGACACACGCAGCTATATTAATAAAACATTTTTACTGTTCTTTTTAGCATATTCAATAGCTTGGACCTTAAATCCTACTGAATAGCTCTTTATCTTCTTCCCTTTATGCGATTTTAAATTATTGAAATTAGCCTTCTCCATTTTGGAAAATGATGCCTTGATAGGTGAAGTGTCACTCGTGACGTGACAAGTTTGACCCGGCGGTAAAACGAGACATATGCTAATTATTCTGCGAAACGAGTTTGACCCGGCGGTAAAACGAGGCGTGCGGATAATATATACCCGGCGGCAATTCAAAGAAATACGGTATGTAGAATTTGTTTTTCCTCAAGTTTGGTCCTCAGGACCATAAAGGGTCTGAGTCATAAAGCAGTGAAGTTGGCACGTTGTGTAAATGGTAAATAAAAACAGAATACAATGATTTGCAAATCCTTTTCAACTTATATTCAATTGAATATTTGAATAGTTTCTGGGTGTTGTTGATAAATGGCTTTGGCTTTGCATAGTAGAGTTTCAACTTGCACTTACAGATGTAGCGACCAACTGTAGTTACTGACAGTGGTTTTCTGAAGTGTTCCTGAGCCCATGTGGTGATATCCTTTACACACTGACGTCGCTTTTTGACGCAGTACAGCCTGAGGGATCCAAGGTGTCAGGCTTATCCCTGACAGTTTGGTTATGTTAGTTTTTCCTCTGTGTTTGTCTTTGTTTCCTGTCAGCGCTCTTATTTTGGTTGTTTCCTGCTTTTCTCCCTGAGTGCTGTTTTCCCTCAGCTGTGGCTGATTGGCAGCTGGCCACACCTGGTGTCAATCAGCCAGCTGCTATTTAAACCTGCCTTGCCATCCAGTCTGTGTTGGAGTATTGTCGTTGTAACGGTAAGCTGTATTCTGTAGCTGTTTGCCGCTTTCTGTCTTTTTGTTCCTAGTTCCTGTTTGCTGGTTCCTGTTCCCTGTTTCCAGTTTGTCCGTTCCTGGTTCCTGGTTTGTGTTTTTTCCTTAATTTTTGGACATTAAATTATGTTTTCCTGCACCAAGCCTGCCATCTCTGCATCTTGGGGTTCGTCACGAACACTATGTGACACAAGGTCCGTAATATCATCGCTTACGTGTAGTGATTTCTCTAGATTCTCTGAAACTTTTGATGATCACTGCTCCTCTCACCTCCCAGGGAGTGGAACAAGTGGATGAGTCGAATGCAGAGGGTATATTCACCACACCGAGTGTGTGTGTGACTATCAGTGGTACTTTAACTTTAACTTTAATATAACGGACTGTAGATGGTGAAATCCCTAAATTCCTTGCAATAGCTTGTTGAAAATGTTGTTCTTAAACTGTTGGACAATTTGCTCACGCATTTGTTCACAAAGAGGTGACCCTCGCCCCATCCTTGTTTGTGAATGACTGAGCATTTCATGGAAGCTGTTTTTATACCCAATCATGGCACCCACCTGTTCCCAATTAGCCTGTTCACCTGTGGGATGTTCCACATAAGTGTTTGATGGGCATTCCTTAACTTTCTCAGTCTTTTTTGCCACTTGTGCCAGCTTTTTTGAAACATGTTGCAGGCATCAAATTCCAAATGAGCTAATATTTGCAAAAAATAAAGTTTTCCAGTTCGAACGTTAAATATCTTGTCTTTGCAGTCTATTCAATTGAATATAAGTTGAAAAGGATTTGCAAATCATTGTATTCTGTTTTTATTTACCATTTACACAATGTGACAACTTCACTGGTTTTGGGTTTTGTAATACAAAAAATAAGTACCGGTATACATATTTTTGTTATGTTTTTATTCAACACTTAAATCAGGTATGTTGATATGAAGTACATTTTTTATAATTTTTTAGGTTTTATGCCCTTTTTTGTCATGGCAAAAACAAATAAAAAATATTTTGTGGGAAATATTGCATAAAGTATAATTTATCTGAAATAATTGGAGCCTTAAATATAGGTTAATGATTCATATTATTGATTTGAACTCATTATTTTTTGAACAATATTTAATTTTTTTTAAATATAATTTTTTTTAGGGTTCTCCTCAAGTTTGGTCCTCTGGGTCATGAAGGGTCTCAGTCATACTAAACAAAAAAAAATGTATATATACATTTTGAAAAATGTTTTATTCAACACTTTAACCAGATCTGTCAATATAAAGTACATTTTTATCTCTTTTTTTTAGGTTTTATGCTCTTTTTTTGTTGTGGCAAAAACAAATAAAAAATACTTTTGGGGAAAATATTGCATAAAGTTTAATATTGTATGTGAAATAATTGGAGCCTTAATAATTCATATCATTGATATGAACTCATACTTTTTTGAACAATGATTTTTTTTTTAAATTTAAAATCGCACTTAAGTTTCAGGGGATCCAAAAGGGTCTCACTCATATCAATACATATTATTTTTAATTCAAACACTTAAGTCCGTAGAGCAACTTCAGTTCTGTCGATATAAAGTAATATTTTTTATATTTTTGGTCAAATCCTATTTGTAAATGCGAAAACACAAAACATGCAATATTTTCCCCAAAAAAACATTTTCTAAGAGGAATATTTGATGTCAAATAATTAAATAGGTCAATAACTCATAAGATTGATTTGAATTCATTATTATTTTTTGAACAATGAGGTTTTTGTTTTGTTTTTAAGTTTCACTAAAATTCTTGTGGATCCAAAAGGGTCCCACTCATAAGTGTTAAAAATAAGCCATAATCTTTTTATGCTTAAGTCTCTGGATCAACTTTATTAATCTATTTGTCGATTGTAAGTTTTTATAATTTTTTTCATGGGTTTTTTGTCAAAGAAAATGTACACTTTTATATCGCAAACACAAAATATGCATTTTTTTCTTGGGATCAAAAAGTAATGAAAATAAATTTTACTTTTTTTTTCTTCCACTTTTAACGCTTAAGTCTCTAGACCAACTTAAGTTCTGTCGATAAAAATTTTTTTTAATATTTTTTTATATTTTATGCCCGTTTTATCAAAACCCTATTTTTAATGGCAAAAACACAAAAAAATTGCAATAGTTTCCCCCAAAAAATATTTTCAAAGTGGAATATTTGATGTGAAGTAACTGGAGCCTTAAATAAGTCAATAAATCATATTGTTCATTTTTTTGAACAATGATAGCTTTTAAACTTTTTTTTTTTTTTAAAGTCCCACTAAAATTCTTGGGGATCCAAAAGAGTCCCAGTCAAAAAATAATAATTTTGTTTTCAAATGTTTTTATTCAACGCTTGAATCAGGTCTGTCGATATGAAGTAACTTTTAAAAAAATAATTTTTTAGGTTTTATGCCCTTTTTTGTCATGGCAAAAAACAAAAATCCTTTTGGAGGAAATATTACATAAAGTGTAATATTTTACGTGAAATAATTGGAGCCTTAAATAGGTTAATAATTCATATAATTGATTTGTACTCATAAATATTTTTGAACAATTATTTATTTATTTTTTAAATCGCACTGAAGTTTCAGGGGTTACAAAAGGGTCCCACTCATATCAATATGTATTATTTTAAATTTCAACACTTAAGTCTGTAGATCAACTTCAGTTCTGTCGATATAAAGTAATATTGTTTTATGTTTTTTGTCAAAACCTTATTTTTATTTAAACCAATATTTTCCCCAAAAATATTTTCTGAGAGGAATATTTGATGTCAATTAATTGGAGCCTCAAATAGATAAATAACTCATAACATTGAGTTAATGCATTACTAATTTTAGAACAATGATAGTTTTTTTTGTTTTTAAGTTTCACTAAAATTCTTGGGAATCCAAAAGGGTCCCACTAATAAATGTTAAAAATAAGCGATAATCTTTTTATGCTTAAGTCTCTGGATCGACTTTATCTATTTGTCGATTGTAAGTTTTTATCATTTTTTTCATGTTTTTTGTCAAAGAAAATGTAAACTTTTATATTGTAAACACAAAATATGCATTTTTTTCTTGGGATCAAAAAGTAATGAAAATAAGTTTTACTTTTTTTTTCTTCCACTTTTAACGCTTAAGTCTCTAGATCAACTTCAGTTCTGTCGATATAAAGAAATTTTTTTATATTTTATGCCCGTTATATCAAAACCCTATTTTTAATGGCAAAAACACAAACACAAAAAATTGCAATAGTTTCCCCCAAAAAATATTTTCAAAGTGGAATATTTGATGTGAAGTAACTGGAGCCTTAAATAAGTCAATAAATCATAACATTGATTTTAACTCTTTTTTTTTCTTCTTTTTTAACAATGATAGCTTTTAAAAAAAGTCCCACTAAAATTCTTGGGGATCCAAAAGGGTACCACTCAAAAAAAAATAAATAAATAAAATAAAATGCTTTCAAATGTTTTTATTGAAGGCTTAAATCAGGTCTGTTGATATGAAGTACATTTTTTTTTTAATCATTTTTTTAGGTTTTGTGTCCTTTTTTGTCATGGCAAAAACAAAACAAAAATCCTTTTGGGGGAAATATTACATAAAGTGTAATATTTTACGTGAAATAATTGGAGCCTTAAATAGGTTAATAATTCATATAATTGATTTGAACTCATAAATATTTTTGAACAATTTTTTTTTTTTTTTTTTTTTTTTTTAAATCGCACTAAAGTTTCAGGGGATACAAAAGGGTCCCACTCATATCAATATACATCATTTTTAATTTCAACACTTAAGTCTGTAGATCAACTTCAGTTCTGTCGATATAAAGCAATATTTTTTTATGTTTTTTGTCAAAACCCTATTTTTATTTAAACTAATATTTTCCTCAAAAATATTTTCTGAGAGGAATATTTAATTTCAATTAATTGGAGCCTTAAATAGATAAATAACTCATAACATTGAGTTAATTCATTACTATTTTTAGAACAATGATAGTTTTTTTTGTTTTTAAGTTTCACTAAAATTCTTGGGGATCCAAAAGGTTCACACTCATAAATGTTAAAAATAAGCCATAATCTTTTTATGCTTAAGTCTCTGGATCAACTTTATTGATCTATTTGTCGATTGTAAGTTTTTATCTTTTTTTTAATGTTTTTTTGTCCCAGTAAACACAAAATATGCTTTTTTTTTTTCTTGGGATCAAAAACTAATGAAAATAAGTTTAAAACATTTTTTTCAACTTTTAACGCTTAAGTCTCTCGATGAACTTCAGTTCTGTCAATATAAAGTACATTCTAATTTTTAATTTTTTATGCCGGTTTTGTCAAAACCCTATTTTTAGTGGCAAAAACACACAAAAATGCAATAGTTTCCCCCAAAAGTGGAATATTTGATGTGAAGTCACTGGAGCCTTAAATAGGTCAATAAATCATGACATTGATTTTAATTCATTATTTTTTTAAACAATGATAGCTTTTGAAAAACATTTTTTAAAAGTCCCACAAAGTCTTGGGAATCCAAAAGGGTCCCACTCATAAGTGTTAAAAATAAGTCATTTGTTTGCGCTAAATTCTTTAGATCAACATGAGCTCTTTTTGTTGATTTTACGTTTTTTCTTGTTTACATATCATTGATTTATATGAAATAATTCATAATTATTTTTTGAGCAATTTTTTTTTTTTTTTTTTTTTTTAATGCCACTAAAATGCCAAGGGATCCAAAAGGGCCCCACTCATAAAACTGTTAAAAATATGTCATATATACTATTTTTCATTTCAACACTTAGGTCTGTAGATCAACTTTAGATCTACGATCATACGCATTTATCCTTTTCTTCATGTTCTTGTTTTGTCAAAGAAAATGTACACTTTTATATCGCAAACACAAAAAATTCAATATTTTCTTGGTGATGAAAATAAGTTTTACATTTTTTCCCCCAATTTTAACACTTAAGTCTCTAGATCAACTTCAATTATGTCGATATAAAGTACTTTATTTATTTTTATGTTTTATGCCTTTTTTGTCAAAACCCTATTTTTAACACAAAATATGCAATATTTTCGCCAAAAATATTTTCTAAGAAGAATATTTGATGTGAAGTAATTGGAGCCTTAAATAGGTAAAAAATTCATAACTTTGATTTTAATTCATAATTTGTTAAACAATGTTAGTTTTGGGGGAAAAAAGTCCCACTAAAATTATTGGGGATCCAAAAGGGTCCGACTTAAAAATGTTAAAAATAAATCATAATCTTTTTTCCCCACTTTCAACGCTTAAGTCTCTAGAACAACTTTAGCTCTATTTGTCGATTATAAGTTTATAATTTTTTCATGGTTTTTATTGTCAGAGAAAACTTAGATTTTTATATCGCAAACACAGTAAGCAATATTTTCTTGGGATTAAAACGTGTTAAAAAAGTCACTTTTTTTCCACTTTTAACACTTAAGTCTCGAAATATCAACTTCAGTTCTGTCGATATAAAGTACTATTTGTATTTTTCATGTTGTACGCCCTTTTTGTCAAAACCCTATTTTTCATTGCGAAAAAACAAAATATGCAATAGTTTCCCCCAAAAAGATTTTCAAAGAGGAATATTTAATGTAAATTAATTGGAGCCTTAAATAAGTCAATAAATCATAACATTGATTTTAATTCTTTTTTTGGGGAACAATGATAGTTTTTGTTTTTTTTAAATCGCTAAAACTCTTGGGCATCTAAAACGGCCTGACTCAAAAGTGTTAAAAAGAAGTCATAATATTTTTACACTTACCGTATTTTCCGGACTATAAGGCGCACTTAATATCCTTTTTTTTCCTCAAAACTCGACAGTGCGCCTTATGACCCGGTGCGCCTAATGTACGGAATAATTCTGGTTTTGCTTACCAACCTCAAAGTAATTTTATTTGGTACATGGTGTAATGGTAAATGTGACCAGTAGATGACAGTCAAATAAGAGATACGTGTAGACTGCACTATGATGGCAATATGACTCAAGTAAACGCCAACATTGTATATGTTCCATTGAAATTATAGAACATTACACAGAGCACTCAAAAATCTATTAAAATGTTTAAGTACGACTTTGAAGCCGCACCGCTTGATGTGCTTCAACATAGGAGTATTATTATGGTGTGTGTATAAAGTAAGACATATTATCTGGCATTTTGTTTCGCAATATTCTGCAAAAATAACTTTTCTTACCTTCTGGTACCTGCTGATCTGTATTTGTAATCTGACTTTGTAGTCCGCGCCGACACCGTAGTCTATAATCTTCTTCTTTTTCTCTATCTTCTTGTTATGGTACATTCATCCTCCGTTGTTGCCATTTCTAATACAAAGTACCGGTAGTGTAAAGTTATTACTTATATTTGTCAGTAAACTCTACATGAAAGCGCTAAAACATACCGGTGTAGTGAGTTTACATTATTCACCCAGGAACTTTAGTTATTAGAGAGTTCCGGTCGGACGTTTTTTCACGGGACACATTTCCGGTGTTGTTGTTTCCGGATGAGGAGATGCTGCTTCGTTATTGATTGAAGTAAAGTTTGAATGTCATTAAAACAGTTAGCTCCATATTTTTGACACTTCTTCCACTCCCGTCCTTCCACGCTACACCGCTACAACAAAGATGACGAGGAGAAGTCGCTGTCGAAGGTGAGCCACATAAATAAGACCGCCCATTAAACGGCGCATCCGGAAGCGACTGTCAGAAAGCGTCTTGAAGATGATCTGTAAAACATCATCTATGCAACATTGTGACCAAAGAACCACCATTACATGTTACGTAGACCACAAGGAAGTCTTTTACATTTAGAAAAAAATAATAATAACATGACTCCTTTAATCTGGTGCGCCTTATATATATGAAAAAAGATCAAAAATAGACCATTCATCGGCAGTGCGCCTTATAAACTTTGTTTTTTCCATGGCAAACTCACAAAATATGCAATATTTCTAAGTGATATTTTTGATGTGAAGTAATTGGAGCCTTGATTTTGATACTTTTTTTTTTTTTTGCTGCTTTGTGTGTAGCGTAGTAGGCCTAAGTATTCATTAAGTACCACCATAATGACAACATTAAAATACAGTAGCGTAGTAGGCCTAAGTATTCATTAAGTACCACCATAATGACAACATTAAAATACAGTTTTTATGGCAAGCACACAAAATATGCAACACAACATTGATTCTGATTCATTATTATTTTTTGAGCCGTCGATAAAACATTTTTATTATTTTTTCATGTTTTGGTTTCGTAAGAGAACATTTACATTTTTATCTTGCAAAAACACAAAAAATTCAATATTTTCCCCCAAAAATATTTCAAAGTGTAATATTTGATGTGAAGTAATTGGAGTCTTGAATAGATCAATAATTCATAACAACATTGATTTTTATTAATTACTATATTTTGAGCAATGACAGTTTAATAAAATATATCACTAAAATTGTCATGGATCCAAAAGGCCCCCCAAGTAAAAAAAAAGTGCTAAAAATTAGTCATACATTTTTTTTTGTTTACTTTCAACGCTTAAGTCTCAAGGTTAACTTTTTGTTTTGTTGACAATTATTGACATAGTTTTTGACTGTTTTTGACATAGTTGTTGACATAATTGTTGACATAATTGTTGACATAATTGTTGACAAAGTTGATGAAATAATTGTTGATTTAATTAATGACAGAATTGTTGAAAGAATTGTTGACATAGTTGTTGACAGTTTTTGACATAGTTGTTGACATAATCGTTGATTGAATTGTTGACAAAATTGTTGACAGTTGTAGATATACATGTTGACAGAATTGTAGACATAGTTGTTGACATAATTGTTGATTTAATTGTTGACAGAATTGTTGACATAGTTGTAGATATACGTGTTGACAGAATTGTTGACATAATTGTTGATTTAATTATTGACAGAATTGTTGACAGATGTAGATATATGTGTTGACAGAATTGTTGATTTAATTATTGACAGAATTGTTGACAGTTGTTGGCAAAGTTGTTGACATAGTTTTGACGTAGTTTTTGACATAGTTGTTGACATAATTGTTGACATAATTGGTGATTTAAATGTTGACACAGTTGACATAGTTGTTGACATAATTGTTGACAGAATGGTTGATGTAGTTGTTGACATAATTGTTGACATAGTTTTTAACAAAATTGTTGACATAATTGTTGACATACTTGTTGACAAAGTTGACAGTTTTTGACATAGTTTTTGACACGTGTTGACAGAATTGTTGATTTAATTATTGACAGAATTGTTGACAGTTGTTGGCAAAGTTGTTGACATAGTTTTGACGTAGTTTTTGACATAGTTGACATAATTGGTGATTTAAATGTTGACACAGTTGACATAGTTGTTGACATAATTGTTGACAGAATTGTTGATGTAGTTGTTGACAATTGTTGACATAGTTGTTGACAGAATTGTCATAATTGTTGACAAAGTTGTTGACATAATTATTTAATTGTTGATTTAATTGTTGATAGAATTGTTGGCATCGTTTTTGACATAGTTGACATATTTGTTGATTTAATTGTTGACAGAATTGTTGACACAGTTTTTGACATAATTGGTAACATAGTTGTTGACAGTTGACAGTTGTTGACATAATTATTGATTTAAAATACTCTACTGTAGTTTAATGTTGTCATTATGGTGGTACTTAATGAATACTTAGGCCTACTACACTACTGTATTTTAATGTTGTCTTTATGGTGGTACTTAATGAATACTTAGGCCTACTACACTACTATATTTTAATGTTGTCATTATGGTGGTACTTAATGAATACTTAGGTCTACTACACTACTGTATTTTAATGATGTCATTATGGTGGCACTAAATTAATACTTAGGTCTACTACACTACTGTATTTTAATGTTGTTTAATGTTGGGGGGGGGGGGGGAATACTTCTTTGGGTGTCTTGGTCTACGTCCAGTTCACCCCGCGGGTAACCTGATGTCCTGAGGTCAGCGCAGGTCAAAGGGTGAGCGACAGAAGGCCACGATTATTGGATAAAACGGTAGCTAATATTACCAAGTGGCCGTGCGACTGGGCCGCAGCGGAGAGGGCAGTTCCTGGCAGGGCAAACAGCTTGGCTCTGGAATTGACTCGGAATGCGGCGGCTCACGTTTAATCGACCAATCAAGAGGAGGAGGAGTTGATTGACAGTCGTCTAAATATCTGACACCAACTAAATCCACTCCTCAGTGCATGCACAAGCATCATGTGGCCATTAGGTGGCGCATGACACTAAGCAGGCGGCCTACCTTGCTGTATCACTGAACAACTAGTCTATATAGGCACCAGGGGGGCAACCCTGAATGTTGGAAGAGCCATTTAGGACCAAAAATACCAAAATAAAATCTGTCTGGAGCCGCAAAGACAACACGTGATGTAAGTGTCTATATTAGTTATAATAGCCTACTATCAAAATGACATCAAAAGTCTTATATAAGTGTTACAATGAAGACAACACATGATGTAAGTGTCTATATTAGCTATATTAGCCTACTATCAGAATGACTTTAAAAGTCTTATATAAGTGTTATAATGAAGGCAACACATGATGTAAGTGTCTACATTAGCTATATTAGCCTGCTATCAAACATGATGTGTCTATATTAGCTATGTTAGCCTACTATCAAAATTACATCAAAAGTCTTATATAAGTGTTATAATGAAGACAACACATGATGTAAGTGTCTATATTAGCCTACTATCAAAATGACTTTAAGTCTTATATAAGTGTTATAATGAAGGCAACACATGATGTAAGTGTCTATAATAGCCTACTATCAAAATGACTTTAAGTCTTATATAAGTGTTATAATGAAGGCAACACATGATGTAAGTGTCTATATTAGCTATATTAGCCTACTATCAGAATGACTTTAAAAGTCTTATATAAGTGTTATAATGAAGGCAACACATGATGCAAGTGTCTATATTAACTACATTAGCCTACTATCAAAATCACTTTAAAAGTCTTATATAAGTGATATAATGAAGACCACACATGATGTGTCTACATTAGCTATATTAGCCTGCTATCAAACATGATGTAAGTGTCTATATTAGCTATGTTAGCCTACTATCAAAATTACATCAAAAGTCTTATATAAGTGTTATAATGAAGACAACACATGATGTAAGTGTCTATGTTAGCCTAATATCAAAATGACTTTAAGTCTTATATAAGTGTTATAATGAAGGCAACACATGATGTAAGTGTCTATAATAGCCTACTAACAAAATTACTTTAAAAGTCTTATAAGTGTTATAATGAAAGCAACACATGATGTAAATGTCTATATTAGCCTACTATCAGAATGACTTTAAAAGTCTGATATAAGTGTTATAATGAAGGCAACACATGATGCAAGTGTCTATATTAGCTATATTAGCCTACTATCAAAATTACTTTAAAAGTCTTATATAAGTGTTATAATGAAGACAACACATGATGAAGTGTCTATTTTAGCTATATTAGCCTTCTATCAAAATGACTATGTGTCGCAGACTGAAGCAAATCTTCGTTGTCAGAAATGTTGAAATGTAATATTTATTCTACACATTTGTACAACATTAGAAAACATTAGTAAAACTTCTCAGAGGGTGAGATTAATTCTGGAAATGACTGGCTTAGAATGGCCAAAGTTGTGTCCAAATGTTCTAATGGATGTATTACAATCTTTGCAAGCTGGGTTACGTTGGCTGTGGTCCGGAACAACATGGCACCCAAAAAACTATCAGAAATGCACCTTATGAACAAATATACTAAAATTGCAATATTGCATGCAGTTTATAATTCTGCAAAGTGTTCGAGACAAGAAGATATCAAACATTTTAAATCAGCTACTGCCAATCTTGATCTTCTCTTACTTCAGTTACTGTACATAATATCTACACTATATCGTCCCAATGGGAACGTTACCTATATACTAAAGGAGAAAAATAGCAAAATGGTTTAGAATCCTCCATGACAAATGCCACAGGTAGGTGGCGCTATTCATTGTTGATATAACTGTTGACATAATTGTGAACGGAATTGATGACATGATTGCTGACATAGTTGTTGACATAATTGTTATATAGTTGTTGACAGAATTGTTGACATAGTTGTTGACATTATTGGTGACATTTGTTGACATAGTTGTTGACATAATTGTTTGCATAATTGTTGACATAGTTGTTGACATAATTGTTGACATAGTTTTTGATTTAATTGTTGACATAATTGTTGACATAGTTGTTGACATAGTTGTTGACATTATGTTTTACATAGTTGTTGATTTAATTGTTGACATAGTTGTTGACAGAAATGTTGACATAATTGTTGACATAATTGTTGACATAGTTGTTGACATAGTTGTTGACAGAATTGTTGACATAGTTGTTGATTTAGTTGTTGACATAATTGTTGATTTAATTGACAGAATTGTTGACATAGTTAATATAATTGTTGACAGTTGTTGACAGAATTGTTGACATAGTTTTTGACATAGTTGACATAGTTGTTGACATAATTGTTGATACAACTGTTGACATAATTGTTGACATAGTTGTTAATATAATTGTTGACAGAATTGTCGACAAAATTGTTGACATAGTTGTTGATTTAATTGTTGACAGAATTGTTGACAGTTTTTGACATAGTTGTTGACATAATTGTTGATATAATTGTTGACATAATTGTTTAATTGTTGACAGAATTGTTGACATAGTTGACATAATTGTTGTCTACAATATTGTATAATTGTTGATGTAGTTGTTGATATAATTGTTGACATAGTTGTTGACATGTTTATAACATAGTTGTTGTTTTTGACATAGTGTTGACATAGTTGTTGATATTATTGTTGACAGAATTGTTGACATAGTTTTTGACATAGTTGTTGACATAATTGTTGATTTAATTGTAAACAGAATTGTTGACATAGTTGTTGACATAGTTTTTGACATAATTGTTGACATAGTTTTTGACATAGTTGTTGACATAATTGTTGATTTAATTGTAAACAGAATTGTTGACATAGTTGTTGACATAGTTTTTGACAAAGTTGTTGACAGTTTTTGACATAATTGTTGATTTAATTGTAAACAGAATTGTTGACATAGTTGTTGACATAGTTTTTGACATAATTGTTGACATAGTTGTTGACATAATTGTTAATTTAATTGTTGACAATTTTTGACATAGTTGTTGACATAATTGTTGATTTAATTTTTGACATAGTTGTTGACATAATTGTTGATTTAATTGTTGATATAGTTGTTGACGTAGTTGTTGACATAGTTGTTGCAGAATTGTTGACAGAATTGTTGACATAGTTGACATAACTGTTGATTAATTGTGGACAGAATTGTTGACTTAGTTGTTGACATAATTGTTGATACAACTGTTGACATAATTGTTGACATATTTGTTGATATAATTGTTGACATATTTGTTGATATAATTGTTATAAAATGATAAATGGGTTGTACTTGTATAGCGCTTTACTACCTTCAAGGTACTCAAAGCGCTTTGACACTACTTCCACATTTACCCATTCACACACACATTCACACACTGATGGAGGGAGCTGCCATGCAAGGCGCTAACCAGCACCCATCAGGAGCAAGGGTGAAGTGTCTTGCTCAGGACACAACGAGGTTGGTACTAGGTGGGGAGTGAACCAGGGACCCTCGGGTCGCGCACGGCCATTTTTCCACTGCGCCACGACAAAATTGTTGACATAGTTGTTGATTTAATTGTTGAGAAAAGTATTGACATAGTTTTTGACATACAGTAGTTGTTGACATAATTGTTGGCATATTTTTTGACATAGTTGTTGATATAATTGTTGACATAGTTGTTGACATGTTTATGACATAGATGTTGACATAATTGTTGCCAGAATTGTTGACGTAGTTGTTGACATAGTTGTTGACCAAATTGTTGACCAAATTATTTACATAGTTGTTGACATAATTGTTGACATAATTTACATAGTTGTTGACATAATTGTTGATTTAATTGTTGACATAGTTGTTGACATAGTTATTGACAGAATTGTTGACATAGTTTTTGACAAAGTTGTTGACATAATTGTTGATTTAATTGTTGAAAGAATTGTTGACATAGTTGTTGACATAATTGTTGATACAACTGTTGACATAGTTGTTTATATAATTGTTGACAGAATTGTCGACAAAATTGTTGACATAGTTGTTGACAGAATCGTTGACATAATTGTTATATAGTTGTTGACAGAATTGTTGACATAGTTGTTGACATTATTGGTGACATTTGTTGACATAGTTGTTGACATAGTTGTTGACATAATTGTTGACATAGTTGTTGACATAGTTGTTGACATAGTTGTTGACATAGTTTTTGATTTAATTGTTGACAGAATTGTTGACATAGTTGTTGACATTATTTTTTACATAGCCGTTGACATAATTGTTGATTTAATTGTTGACATAGTTGTTGACAGAAATGTTGACATAATTGTTGACATAGTTGACAGAATTGTTGACATAGTTGTTGACATAGTTGTTGACATAATTGTTGATTTAATTGACAGAATTGTTGACATAGTTGTTAATATAATTGTTGACATAGTTAATATAATTGTTGACAGTTGTTGACAGAATTGTTGACATAGTTTTTGACATAGTTGTTGACATAATTGTTGATTTAATTGTTGACATAGTTGTTGACATAATTGTTGATTTAATTGTTGACATAGTTGTTGACAGAAATGTTGACATAATTGTTGACATAGTTGACAGAATTGTTGACAGAATTGTTGACATAGTTGTTGACATAGTTGTTGATTTAGTTGTTGACATAATTGTTGATTTAATTGACAGAATTGTTGACATAGTTGTTAATATAATTGTTGACAGTTGTTGACAGAATTGTTGACATAGTTTTTGACATAGTTGTTGACATAGTTGTTGACATAATTGTTGACAGTTGACAGTTTTTTTTTTTTCATGTATATATTCATTTCACACCATATTCATTGCACTTCTACATTTTTTATATTTTTATATATTTGCACATTGTTTTTCTAGCATGCACACATCGCACTGTATGGAATGGCCTCAATCTCGTTACCTTGCGTAATGACAATAAAGCTGATTCTGATTCTGATTCTGATTCTGATAATTATTGATACAGCTGTTGACATAATTGTTGACCTAGTTGTTAATATAATTGTTGACAGAATTGTCGACAAAATTGTTGACATAGTTGTTGATTTAATTGTTGACAGAATTGTTGACAGTTTTTGACATAGTTGTTGACATAATTGTTGACATAGTTGTTGATATAATTGTTGACATAATTGTTTAATTGTTGACAGAATGGTTGACATAGTTGACATAATTGTTGATACAATTGTTGACAGAATTGTCTACAATATTGTATAATTGTTGACGTAGTTGTTGATATAATTGTTGACATAGTTGTTGACATGTTTATAACATAGTTGTTGACATAATTGTTGACAGAAATGTTGTCAGAGTTTCTGACATTATTATTGATTTAATTGTTGACATAGTTGTTGACATTGTTTACATAACTGTTGACAGTTGTTGATGTAGTTATTGGCATAATTGTTGACATAGTTGTTGATATAATTGTTGATATAACTGTTGACATAATTGTTGACGTAGTTGTTGATTTAATTGTTGTCAGAAATGTCGACAGTTTCTGACATTATTGTTGATTTAATTGTTGACATAGTTGTTGACGTAGTTGTTTGCATAGTTTTTGACATAGTGTTGACATAGTTGTTGATATTGTTGTTGGCAGAATTGTTGACATAGTTTTTGACATAGTTGTTGACATAGTTGTTGACAGAAATGTTGTCATAGTTTCTGACATTATTATTGATTTAATTGTTGACATAGTTGTTGACATTGTTTACATAACTGTTGACAGTTGTTGATGTAGCTATTGGCATAATTGTTGACATAGTTGTTGATATAATTGTTGATATAATTATTGACAGAAATGTTGATTTAATTGTTGACAGAAATGTCGACATAGTTGTTGACGTAGTTGTTTACATAGTTTTTGACATAGTGTTGACATAGTTGTTGATATTGTTGTTGACAGAATTGTTGACATAGTTTTTGACATAGTTGACATATTTGTTGATTTAATTGTAAACAGAATTGTTGACATAGTTGTTGACATAGTTGTTGACATAGTTGTTGACATAATTGTTAATTTAATTGTTGACAATTTTTGACAAAGTTGTTGACATAGTTTTTGACATAATTGTTGATTTAATTGTAAACAGAATTATTGACATAGTTGTTGACATTGTTTTTGACATAATTGTTGACATAGTTGTTGACATAATTGTTAATTTAATTGTTGACAATTTTTTGACATAGTTGTTGACATAATTGTTGATTTAATTTTTGACATAGTTGTTGACATAATTGTTGATTTAATTGTTGACATAGTTGTTGATATAATTGTTGACATAGTTGTTGACATGGTTGTTGCAGAATTGTTGACAGAATTGTTGACATAGTTGACATAACTGTTGATTAATTGTTGACAGAATTGTTGACTTAGTTGTTGACATAATTGTTGATACAACTGTTGACATAATTGTTGACATATTTGTTGATATAATTGTTGACATATTTGTTGACATAATTGTTGACAGAATTGTCGACAAAATTGTTGACATAGTTGTTGATTTAATTGTTGAGAAAATTATTGACATAGTTTTTGACATACAGTAGTTGTTGACATAATTGTTGGCATAGTTTTTGACATAGTTGATGATATAATTGTTGACATAGTTGTTGACATGTTTATGACATAGATGTTGACATAATTGTTGCCAGAATTGTTGACGTAGTTGTTGACATAGTTGTTGACATAGTTGTTGACCAAATTATTTACATAGTTGACATAATTGTTGACATAATTCACATAGTTGTTAACATAATTGTTGATTTAATTGTTGACATAGTTGTTGACATAGTTATTGACAGAATTGTTGACATAGTTTTTGACAAAGTTGTTGACATAATTGTTGATTTAATTGTTGAAAGAATTGTTGACATAGTTGTTGACATAATTGTTGATACAACTGTTGACATAGTTGTTTATATAATAGTTGACAGAATTGTCGACAAAATTGTTGACATAGTTGTTGACAGAATCGTTGACATAGTTTTTGACATAGTTGTTGACATAGTTGTTGATATAATTGTTGACATAGTTTTTGACATGTTTATGACATAGTTGTTGACATAATTGTTGATTAAATTGTTGACAGAATTGTTAACATAGTTGTTGACATAATTGTTTATATTGTCATGTCTGTGATCATGTTTTGTTTAGTTATGTTTTGCTTGGTTTTTGGACATTGTTTAGTTCTTGTCTTCACTCCCTTGCTTTGTCACCATAGTAACCATTACTTTCACCTGGTTCATTATGTTCATGTCACGCACTTGTCTCACGTTTTCACATTTTGAGTCACGCACCTGTTTTCACTATTCATGTCACCAGTATTTAAGCTTGTTGCCAGGCAGTCGGCCTGGCAACATTATCCTATCTCTCCGTTCATACCATGCTACTTCTGACACCCCTGCTACCTCTGTCTGTCTTCATGCTATCATAGTTCTATGCCAAGTAAGTTTGGTTTATTGTTCATAGTTTCTGTCTTTGTGCAAGTTTTGTTTCATTAGCCAAGTTTGTTCTCCGCCATTGTGCGCGCCTTTTGTTTGCTTCCTTTTTTTTGTAGTCCGTTAGTGTTATAAATAAAAAAATGTACTTACATTCACGCCTTGCCCGCGCCAACTTTCCTTTGCATTCCAGAAAAACAAACCCCAAAGACCACGTATTGACAGATATAATTGTTGATATAACTGTTGACAGAATTGTTGACATAACTGTTAATTTAATTGTTGACAGAAACGTTGATTTAATTGTTGACAGATTTGACAGAAACGTTGATTTAATTGTTGACAGAATTGTTGACATAGTTTGACTTTATTGTTGACATAGTTGTTGACATAGTTGTTTACATAACTGTTGATATAGTTGTTGATATAATTGTTGATATAATTGTTGACATAATTGTTGACATGGTTGTTGATATAATTGTTGGCATAGTTATTGACATAACTGTTGACATAGTTATTGACATAACTGTTGACATAACTGTTGACATAGTTGTGGATCAAATTGTTAAAACTGTTGATACAATTCTATGTTAATATTTAAGCGGGCCCTGGGCCCTTCTGTAGTGGCAAAGTTGGGCCCTGAGGACCAAAAGGTTAAGAACCCCGGACTATGAGTTCTACTTCTCCCTCCTCCTCTTCAGACAGGAAGTAAGCGCCTGCAGTTCTGCCATGACATGGACTCTGGGATCACTGCGACGCGCACATGCGAAGCAGCGCCCGTATCGGCGGAGGTTCGAGGACACCAAGATGAGAGGGGAAACTTTCCCAAGCCGCCTGTATTTGATTTCACAGGCGGCGGTAAACACGTCTCCTCTCCGTTGTTCCGACACGCTCAGCTGAGGCGCGGCGGCTCTAAAGCAGCTCGGCTTTCACAAACGTGGAACTCTCAGGTTTCAGGCCACAATAAGGGTGGACGTTACGGCCAGGGTCTAGGAAGTCCACGTGAAGCCGGGTCGGCGTGGACTCGCCTCCTGAGTGCGCTACACTTTCACCGTCAATACGCGAGGACGCACTCTCTTTGGGCTAATCGTTCAAGAAGACGCTTCCTTTGTCTGCTGAAATCATATATGGCTCTTAGAGCTGATGAACCCCCAGAGGTGGCTTTTATTAACTCCGTCACATGTTGATAGGTGCCACGGCACCAGTCTTCTCAAAGCTGCAGCTGCTGAGGCACTGGGGGCGGGGGGGGGGTTCAAACCCAGGCCCCGAGGATAGGACCCCGGACCCCCCACCCCCCTTTTCCCATAAAGGCCTGTCAGGCCTGAAGGCCAGCCTGTTGTCAGCCAGTAAATCAATGGCTGACGTCTCCTCGCCGCGTGGCCGTCAAGACAACTTGTCCACACGTTGACACCCCCCCTCATCGCCCCCCCCTCGCTCTTTATTATTTTAATTAATCAGGACGGCTGCACCTGTCTGTCAGTCCCGTCGGCCGCCATTCCTCGCAAAAAGGAAAAGCAATTAAAGCGGCTGGCAAGGCATGCTGGGGGTTTGGTTCGGGGGCAGAGATGGCGGCGCGGCTTTGACAAGACGAATCGGATACAGATGCCAGCAGCTTTCATTAAATCTCCGCAACACCCGGAGCCCCGTCTTTGTGCTCGCCGCGCGGCGGCCAGGTAGGAGTTAACCACGCTCGTCTTTCTAATTGCCGCCATGAATAAAGCGTCGCTCCAGGACTCGGCGGTAGCACAAACATCCAGCGTCTTCTTAATAAACGGCCCTCCCCTGACTCATTAAGGGGTTGGAATGTCACGTCTGGACTGGTGTCGCCTCCAAATAGTCCGGGGAAACAAACGAGGAGGCGGCGAATCAAAGGGAAACGAAAAGAGACGCAGGAAGACAACCTTGGCGAGGTGACACCTTCAAAAAGTTCAAGTGCAAACATGAGACACCTGCGACACTTCAGACTTTCTTCAACTACTGTCGACAGGATTGTTCACAGAATTGTTGATAATAGTCATAATGGATTCGATTTATATAGCGCTTTTCTCCACACTCAAAGGGCTTCAAATATATAATTGTTTATAGAAGTATTGACATAATTGTTTATAGAATTATTGATATAACTGTTGATTGAATTGTTGACAGAATGGTTGATATAAGTGTTGATAAAAATTCATGACAGAATTGTTAACGAGGGTTAGGATTGTTGATGTAATTGTTGATATGATTGACAGAATTATCGATGTAATGGTTGACATAATAATTAATAGAATTGTTGACAGAATTGTTGAAAAAATTTATATAATTGTTGATATAAATGTTGATCAAATATTTGACAGAATTGTTGATACAAATTATTGACGTACTGTAATTGTTTATAGAATTATTGACATAATTGTTGATAGAATTGTTGACTTATTTGTTCATACAAATTATTGACCTCATTGTTTATACAATTATTGACATAATTGTTGATAGAATTGTTGACAGAATTGTTGATATAAGTGTTGATAAAAATTAATGACTGAATTATTAACAAGGATTAAAATTGTTGATGTAATTGTTGATAGAATTGTTGATTGACAGAAATATCGATGTAATGGTTGACATAATAATTGATAGAACTATCGACAGAATTGTTGATATAATTGTTGACAGAATTGTTGATAAAATTATTGATATAATTGTTGATATAAATGTTGATTAAATATTTGACAGAATTGTTGACAGAACTGTTGATTGAATTGTTGATACAAATTATTGACATAATTGTTTATAGAATTATTTACATAATTGTTGATAGACTTGTTGACAGAACTGTTGATTGAATTGTTGATACAAATTATTGACATAATTGTTGACAAAACTGTTGATTGAATTGTTGATACAAATTATTGACATCATTGTTTATAGAATTATTGACAGAATTGTTGATATCATTGTTGACAGAATTGTTGATATAAGTGTTGATAAAAATTAATGACAGAATTGTTAACAAGGATTAGAATTGTTGATGTAATTGTTGATAGAATTGTTGATATAATTGACTGAATTACCGATGTAATGGTTGACAAAATAATAGAATTGTTGAAAAAATTATTGATATAATTGTTGATACAAATGTTGATCAAATATTTGACAGAATTTGACAGAATTGTTGATTGAATTGTTGATACAAATTTTTGACATAATTGTTTATAAAATTATTGACATAATTGTTGATAGAATTGTTGACAGAATTGTTGACATATTTGTTGATACAAATTATTGACATCATTGTTTATAGAAATATTGATATAATTGTTGACAGAATTTTTGATATAAGTGTTGATAAAAATTTATGACAGAATTGTTAACGAGGATCAGAATTGTTGATGTAATTGTTGATAGAATTGTTGATATGATTGACAGAATTATCGATGTAATGGTTGACATAATAATTGATAGAACTATTGACAGATTGTTGATAGAATTGTTGATAGAATTGTTGATAAAATTATTGATATAATTGTTGATTAAATATTTGACAGAATTGTTGACAGAACTGTTGATTGAATTGTTGATACAAATTATTGACATAATTGTTTATAGAATTATTGACATAATTGTTTATAGAATTATTTACATAATTGTTGATAGAATTGTTGACAGAATTGTTGATATACATGTGGATTAAATATTTGACAGAATTGTTGACAGAACTGTTGATTACATTGTTGATACAAATTATTGACTAATTGTTGACAGAATAGTTGATTGAATTGTTGATACAAATTATTGATATAATTGTTTATAGAATTATTTACATAATTGTTGATATAGTTGTTGATAGAATTGTTGACAGAATTGTTGATATAAATGTGGATATAATATTTGACAGAATTGTTGAAAGAACTGTTGATTGAATTGTTGATACAAATTGTTGACATCATTGTTTATAAAATTATTGACATCATTGTTGGTATAATTGTTGATAGAATTGTTGGCAGAATTGTTGATACAATTATTGATATGATTGTTGATATAATTGTTGATATAAATGTGGATTAAATATTTGACAGAATTCTTGACAGAACTGTTGATTGAATTGTTGATACAAATTGACATAATTGTTTATAGAATTATTGACATCATTGTTGGTATAATTGTTGATTAAATATTTGACAGAATTTGATAAAATTGATAGAATTGTTGATAGAATTGTGGATTTAAATGTGGATTAAATATTTGACAGAATTGTTGACAGAACTGTTGATTGAATTGTTGATACAAATTATTGACATCATTGTTTATAGAATTATTGACATAATTGTTGGTATAATTGTTGATTAAATATTTGACAGAATTTTTGATAACATTATTGATAGAATTGTTGATATGAATGTGGATTAAATATTTGACAGAATTGTTGACAGAACTGTTGATTGAATTGTTGATACAAATTGACATAATTGTTTATAGAATTATTGACAGACTTGTTGATATAAGTGTTGATAAAAAATTAATGACAGAATTGTTAACGAGGATTAGAATTGTTGATGTAATTGTTGATAGAATTGTTGATATGATTGACATAATTATCAATGTAATGTTGACATAATAATTGATAGAACTATTGACAGAATTGTTGATAGAATTGTTGATAAAATTACTGATAGAATTGTTGATAGAATTGTTGATATAAATGTGGATTAAATATTTGACAGAATTGTTGAAAGAACTGTTGATTGAATTGTTGATACAAATTATTGACATCATTCTTTATAGAATTATTGACATCATTGTTGGTATAATTGTTGATAGAATTGTTGACAGAATTGTTGATAAAATTATTGATATGATTGTTGGTATAATTGTTGATAGAATTGTTGACAGAATTGTTGATAAAATTATTGATATGATTGTTGATAGAATTGATATAAATGTGGATTAAATATTTGACAGAATTTTTGATAAAATTATTGATAGAATTGTTGATATAAATGTGGATTAAATATTTGACATAATTGTTGACAGAACTGTTGATTGAATTGTTGATACAAATTATTGACATAATTGTTGATAGAATTATTGACATAATTGTTGATAGAATTATTGACATAATTGTTTATAGTATTATTGACATAATTGTTGATAGATTTGTTGACAGAATTGTTGATAGATTTGTTGACAGAATTGTTGATAGAACTGTTGACATAAATGTTGATATAAATGTGGATTAAATATTTGATAGAATTGTTGACAGAACTGTTGATTGAATTGTTGATACAAATTATATAAACAATTATGTTAATAATTTGTATCAACAATTCAACAGTTCGGTCAACAATTATGTCAAATATTTAATCCACATTTATATCAACAATGTCAACAATTCTGTCAATAATTATATAAACAATTATATCAATAATTTTTGACAGAATTGTTGATATCATTGTTGACAGAATTGTTGATATAAGTGTTGATAAAAATTAATGACAGAATTGTTAACGAGGATTAGAATTGTCGATGTAATTATTGACAAAATTGTTGATAGAATTATTGATAGAATTATTGATAGAATTGTTGATGAAAAATTGTTGATACAAATTAATAACATAATTGTTAACGAGGATTAGTTGTATAATTGTTGATGTAATTGTCGACAAAATTGTTGAAAAAATTGTTGATAGGATCGTTGACAGAATTTACTGTGCACCTCTTGCCTGGTATTAACCGTTTGCTTGCCTCACAGAGTTGCTATTGCGACATCAAGTGGGCACATTTTGAACAGCAGTTTCTTTCATTAAAATTTGCAGCTCGTTTTTGTACTTCACAAACTGGTCTCTCGGGCCGGATACCAACCCTCCCTCCCTCCCTCCCCCAGGTTCTTGTTCTAGCTGCGACATCATTGCCTGTGACTTGATTGCGCTCGTACATCGCTCACCCGGCGCAATCCCGTCCAAAGTCATATCTCGGCCGGGCTTTATGGCTCCGTCTTTCAATAAGCTGCGTCTGGTAAGCACCGTCAGGGCGGCGCGGAGGACCGCGAAACGGCCGTTGTCGTGCGCATTACCCGCGCCTTGTGGGGGCAACTTAGTGTCAATAAACGCCGGCAGGGCGACGGCAAGCTGGAGCGGACAATCAGAACGTCTGCGGCGAGGATCTGCGGGGACACATAACGCGGCGGGGGCGGGGGGGTGCGCCTAAGTGGGGACCGTGGGGTCTCCCGCAGCATTGTGGGTAATGACCTGCATTATGAAGCACTTTAGGAGGATCCCTGGGAGGAAAGTGGCCAGTCAGGAGGAGACGTGACGCCATGTAACCTGCGTGCTGCTAAATCTTCCCATTTGAACCGGCCCCTTAGTGTCATGAAACCGGAGCAAAGTGCTTTAGAAGGCGAGATGGGATGATTCCGCGGGGAGGCCTGCGGGCGTAAACCTGATTATCCCGGGGAAAATGCGAGGAGACAAAGAGTGTTTAATGCGCCCAAAAAAGTCATATTTTATTACGGCTTTCAAAAATTACCGGAAAAGGCAGGAAAATGCGTCTGAGCCGAAAAGAGGCTGTTTAACGCCACGTAATCGCTTTAACCCTCGACATGTCCTGTCCTCTTCACGCCGATATGTGTCTTTCTGCCTGGTGATTGGATTAAGGGGGGGGCACTCTCGCTATTATTGCTGCATTTCCAAGATAGACGGACAACATGTCCCGTCAGCTCATTCCCCTCGTGCAACGTGAGCTCAGAGTGTTGAGGAGGAATTACACCGCGCGTAATTGAGCAGCGTTTCCTCGGCTCGTTTCGCTTCCAATTAAAAAAAATAGAAGCGGGGCGAGAGAAAGTGCTTGTTGGGCCCCCGTGACTATAAATCCCTCTTTACGCAAAAGTGTACGACTTCATTTTGTGCGGCGTTGTTGTAACGAGCAACAAAAGAGCCCCCTGTTGTCTTTAACCGTTTTATTCACTATTAATAAAAATTATTCCGCATGAGAGGTGCTTGGCGATACGTTTCCGGCGTCCTTTCAGCCATGTGCAGGAAACACTTCAGAGGCGAGCAGTGAAGGGGGGCCAACACAAACACGATGACACTTGTCCGCAACAAAACAAGCAAAGAGAATTAAAAGGTGTGTTATTGTTTGTGCTATGGCGCCATTTTTTAGGCGGGTTTGCTCCCTGCAGGTGCTGCACTTCCCCTATTTTTTAGAGCTTTCAACCGGAAGTAGAAGTGTTGTTCCGTCCATAGCGTATTTACTCATATGGATTCTTCATTCGTCACTCCAAGCCTGTGGTTCTTAACTTTATTGGGAGGTACCGAACCCCACCAAATTCATATGCGCATTCACCAAACCCTTCTTTAGTGAAAAATAAAATGTTTTTTTTTCAAATTCAAGACAAAGTTATATGTTTTTGGTTACACTTTTGTATGGGGAACATATTCTAAGTAACAAAGACTTAATTTGGAGTTATTTGGTTAGGGCCAGGGTTAGATGGTTAGGGTTATAATAAGGCCATGCCGAATAAGGCATTAATAAGTACTCAATAATGACTAGTTAAGAGCCAATATGTTACTAATTTGCATGTTAATAAGCAACTAATTAATGGTGAATATTAGGGATGTCCGATAATGGCTTTTTGCCGATATCCGATATTCCGATATTGTCCAACTTTTTAATTACCGATACCGTTATATACAGTCGTGAAATTAATACATTATGCCTAATTTGGACAACCAGGTACGGTGAAGATAAAGTACTTAAAAAAAAAAATAAATAAAATAAAATAAGAGAAATAAATTAAAAACATTTTCTTGAATAAAAAAGAAAGTAAAACAATATAAAAACAGTTACATAGAAACTAGTAATTAATGAAAATGAGTAAAATTAACTGTTAAAGGTTAGTACTATTAGTGGAGCAGCAGCACGCACAATCATGTGTGCTTACGGACTGTATCCCTTGCAGACTGTATTGATATATATTGATATATAATGTAGGAACCACAATATTGATAACAGAATGAAAAAACCCTTTTGTGTGAATGAGTGTAAATGGGGCAGGAAGTTTTTTTGGGTTAGTGTACTAATTGTAAGTGTATCTTGTGTTTTTTATGTTGATTTAATAAAAAAATTTAAAAAAAAAAAAGATACCGATAATAAAAAAAAAACGATACCGATCATTTCCGATATTACATTTTAACGCATTTATCGGCCGATAATATCTGCAGGCCGATATTATGGGACATCTCTAATGAATATGTTCCCCATACTAAAGTGTCACCATGCTTATTTTACTGGTGCACAAAATGAACCGTGCATGAACATCACCTTGTTCAAAGAACAAAACCAACACAGTGCATAAACTCACAACAAATTACACACCTGCAAATCAGTCTGACTTCTGCTGTTGCCGTATCCGTAATACGCCGATAGGGAGAAGTTTTTATTCACACGATGAGTCGGGTGTGTTTTGACCTCCGCCGAACCCCTGAGCCCGACTCACCGAACCCCTAGGGTTCCATCGAACCCAGGTTAAGAACCACTGCTCCAAGCAAAGTGTGTAAGTTTTACAATATAACTAAAACAATTCTTACTTCCTGTGAGGTCCCATGTGTGATGCAATATTGTACGTGCTATCGTAATGTACAAACCCCTAGCCCAGTGGAGTTGGCACGTTGTGTAAATGGTAAATAAAAACAGAATACAATGATTTGCAAATTATTTTAAACTTATTTTCAATTGAATAGACTGCAAAGACAAGATACTTAACGTTCGAACTGGCAAAACTTTATTTTTTGCAAATATTAGCTCATTTAGAATTTGATTCCTGTAACATGTTTCAAAAAAAGCTGGCACCAGTGGCAAAAGAGGAATACTCATCAAACAGGTGGGTGCCAAGATTGGGTATAAAAGCAGCTTCCAAACAAGGATGGGACGAGGGTCACCACTTTGTGAACAAATGGGTGAGCAAATTGTCGAACAGTTTAAGAACAACATTTCACCATCTATGGTCCGTAATATCATCTAAAGGTTTAGAGAATCTGGAGAAATCACTGCACGTAAGCGATGATATTACGGACCTTAGATCCCTCAGGCGGTACTGCATCAAAAAGTGACATCAGCGTGTAAAGGATAACACAAATAAACACGGTGCGGGACTGCTTGTATCGCACATGATATCACACATTTTAAATGCAAGTTGACATCATCCGTTTTTTGGGCTGACATTGGATATGTGATATCAATACTGCTATTAACTGTATTACATGAGACAATTAGTATAAATGCAATGTTATTTGTGTACAAAACCCAAAACCAGTGAAGTTGGCACGCTGTCTAAATGATAAATAAAAACAGAATACAATGATTTGCAAATCCTTTTCAACTTATATTCAATTAAATAGACTGCAAAGACAAGATATTTAATGTTCAAACTGGAAAAGTTTGTTATTTTTTGCAATTATTAGCTCATTTGTAATTTAATGCCTGTAACATGTTTCAAAAAAGCTGGCACAAGTGGCAAAAAAGACTGAGAAAGTTGAGGAATGCTCATCAAACCCTTATTTGGAACATCACACAGGTGAACAGGCTAATTGGGAACAGGTGGGTGCCATGATTGGATATAAAACCAGCTTCCATGAAATGCTCAGTCATTCACAAACAAGGATGGGGCGAGGGTCACCACTTTGTCAACAAATGTGCGAGAAAATTGTCCAACAGTTTAAGAACAACATTTCTCAACGAGCTATTGCAAGGAATTTAGGGATTTCACCTTCTACGGTCTGTAATATCATCAAAATGTTCAGAGAATCTAGAAAAACCCATGCACGATATGATATTACGGACCTTCAATCCCTCAGTGTGCATCAAAAAGCGACATCGTGTGTAAAGGATATCACCACATGGGCTCAGAAAACCACTGTCAGTAACTACATTTGGTCGCTACATCTGTAAGTGCAAGTTAAAACTGTACTATGCAAAGCGAAAGCATTTATCAACAACACCCAGAAATGCCGCCGGCTTCGCTGGGCCCGAGCTCATCGAAGATGGACTGATGCAAAGTGGAAAAGTGTTCTGGGGTTTGACGAGTCCACATTTCAAATTGTTTTTGGAAACTGTGGACAAAGAGGAAAAGAACCATCCGGATTGTTCCAGGCGCAAAGTTCAAAAGCCAGCATGTGTGATGGTACGGGCGTGTATTAGTGCCCAAGGCATGGGTAACTTACACATCTGTGAAGGCACTATTAATGCTGAAAGGTACATACAGGTTTTGGAGCAACATATGTTGCCATCCAAGCAATGTTATCATGGACGCCCCTGCTTATTTCAGCAAGACAATGCCAAGCCAGGTGTTACAACAGCGTGGCTTCATAGTAAAAGAGTGCGGGTACAAATCATTGTATTCTGTTTTTATTTATGATTTACACAACGTGCAACTGGTTAGGGGTTTTGTAGTTTGATATCATTTATGCTCCAGACATGCTAATTGGAGGTTGTCAGAAGTCCAAACTAATGTTGGGGTGTTGTTGACACGTGCGTGGATGTACAACAATCTATGGGCATCAAACGCACGCTTAAGGACAAAGTGAAAACGCGTTTCCTTACACGATAACACCATGTCACGGCGTGTAATCCGATTGCAAACTCTTCTCCCGGAAAGCAGATTACTCCTGGCCGTCCTTTTCACGGCGGGCAAATCCCCACCTCCGCTCTCCCTTTTTGTTGCCTCTAATCGGTAACATTATCCCCAAGGAGCGGTGCCGGCGGCTACAGGCGGCGAGCAGCTGAGAGAAGGGGTGAGCACGGCTCAGCGGGGTGAGGCGGCCACATCATTAAGCATAATTACCTCCAGCTAATCCACTTCCACGCCGTGCAAAATAAACAGCCGGGCCCATTAGAGGAGCTGACTGTCAGGCTGCAAGTGGCCTGTGGCTCCTCCGCCGGCCATGGAGGCTCCCAGGGGAGCAGATTAGTGCTGGTGGGTACATGCGGCAGAGCTGGTGCCATTTTGTTTTGTTTGGAGTCCTTTTCATGCGCCCAGATGGTCTTCTTTGCCCCGCAGGCCTCTTTGCGGCCTTCACCCGTATCGCCCTGTCACGTCACCCCCATGCCCCCCCCCACGCACCCTCATGCACCCCCACTCACCCCCACGCACCTCCATGGGCCCACCATGCATGGACCCTGATGCCTAACTTCACTACACACCTCTTTTTAGTCGCTATCTGCACTATACACACTTTGTCTGTGTCACACACACATACTGTACATCTACTGTACCGATACTGTGTGTCTACTGTATCTATAATGTATCTATACTGTATCTATAATGTATATTTACTGTATCTATAATATATCTATACTGTATCTATAATGTATATTTACTGTATCTATAATGTATCTTTTTCTGTATCTATAATGTATCTTTACTGTATCGATACTGTGTGTCTACTGTATCTATAATGTATCTTTGCTGTATCTGTAATGTATCTTTACTGTATCTTTACTGTATCTATACTGTTTGTCTACTGTATCTATAATGTATCTTTACTGTATCGATACTGTGTGTCTATTTTATCTATAATGTATCTTTACTGTATCGATACTGTATGTCTACTGTATCTATAATGTATCTTTGCTCTATCTACAATGTATCTTTACTGTATCTATAATGTATATTTACTGTATATATAATATATCTTTACTGTATCAATACTGTGTGTCTACTGTATCTATATTGTATCTTTACTTAATCAATACTGTGTGACTACTGTATCTATAATGTATCTTTACTGTATCGATACTGTGTGTCTACTGTATCTATAATGTATCTTTACTGTATCTACAATGTAGCTTTACTGTATCTATAATGTATATTTTTCTGTATCTATAATGTATCTTTACTGTATCGATACTGTGTGTCTACTGTATATATAATGTATCTTTACTGTATCTATGTTTATTTACTGTATTGGTACTTTATATAATGTAGCCATACTGTAACGATACTGTATCTATAATGTATCATTACTGTATCGATAAAATTTGTTTACTGTATCGATGATATGTATATATATATATATATATATATATATATATATATATATATATATATCATCGATACAGTAAAGAAACATAGATACAGTATTGATACAGTATGGATACATTATGCATGCAGTATCGATACAGTAAAGATACAGTATTGATACAGTATAGATACAGTATCGTAACACTAGGCTACATTGTATATATGTGTATATATATATATATATATATATATATATACACATATATATATATATATATATAAAACGTAGCCTAGTGTTACGATACTGTATCTATACTGTATCAATACTTTATCAATACTGTATCTTTACTGTATCGATACTGCATGCATAAGGTATCCATACTGTATCTATAATGTTTATTTACTGTATCAATACTATATATAATGTATCATTACTGTATCTATAATGTTTCTTTACTGTATCGATGTTATATATATATATATTTAATTTAGCCACACTGTTACAATACTGTATATATAATGTATCTATATTGTATCGATGTTATATATATATATATATATATATATATATATATATATATATATATATAATATCGATGTTATATATATATATATATATATATATATATATATATATATATATATATATATATATATATAACATCGATACAATATAGATACATTATATATACAGTATTGTAACAGTGTGGCTAAATTAAATATATATATATATAACATCGATACAGTAAAGAAACATTATAGATACAGTAATGATACATTATATATAGTATTGATACAGTAAATAAACATTATAGATACAGTATGGATACCTTATGCATGCAGTATCGATACAGTAAAGATACAGTATAGATATATTATAGATACATTATATATACAGTATCGTAACAGTATGGCTAAATTAAATATATATATATATATTTTTTTTTAATATATATATATATATATTTTATCTACATATAAATATATATATATCTTTTTTTTAATCTACATATATATATATATATGTATGTAGATAAAAAAAGATATATATATATATTTATATGTAGATAAAAAATATATATATATATAAAATATATATATATATATATATATATATATATATATATATATATATATATATATATATATATATATATATATATATATATATATAATTTAATTTAGCCACACTGTTACAATACTGTATCAATACTGTATCGATGTTTATATATATATATATATATATATATATATATATATATATATATATATAACATCGATACAGTATTGATACAGTATTGTAACAGTGTGGCTAAATTAAATTATATATATATATATATATATATATATATATATATATATATATATATATATATATATATATATTTTATATATATATATATATATTTTTTATCTACATATAAATATATATATATATATATATCTTTTTTTATCTACATACATATATATATATATATATATATGTAGATTAAAAAAAAGATATATATATATTTATATGTAGATAAAAAATATATATATATATATTAAAAAAAAATATATATATATATATTTAATTTAGCCATACTGTTACGATACTGTATATATAATGTATCTATAATATATCTATACTGTATCTTTACTGTATCGATACCGCATGTATAACGTATCTATATTGTATCGATACTGTGTGTCTACTGCATCTATAATGTATCTTTATTGTATCGATACTGATACTATATATATACACATATATATATATATATAATGTAGCCATACTGTTACGATACTGCATGTATAACCTATCCATACTGTATCGATACTGTAACTATAATGTTTCTTTACTGTATCGATACTATATATAATGTATCATTACTGTATCTATACTGTGTGTCTGTTTCTATAATGTATCTTTACTGTATCTATAATGTATCGATGCTGTATCTATAATGTTTCTTTACTGTATCGATACGATATATATAATGTAGCCATACTGTCACGATACTGTATAATATATCTATACTGTATCGATATTGTATTGATACTGTATCGATACTACATGTAAAATGTGTACAGTCTGTATTGTACACACCTGAGTGACAGTCTTGTGATGACAGAAGTAAGGAAAGAATGGAAACCATTAAGGAAGGATACAAGGAAGGAGGGAGGGAAGGAAGGAAGGAAAGAAGGAAAGAAGGAAGGAAAGATTGGAAAAACTTAAGGAAGGAAGGAAGGAAAGCAGAAAGGAAGGAAGGAAGGAAGGCAGGAATAAATTAAGGAAAGAATGAAAGGAATAGATAAAGGAAAGAAGGAAGGAAGGAAGGAAAGAAGGAAGGAAAGATTGGAAAAACTTAAGGAAGGAAGAAATTGAGGAAGGAAGGAAGGCAGAAAGGAAGGAAGGAAGGAAGTAATGAATGAAAGGAATAGATTAAGGAAGGAAGGACGGAAGGCAGAAAGGAAGGAAGGAAGGAAGGAAAGAAGGAAGGAAAGATTGGAAAAACTTAAGGAAGGAAGAAATTGAGGTAGGAAGAAATAAATTAAGGAAGGAAGGAAGGACTGCAAAAGGGAAGGAAGGAAAGAAGGAAGAAATTAAGGTAGGAAGGAAGAAAGGAAACAAGGAAGAAAAGAAGGACGGAAGGAAAAAATTAAGGAAAGAAGTAAGGACGGAAGACATTAAGGAAATAAGGAAGAACGAAAGGAAGGATGGAAGAAATTAAGGAAAGAAGGATGGAAGGCAGAAAGGAAAGAAGGCAGAAAGGAAGGAAGAAATTAAAGGAATGGATTAAGGAAGGAAAAACTTAAGGAAAGAAGGAAGGAAAGATTGGAAAAACTTAAGGAAAGAAGGAAGAAAGGAATAAATTAATGAAGGAATGAAAAGAAGAAATTTAGGAAGGAAGGAAGGAAGGAAGGAAACATTGGAAAAAATTAAGGAAAGAAGGACGACGGAAGAAATTACAGAAGGAAGGCAGAAAGGAAGGAAGGACGGAAGGCAGAAATGAAGGAAGGAAGGAAGAAATTAAGGAAGTAATGAAAGAAATAGATGAAGGAAGGAAGGAAGGAAGGAAGGAAAAAGACAGAAATTAAGAAAGGAAGGAAAATGGGAAGGAAGAAATGTGGTCTCTGTACAGAGGATGTCGTGGCTTGTGCAGCCCTTTGAGACACTTGTGATTTAGGGCTATATAAATAAACATTGATTGATTGGTTGAAGTTAAGGAAGAAAGGAAGAATAGTAGGAAGGAAGGATTAAAGTGATAACTGATGCGCTAATTGCTAGCTGACAACTAGTGTGCTAATCGTTACCCGATGTACTAATCGTTAGCTGACAACTAGAGAGCTAATTGCTAGCTGACATCCTGTGTGTTAATTGCCAGCCGACAACGGATGCGCTAATCGCTATCTGAAAACTAGCGCATTAATTGCTAGATGACAACTGCTGCACTAATCGCTAGCTGAAAACTCGCACACTAATTGCTAGCTGAAAACTGGTGCACTAATAGCTAGTTGAAAATTAGCGTGCAATTCGGAAGATTACAACTAGCATGCTAATTGCGAGCAGACAACCGGTGTGCTGATTCCTAGCTTACAAATAACGTGCTAATTGCTTGCTGCAAACTGGTGTTCTAATTGCTAGCTGACAACTGTTGTGCTAATTGCTAGCCAATGCACTAATCACTAGCTGAAACCTAGCACGTTGGTTGCGAGCTGACAACCGGTGCACTAATTGCTAGCTGACCACTAGGACAAAGCTACGAACAATAGGAGACCGGGCTTTCTGCCCCGCCGCTCCCAGTCTGTAGAACGCTCTGCCTGACCACCTGAGGGCACCACAGACTGTGGATGCTTTTAAAAAAGGCTTAAAAACCCTTCTTTTAAAAAAAAAAAAAAAAAAAAGCCTTTTTTTCTAGTTTTAGCTATTTGGCTGTTCTAGTTTTTATTTCTTTATTCTTTTTTATTATCTTTTTATTTGTATATATTTTTTTAATACACTGTAGCACTTTGAGGTTGTTTACTCAATGTAAAGTGCTTTTTACAAATAAAATCTATTATTATTATTATTATTATTATTATTAGAGCACTATTGGCTAACTGGCGGCTTGCACCACTAATCGCTAGCCATCTTACATTTTAATGTGTATTCAAAGACGTTAAATTAGTGGAAAAAATTGTGAGGGGGGAAATAAGAGCTTTTCTTTTTTTTTTTAGTCTAAAAATGTCAGGGGCCCTGCAGTACCGCTGAGGACCCCACGGGGTCACGGAGCCCCTGTTGAAGGCCCCTGCTTTCTACACCGACAATGTCCATAAAAGATGGAGGTCAAAGGTCACCGTTGGCTCCTTTGAAGAGGTCAGCTCGTAAACAAGGCACCTGCTACTCGGGGTTAGTGTTGCACTAACAACACCTGCGGGCTGAAGTCCATCAATCAGACCGAGGACTGGATTCAGTTCTACACCACAGGTGCCGGCGACTCCTGTTTCCTTCTTTGAAGCACACCTGATCTTCTTTCCAGCAGCCAAAGAGCTAGCGGGAAAACATTAAGCGGCCGCCAGGCTAGCCGCTAATGGACGGCAGCCATTTCATCAGCAATCTGACATTTAATGAATATATATTTGATCTTCCCGTGCCAGTTATCGGAACGTCCTGCCCGTTCCCAGAAATGGCCGCCGTGGGACTCTTCTGAGCCGGCCCTCTTTCCCTCCGACCGGCACCTGTACGCCAATCGGCGAGGCCCCCGCCTTCCCCCACGTCTTCAATATGGCGCGTGGATGAATAATTGATGGCGGGTTATTAGGGGCGGTTCAATAGGAGATGTGCTGATGGAGGGTGGGCGCGGGGCGAGGGCGCCCGCAGGGAGGCTGCATGTTGTTGTGTCAGCCCCCATCTGCCACAACGCAATAAGGCAAACAATGGAGGCCTTGATTTCCACCAGCAGGCCCATAATCTTTAAATGGCTATTAGCTGAGGAGTGCAGCCAGTCAATAAGCCACAAAACCCTTTTAGAAGCTTCCCCTCTCTTCCTCTCACGCGTCTGCTCGCAGCGCCGCCGTGACAACGGGGCGGGTCATCGCCCCGCTTCCGACCGCTCGGTGTGGGAGGAGCCTACTTTGCGGGGGAAACACCGCAACTCTTAAAGTTAAAGTACCAATGATTGTCACACACACACACACACACACACACACTAGGTGTGGCGAAATTTGTCCTCTGCATTTGACCCATCCCCTTGTTCACCCCCTGGGAGGTGAGGGGAGCAGTGGGCAGCAGCGGTGCCTCGCCCGTGAATCATTTTTGCTGATTTAACCCCCAATTGCTATGCTAAATGAGTTTTTTTTCCCTTGGACTCAGTCTGGACCCCTCCCGAGGGTCCAGCCTTAGACTGATATTTTTTACTCTTTCCCCCTTTCCCAATATCACCTTTTTCCCTACCGTTGGCGGTCCCATCTTGTCTCCCTGTAACGTATGTCTGCTCTTAGTGGGACTGTGCCTAAAATGTAATTTCAGTTCTTATGTGTCTTGTACATGTTAAAGAATGGACAATAATAAAGCATCTTAAATCTTGAATTCCAACCCTTGATGCTGAGTGCCAAGCAGGGAGGTAATGGCTCCCATTTTTATAGTCTTTGGTATGACTCGCCTGGGGTTTGAACTCACAACCTGCCGATCTCATGACTGAGGCCTCAAACCCGTGGCCACGTTGTTTTTTTAAATGACTTTTATTCATGCACTCTGTTACTCCAACAAAGTCATCTATTAATCGAACAAACTACTCGTCTAAATCTAAACCATTGATATACAGGATTAATCGGACAAACTATAGATTACTCAAATAATTGAACAAACTAATCCATAAATTACGGATTCATCGAACAAACTAGTTTATACAATACTCGATTAATCTTGTAATTTATGGATTAGTTTGTTCGATTAATCTTGTAATTTATGGATTAGTTTGTTCAATTAATCCAGTAATCTATGTATTAGTTTTTTCAATTATTTGAGTAATCTATAGTTTGTCTGATTATTCCTGTACATCAATTGATTAGTTTAATTGATTAATCCTATAATTTAGAGAGTACTTTGTTCGATTAATAAAGTAATCCATGGATTAATTTTTCCGAAAGAATCGAGTCATATATAAAGTAGTTGGTTCAACTAATGCAATCTGTGGATTAGTTTGTTCGATTGATCGAGTAATCTATAGTTTGCTCAATTAATCCCCTAATCTATATATTAGTTGGAACAATGAATTGAGTAATCTATGGATTAGTGTTTTTGATTAATCAAGTAATCTGTTAGATACATTTTGTAATTTATGGTTTATTTTGTTCGATTAATCTTGTAATTCATGGTTTAGTTTGTTAGTCTAATCTTATAATTTATGGATTTGTTTGTTCGATGACTCGAGTAATGTATAGACTAGTTTGTTCGATTAATCCCGTGACCTATGGATACATTTGTTCAATTATTCGAGTAATCTATAGTTTGTCTGATTATTCCTGTATATCAATGGATTAGTTTAATTAATCCTATAATTTAGAAAGTAGTTTGTTCGATTAATAAAGAAATCCATGGATTAGTTTTTCCAAAAGAATCGAGTAATATATAGGAGTAGTTGGTTCAACTAATACAATCTGTGGATAAATTTGTTTGATTGATCGAGTAATCTATAGTTTGCTCAATTAATCCCCTAATCTATATATTAGTTGGAACAATGAATTGAGTAATCTATGGATTAGTGTTTTTGATTAATCAAGTAATCTATAATCTGTTAGATTAATCTTGTAAATTATAATTTAGTTTGTTCGATTAATCTTGTAATTTATGGATTCGTTTGTTCGATGACTCGAGTAATGTATAGACTAGTTTGTTCGATTAATCCCGTAATCTATGGATTAGTTTGTTCAATTATTTGAGTAATCTATAGTTTGTCCGATTAATCCTGTACATCAATGGATTAGTTTAATTGATTAATCCTATAATTTATAGAGTAGTTTGTTCGATTAATAAAGTAATCCATGGATTAGTTTTTCCGAAAAAAATCGAGTAATACATAGAGTAGTTGGTTCAACTAATACAATCTGTGATTAAATGTGTTCGGTTGATCGAGTTTGCTCAATTAATCCCCTAATCTATATATTAGTTGGAACAGTGAATTGAGTAATCTATGCATTAGTGTTTTTAATTAATCAAGTAATCTGTTATCTGTTAGATTAATCTTGTAATTTATTGTTTAGTTTGTTTAATTATCTTGTAATTTATGGTTTAGTTTGTTCGATTAATCTTGTATTTTATGGATTCGTTTGTCCGATGACTCGAGTAATGTATAGACTAGTTTGTTCGATTAATCCCGTAATCTATGGATTAGTTTGTTCAATTATTCGAGTAATCTATAGTTTGTCCGATTAATCCCGTACATCAATGGATTAGTTTAATTGATTAATCCTATAATTTATAGAGTAGTTTGTTCGATTAATAAAGTAATCCTTGGATTAGTTTTTACGAAATAATCGAGTAATATATAGAGTAGTTAGTTCAACTAATACAATCTGTGGATTAGTTTGTTCGATTGATCGAGTAATCTATAGTTTGCTCAATTAATCCCCTAATCTATATATTAATTGGAACAATAAATTGAGTAATCTATGGATTGGTGTTTTTGATTAATCAAGTAATCTGTAACCTGTTCGATTAATCTTGTGATTTATGGTTTAGTTTGTTCGATTAATCTTGTAATTTAAGGATTTGTTTGTTCGATGACTCGAGTAATTTATGGATTTGTTTGTTCGATGACTCGAGTAATGTATAGACTAGTTTGTTCGATTAATCCGGTAATCTATGGATTAGTTTGTTAAATTTTTAGAGTACTCTATAGTTTGTCCGGTTAATCCTGTATATCAATGGATTAGTTTAATTTAATTAATCCTATAATCTATAGAGTAGTTTGTTTAATTAATAAAGTAATCCATGGATTATTTTTTCCGAAAGAATAGAGTAATATATAGAACAAACTAATTTGGAATTTTGGGAAAAGCAAGAATTTTTTTGAAAATGGTAAAAAACTTGAATGGTCAGAATGACTTGAAATGGTTGGTATTAGAATTTTTCAAATCGGTCGAGAAATGTTGACGTAGTAACATGTTGAATTGAGAAATGACATTGCGGAATTCCTGGAGTTTCGGGAAAACCGGAGATTTTTTCCAGTTCAAAAACAACTTTGTTTTTATCCAGATTAAGAGGAATGTTTTGACGATGGAACAGTTGAAATGCGTTGAAAAATGTGGAAGGAGTAGTTGCCAGAAAAAAGGGTGGAAATAGGGCTTTGGAGAACCAGGAATTCCGGAAAATTCTGGAATTTTTTTTAGTTGGAAAAATGATAGTTTGAATTTCCAGAATGGTGGGATGTGTTGAAGGTGGAACATTTTGAATTGGTTGAAAAAATTTGGAAATGGTGGAAGTTTGTAAAATGGCCAATTAATTTTGAGTGGGAAAAAATGTGATTTATTACAAGACTTCATCAGTGAACTAGATGAGGCGATTCCTGAAGGAATTGCGTGTGAATGCTCCAATACTGAAGTTGAACTGAAATCCTGGAATTTTTTTAATTTTTTTTAAGTAGATTACACAATTCCTGAACAGGCTGAATATTCTGAAGTTAAAACAGTTTGAATCAGATGAAAAATGTGGGAGTTGTGGAATTTTGAAGAATGACCTATTGATACCAATGAGAATCTCCCCAAAATGTGGAATTTCGGGAAAAACTGGAATTTTTTTGAAAATGGTAAAAACTTGAATGGTCAGAATAAATTGAAATGGTTGGTATTAGAATTTTTCAATTCGGTCGAGAAATGTTGAAGTAGTAACATGTTGAATTGAGAAATGACAATGCGGAATTCCTGGAGTTTCGGGAAAACCGGAGATTTTTTCCAGTTCAAAAACAACTTTGTTTTTATCCAGATTAAGAGGAATGTGTTGACGATGAAACAGTTGTAATGCGTTGAAAAATGTGGACGGAGTAGTCGCCAGAAAAAAGGGTGGAAATAGGGCTTTGGAGAACCAGGAATTCTGGAAAATCCTGGAATTTTTTTTAACTTGGAAAAATTATAGTTTGAATTTCGAGACTGGTGGAATGTGTTGAAGGTGGAACATTTTGAATTGGTTGAGGGACAAGCGGTAGCAAATGGATGGGTGGATGAAAAATTTGGAAATGGTGGAAGTTTGTAAAATGGCCAATTCATTTTGAATGGGAAAAAATGTCCAGGAAAACATGGAATTCTGGGAATTTTTGGAATTTGTCAAGGGAAAGCGATTCCCGAATAGGCTGAACAGTTTGAAGTTGGAACGGTTTGAATCGGGGGGAAATGTGGAAGGTAGAGCACGCCAAAATTTGGAGAAGAGGAAGAAGAACAAAAGAAGAAGAAGAAGAAATTTAATAAATAGAGGAACTTTGGTGTAGAAAACCATATGTTAAAGTACCAATGATTTGTCCTCTGCATTTGACCCATCCCCTTGTTCACCCCCTGGGAGGTGAGGGGAGCAGTGGGGAGCAGTGGGCAGCAGCGGTGCCGCGCCCGAGAGTCATTTTGGGTGATTTAAGCCCCAATTCCAACCCTTGATGCTGAGTGCCAAGCAGGGAGGTAATGGGTCTCATTTTTATAGTCTTTGGTATGACTCAACCGGGGTTTGAACTCACAACCTACCGATCCCAGGGCGGACACTCTAACCACTAGGCCACTGAGTAGGTGTGAATGTTTTGGAACATTCACACAACTAGTATTGAATTGTAATAAACAACGCGAGCAGCCACTTGTTGCTAGGCAGAATTTGCAGAAGCCAATGGGGGGGGAAACCTCAGGCGCTCTGTATTGAACATAAAAAAATATACATACGCTGATTTTTTTTACCCACCTTTCAAACTGATTGTGGTACCAGTTGGTTGTCAGCAGAGGTGGGTAGAGTAGCCAGAAAGAGTACTGTTACTTTAGAGTTTCATTACTCAAGTAAAAGTAAGGAGTAGTCACCCAAATATTTACTTCAGTAAAAGTAAAAAGTATGTTGTGAAAAAACTACTCAAGTACTGAGTAACTGATGAGTAACCTGTATAATAATGCACAAAAACACAAAAATAGCAATGAGCAGATTCAGAGCCAGGAATATCGCTTAAGCAACTAAAAGAATAATATATATTAAATAATAATACATTAACATAAAAAAAATTAAGGCAAATTGAGCCACGATAACTTAACAGCACCATAGGCTCAGTAGGCAGAGATTACAAAGGAAAATAACAAGTTAGCCTTTACGCAAACCATAAACTGATAGGTGTGGGCTGCATCTGGGAACACACTGTGCACTTCTGATTGGTGTTTCTATGTATGAGTGAGTGTGTGTGTGCGACTGTGCGTGTGTGTGTGTGTGTCTTTGTCTGTCTCTCTATGAGGCTGCAGTGCGTTAATAAATGTCCCCACACGATGTACATTTGACAGTGATTCATAGCAGGGAAGCTAACATCAGCCTATGGTGACAGCTAAAATATCTACTAACGTTACTTACCGCAATGTGCTTCCTCAAATTTGACGTTGAGTTCATGTAAGCTTAAGCTTGTTGCCGCTGAAACTTTATGTGCAGTTAATCACGTGACCGCCTGGCTCGGTTTGATTGGTGAAACGGAGTCAAACGTCACCAGTAACGACATTTGATTGGTGAAACGCAGGCATGCGATAGATCCTACTTTGAAGGTCTGTCTGACAAACCAAAACAAACAAAGTGTGCATTAACAGATTGATAAAACTCAGTAGCGAGTTGAATGTAGATACAAACCACCTTTCCATATGAGTTGGTAAATTGTGTAAAATGTAAATATAAACGGAATAGAATGATTTGCAAATCATTTTCAACCCATATTCTGTTGAATATGCTACAAAGACAACATATTTGATGTTCAAACTAGTAAAAAAAAAAAAATCTTTGCAAATAATCATTAACTTTAGAATTTGATGCCAGCAACACGTGACAAAGAAGTTGGGAAAGGTGGCAATAAATACTGATAAAGTTGAGGAATGCTCATCAAACACTTATTTGGAACATCCCACAGGTGAACAGGCAAATTGGGAACAGGTGGGTGCCATGATTGGGTATAAAAGTAGATTCCATAAAATGCTCAGTCTCAGGCTTTCCTGCATCAACAAGCGACATCAGTGTGTAAAGGATATCACCACATGGGCTCAGGAACACTTCAGAAAACCACTGTCAGTAACTTCAGTTGGTTGCTACATCTGTAAGTGCAAGTTAAAACGGTCCCATGCAAGGAGAAAACCGTTTATCAACAACACCCAGAAACGCCGTCGGCTTCGCTGGGCCTGAGCTCATCTAAGATGGACTGATACAAAGTGGAAAAGTGTTCTGTGGTCTGACGAGTCCACATTTCAAATTGTTTTTGGAAACTGTGGACGTCATGTCCTCCGGACCAAAGAGGAAAAGAACCATCCGGATTGTTCTAGGCGCAAAGTTGAAAAGCCAGCAACTGTGATGGTATGGGGGTGTATTAGTGCCCAAGACATGGGTAACTTACACATCTGTGAAGGCACCATTAATGCTGAAAGGTACATACAGGTTTTGGAGCAACATATGTTGCCATCCAAGCAACGTTACCATGGACGCCCCTGCTTATTTCAGCAAGACAATGTCAAGCCACGTGTTACATCAACGTGGCTTCATAGTAAAAGAGTGCGGGTACTAGACTGGCCTGCCTGTAGTCCAGACCTGTCTCCCATTGAAAATGTGTGGCGTATTATGAAGCCTAAAATACCACAACGGAGACCCCCGGACTGTTGAACAACTTAAGCTGTACATCAAGCAAGAATGGGAAAGAATTTCACCTGAGAAGCTTAAAAAATGTGTTTCCTTAGTTCCCAAACGTTTACTGAGTGTTGTTAAAGGGAAAGGTGATGTAACAGTGGTGAACATGCCCTTTCCCAACTACTTTGGCACGTGTTGCAGCCATGAAATTCTAAGTTAATTATTATTTGCAAAAGTTTATGAGTTTGAACATCAAACATGTTGTCTGTGTAGTGCATTCAATTGAATATGGGTTGAAAAGGATTTGCAAATCATTGTATTCCGTTTATATTTACATCTAACACAATTTCCCAACTCATATGGAAACGGGGTTTGTAAATGGAGCGGAGTAAAAGTAGCGCTTCTTCTCTATAAATATACTTAAGTAAAAGTAAAAGTATGTTGCATTAAAACTACTCTTAGAAGTACAATTTATCCCAAAAGTTACTCAAGTAGATGTAACGGAGTAAATGTAGCGCGTTACTACCCACCTCTGGTTGTCAGTGATTAGTATATTATTCATATATTTTCATATTTGTAGATGTACCTTTTTCAAAAACCCGAGCACATGTTCCACAGGCTGATGAGAGGGAGGGAAACCTTTCAACGTGGCCGCTGGAATAAAAGTGATGTTCATTAAGGTCACACACACCGCCTGAGACACACACTTTGTGTCATTCTCCACACACGAGTACACAACACGACGCCAAGCAGGTATCAGTTTCCATAAATAAGTGAAGTATGGCTTCTGGAAGATGACAACTACAAAGGCTGGCATGGCTTCATGACAAGAAGGACTTCTCCACACACGCTGTTGTGACAAGCCAGCGTGACCCCTCGTGTTGCACAATCACACCATCCACCGCTCGGGTCAGAGGTCAACACTAATGGAGGGTGCAGCCAGGGAAGGAAGCGCCGCCGGCTTGAAACCCGCTCTTCCTTGCACGTCTCCCAATTTCACATCAAAATAAAAACTAAATAAAAATTATTCTTATTTCTACTTCTTGAAAATGACTCGCAATAAAGGCAAAGAATTGGATCTATAAAACATATATTGTGTTATATTAATATTGAATTATTTATTTATATTGAATTCATATTTAGAGTATATAATAAAGTGCAATTTCAATGATTGACATTTCTATTGGATGAGGATAAAGTTATGATATGTAGAAGAGGAAATATGTTTCTAATAATCGGTTAAACTAATATGGAAGCCTGTTTCCGCCACGAAAGAAAATCATAAAAATAAATACCACACGTGAGTAATAATTATTCGATAAAAATTCGAAATGATGAGATGAAAAGTCATAATTATGAGAAAGTCGAGATGAGATAAAAAGTCATAATTATTAAATAAAAAGTGGAAAATTATGAGATAGTCATAATTATGAGACAAAAGGTCAAAACTATGAAATAAAAAGTCGTACTTATGAGAAAGAAAGTCAAAATTATTGTAAATATTAAATAAAAAGTGAAAAATGATGACATAAAAAGTCATAATTATGAGACAATGGGTCGAAATTATGAGATAAAAAGTCAAAATTATGAGACAAAAAGGTAAAAATTATGAAATAAAGTCGTAATTATGAGTAAAAATATCAGAATTATGAGATGAAGTCAGTTATTCAATAAAAAGTCGAAATTAAGAGATAAGTCATAATTATGATATAAAAAAAGCTTTAATTAAGAGATTAAAAAATTGTAATTAGATAAAATGCCATAAAGTCAAAATTATTTGATAAAGACGAAATTAGGACATCAAAAGTCGAAATTATGAGATAAAAAGTCACAATTATGAGACAAAAGGTCGAAACCATGAAATAAAAAGTCGTAATTATGAGAAAGAAAGTCAAAATTATGAGATAAAAAATCCATCCATCCATCCAATTTCTATTGCTTGTAATTATTAAATAAAAAGTGAAAAATTATTATATAAAAAGTCATAATTATGAGACAATGGGTCGAAATTATGACTTTTTGGACTTATGTCAAAATATGACTTTATGAGATAAAGTCGTGATTATGAGACAATTGGTCGAAACTATGATATAAAAAGTCATAATTATGAGATAATGGGTCGAAATTATGAGATAAAAAGTCAAAATTATGAGACAAAAGGTCAAAATTATGAGTAAGAAAGTCAGAATTATGAGATGAAAAGTCAGTTATTCAAAAAAAAAGTCGAAATTATGAGATAAGTCATAGTTATGATATAAAAAACTTTAAATTAAGAGATTAAAACATTCAAATTATAAGATAAAATGCCATAAATTCAAAATTATTTGATAAAGTCGAAATTAGGAGATAAAAAGTCGAAATATTGATATAAAAAGTCATAACTATGAAATAAAAAGTCAATTATGAGACAAAAAGGTCGAAATTATGAAATAAAAAGTCGTAATTATGAGAAAGAAAGTCAAAGTTATGAGTTAAAAGTCGTGATTATTAAATAAAAAATTTAAAATGATGATATAAAAGTCATAATTATGGGATAAATCGAAATTATGAGTAAAAAAGTCAAAATTATGTCATAAAAAGTCATATTATAAGATGAAAAGTCATAGTTATTCAAAAAAAAGTCGAAGTTATGAGACAAAAAGTCATAATTATGAAATAAAAATTTGAAATTAACTGATACAAATTCATTACGGAGTTAAAGTCATAATTTAGAGCTAAAGTCGAAATTACGAGATAAAAAGTCCAAATTATTTTGATAAAAAAATCCTAATTATGAGATAAATTATAGTTATAGTTGTTAAATAAAAAGCCGAATTTATGAGATAAAGACTTGAAATTAAGAGATAAAAAAATTTTAATTATTAGATAAAATGCCATAAAGTCAAAATTAGGAGATAAAAAGCCATAATTATGAAATGAAAAGTAATAGTTGTTAAATAAAAAGCCAAATTTGTTAGATAAAAACTCGAAATTAAGAGATAAAAACTTGAAATTAACTGATACAAATTCATTACGGAGTTAAAAAGTCATCATTTTGAGCCAAAGTCAAAATTACGAGATAAAAAGTCGAAATTATGAAATTAAAGTTATAGTTGTTAAATAAAAAGCCAAATTTATGAGATAACTCGAAATCAAGAGATAAAAACTTGAAATCAACAGATAAAAAGTCCTAATTGTTCCTCACGTCATACATTATACGTTATAAGGCGCACTGTCAAGTTTTGAGGGGAAAAAATGATTTTAAATGCGCCTTATAGTCCGGATAATACAGTAAATTGTGACTGGATAATACAGTAAATTGTGACTGGACCAGATAAAAGTAAATAAAACCATATTTCTACCAAAATAAAATTGCGATAGCTCCAGATCTAACAGCATTAATTTACTGGAATAGAGTTATCATTTGTTTCAAATTCATATAAAAAATCATTTAGTTTAGTTTGTACGAAAAGGTGGCGACTTGTCCAGGGTGTACCCAGCCTTCCGCCCGAATGCAGCTGAGATAGGCCCCAGCAGCCCCCGCGACCCCAAAAGGGACAAGCGGTAGAAAATGGATGAATGGATTGTACAAAAAGGTGTGAAATGTCCAAAAAGTTTTGAGTTAGGTTTTAGCAGCCAGACTTCCTGTCTGCGTTCTGCTTTAAAAATAAAAGTCCACAGGAAGCGATTGCTTGCCAAAGGAAACTCCTCCAAAACGTGCCAACCTCCCTCGTGTCTTCACGCCGCCTCCCACTTCCTGTCTGTCTCCTCTGTCACCCTCGCTCCCTTTTCCGTCCTCGTCTCCTTTCACTCGCTCCGGCCGTCTGCGTGACTCACGCCGACGCCGTCATCCATCTTCATCCAGGAAGACGTGTTTTGACAAGCGAGGGCCCAAGAAAGAAAAAAAACATCCATTTGTTCCTCGGCGCTCACATGTCAGCCGTCCATCCCGTGCGTCCTCATTAGGGTCACCAGCTGGAGCCCATCACATGACGTCCTACTTCCCTGCTCTGTGGACTGCAGCTCCAGTCATGATGTGAAGTGCATGAGAAAGTGGAAAGGCAAACATGAGGTACAACACAGCAGCGACACAACCGGCGTTGACATAGTGCCGAACTGCTGAGTCAGCGTGAATAGTGCAGATGTAAGCAACAGTACGACGACAACAACAACAACACACCTGACTTTCACAACAACATTTTAGCGCGTCTGCAGAGTTAAAAGGATGCACTTGTTAGGCGTGGGTACAACAATCTGCTACTCTTAAAGGTAGCCATAATCTATCTGTATGTATGTATGTATGTATGTATATACAGTATGTACAAACCCTGTTTCCATATGAGTTGGGAAATTGTGTTAGATGTAAATATAAACGAAATACAATGATTTGCAAATCCTTTTCAACCCATATTCAATTGAATGCACTACCAAGACAATATATTTGATGTTCAAACTGATAAACTTTTTCTTGCAAATAATCATTAACTTTAGAATTTGATGCCAGCAACACGTGACAAAGAAGTTGGGAAAGGTGGCAATAAATACTGACAAAGTTGAGGAATGCTCTCAAACACTTATTTGGAACATCTCACAGGTGAACAGGCAAATTGGGAACAGGTGGGTGCCATGATTGGGTATGCTCAGTCATTCACAAACAAGGATGGGGCGAGGGTCACTACTTTGTCAACAAATGCGTGAGCAAATTGTTGAACAGATTAAGAAAAACCTTCTCAACCAGCTATTGCAAGGAATTTAGGGATTTCACCATCTACGGTCTGTAATATCATCAAAGGGTTCAGAGAATCTGGAGAAATCACTGCACGTAAGCAGCTAAGCCAGTGACCTTCGATCCCTCAGGCTGTACTGCATCAAAAAGCGACATCAGTGTGTAAAGGATATCACCACATGGGCTCAGGAACACTTCAGAAAACCACTGTCAGTAACTACAGTTGGTCGCTACTTCTGTAAGTGCAAGGTAAAACTCTACTATGCAAAACCAAAGCCATTTATCAACAACACCCAGAAACGATGCCGGCTTCGCTGGGCCCGAGCTCATCTAAGATGGACTGATGCAAAGTGTAAAAGTGTTCTGTGGTCTGACGAGTCCACATTTTAAATTGTTTTTGGAAACTGGGCGACGTGTCCTCCGGAACAAAGAGGAAAAGAACCATCCGGATTGTTCTAGGCGCAAAGTTCAGAGGTCAGCAACTGTGATGGTATGGGGGTGTATTAGTGCCAAGGGCATGGCTAACTTACACATCTGTGAAGGCAGCATTGATGCTGAAAGGTACATACAGGTTTTAGAGCAACATATGTTGCCATCCAAGCAACGTTATCATGGACGCCCCTACTTATTTCAGCAAGACAATGCCAAGCTTACGTTTACGTTTTTTTTTTTACTTTCAAACGTTAAGTCTCGAGATCAACTTCAGATCTACTCGTCAATTATAAGTAAAACATTTTTATGTTTTTGTTTGTTTTATGCCATTTTTGTCAACGAAAACTTTGTTTTTTATGGCAAACACACAAAATATGAAATATTTGACCCAAAACATTTAAAAATGTAATATTTGACATGAAGTAATAGGAGCCTTGAAGGGGTCAGTAATTCATAACATTGATTTTGATTCATTATTTTTTATTTTTTTAAATCATAGATTAGACGGTTTTAAAAAGAAATCCCACTAAAATTCTTGGGGATCCAAAAAGGTCCCACTCATAAAAATGTTAAAGAAGGGTCATGCTTTCTTTTTCTTTTTTTTTTTAACTTTCAATGCTGAGTCTCAAGATCAACTCCAGATCTACTCGTCATTTATAAGTTAAAAAAAAAAAAAAAAATTATGTTTGTTTGTTTTATCCCATTTTTGTCAAAGAAAACTTAGTTTTTTATGGCAAACACACAAAATATGAAATATTTTCCTCGAAATATATTTCAAAGTGAAATATTTGACGTGAAGTAAATGGAGCTTTGAATAGATCAATAATTCATAACATTGATTTTGATTCTTTATTATTTTTTGAACAATGAGTGTTAAAACAAATAAATCCCATTAAAATTATTGGGGACCCAAAAAGGTCTCACTCATTAAAGACCTACTGAAATGCAATTTTCTTATTTAAAACGGGGATAGCAGGTCTATTCTATGTGTCATACTTGATCATTTCGCGATATTGCCATATTTTTGCTGAAAGGATTTAGTAGAGAACATCGACGATAAAGTTCGCAACTTTTAGTCGCTGATAAAAAAAGCCTTGCCTGTACCGGAAGTAGCAGACGATATGCGTGTGACGTCACAGGTTGTGGAGCTCCTCACATCTGCACATTGTTTACAATCATGGCCACCAGCAGCGAGAGCGATTCGGACCGAGAAAGCGACGATTTCCCCATTAATTTGAGCGAGGATGAAAGATTTGTGGATGAGGAAAGTGAGAGTGAAGGACTAGAGGGCAGTGGGAGCGATTCAGATAGGGAAGATGCTGTGAGAGGCGGGTGGGACCTGATATTCAGCTGGGAATGACTAAAACAGTAAATAAACACAATACATATATACTGTATACTCCAATTAGCCACAACACAACCAGGCTTATATTTAATATGCCACAAATTAATCCCGCATAATAAACACCTCCCCCCTCCCATCCATATAACCCGCCAATACAACTCAAACGCCTGCACAACACACTCAATCCCACAGCCCAAAGTACCGTTCACCTCCCTAAAGTTCATACAGCACATATATTTCCCCAAAGTTACGTACGTGACATGCACATAGCAGCACGCACGTACGGGCAAGCGATCAAATGTTTGGAAGCCGCAGCTGCATGCGTACTCACGGTACCGTGTCTGCGTATCCAACTCAAAGTCCTCCTGGTAAGAGTCTCTGTTGTCCCAGATCTCCACAGGCCAATGGTAAAGATTGACTGTCATCTTTCGGGAATGTAAACAATGAAACACCGGCCGTGTTTGTGTTGCTGAGGTCGGCCGCAATACACCGCTTCCCACCTACAGCTTTCTTCTTTGCTGTCTCCATTGTTCATTGAACAAATTGCAAAAGATTCACCAACACAGATGTCCAGAATACTGTGGAATTTTGCGATTAAAACAGACGACTTAATAGCTGGCCACCATGCTGTCTCAAAATGTCCTCTACAATTCACGACGTCACGCGCTGACGTCATCATACCGAGACGTTTTCAGCAGGATATGTCGCGCGAAATTTAAAATTGCACTTGAGTAAGCTAACCCGGCCGTATTGGCATGTGTTGCAATGTTAAGATTTCATCATTGATATATAAACTATCAGACTGCGTGGTCGGTAGTAGTGGGTTTCAGTAGGCCTTCATAGTGTTGAAAATAAGTCATAATTTAGTCTTTTTTTTACTTTCAAACGTTAAGTCTCGAGATCAACTTCAGATCTACTCGTCAATTATAAGTAAAACATTTTTATGTTTTTGTTTGTTTTATGCCATTTTTGTCAAAGAAAACTGTTTTTTTATTGCAAACGCACAAAATATTAAATATTTGACCCTAAATATATTTTAAAGTGGATAATTTGACGCAAAAGTTGAATAGGTCAATAATTCATAACATTAATTTTGATTCATTATTATTTTTTCAGCAATGACAATAAAACAAAAAAAATCCCACTAAAATTCTCAGGGATCCAAAAAGGTCCCACTCTTAAAAGTGTTCAAAATAAGTCATACCTTATGCTTTTCTGTTTTTTGGGGTTTTTTTTACTTTCAATGCTAAGTCTCGAGATCAACTTCAGATCTTCTCGTCAATTATAAGTAAAAAACAATATGTTTTTGTTTGTTTTATGGGATTTTTGTCATTTTTGCCACATTTTGATTCATTATTATTTGAGGATAGATTAGACGGTTTAAAAAAAAAATCCCATAAAATAAAACGTTCCTTTTTTTCTTTTTTTTTTAACTTTCAACGCTTAAGTCTCGTTTTTTTTTTTTTATGTTTTTGTTTGTTTTATGCAATTTTTGTCAAAGAAAACTTAATTTTTTTGTGGCAAACACACAAAATATGAAATATTTAACCCAAAATATATTTCAAAGTGGAATATTTGACGTGAAGTTATATGAGCCTTGAATAGGTCAATAATTCATAACATTGATTTTGATTCTTTTATTCTTTTTTTTGAGCTGTTTAAAAAAAAAAAAAAAAAAAAAACTAAAATTCTTGGGGATCCAAAAAGGTCCCACTCATAAAAATGTTAAAAACGTTCTTTTTTTCCTCTCTTTTTAAAAAAAAAAAAAAATTTCAACGCTTAAGTCTTGTCTTGTTTTTTTGTGTTTTTTTATGTTTTTGTTTGTTTTATGCCCTTTTTGTCAAATACAACTTTTTTCATTGCACACAAACAAAATATGAAACATTTGACCCAAAATATATTTCAAAGTGGAATATTTGACATGAATTAATAGGAGCCTTGAATAGGTCAATAATTCATAACATTGATTTTGATTCATTATTATATTTTCAGCAATGACAATTTTAAAGCGAATAAACGCCTGCATGACAGCTTTGTCTTCACCTGTTTTGTCTGTTATTACATTTTTTTTAATGTTTTTACTTTTTAAAATAATATTTTTAGAATGTGCCGTTACAAAAACAGCTGCGAGCCACAAATGGCCCCCGGGCCGCACTTTGTTGACGTCTGGATTAGCGTGTTAATCGTAGCTTGTATTGTGGACATGGTTGTGGCAGCAGAAGTAATTGAGAATATGGAAGATGATTATTGTTTATCGCTGATCAAAGTCAATCAGGTGGCGGCAATAAGAGACGTGGCCAAGGTGACACTTGGATGAAAGGAGCGAGGACAGGACGTTGCCAGGAGGGTCATAATAACGCAGTCACTCAAAGTGTCTCCGTGACATCAAACATCAAACATGAAAAGTGGAGACGTGAATGAAGTGGAAAATAGGTTTTGTCCTGCTGGGGATCAACATGAGCTCCTGCAGACGTCTCCAACCAGATTTATTTGCTCTTCAAGTACATTAGCGCACCATGACCACGACCATGATGCACTTCCTGTCTGCAGTGATGGATGGCACGGGTTGCCAGACACTCATTTGACCTCTTGTGTGCACACATCTTTGTCTAGCACCAACAAGACACTTATTTCACTTTCATATCGCTAAAATGCTTCGTTTTAGGGTTTGGGCCCATTTTTGTATGTAAAATGTCAATGGTCTTAGCCCTTTCCTGCTCAGTCACTGATAAGGATAGAACTTCTCCATTGGTGCTTGTCGATAAACAATCGTACGGAGTTCCATCGCCAGCAGGTGTTGTGTCAGAAGATTATTTTTAGACAATGTTGAATGTGTTATTTACCTTTTTAGACAATGTTAAATGTGTTATTTACCTTTTTAGACTGTTATATACCTTTTTAGATAATGTTAAATGTGTTATTTACCCTTTTAGACTGTTAAATTTGTTATTTACCCTTTTAGACTATGTTGAATGTGTTATTTACCTTTTTAGACTATGTTGAATGTGTTATTTAGTTTTTTAGACAATGTTGAATGTGTTATTTAGTTTTTTAGACAATGTTGAATGTGTTATTTAGTTTTTTAGACAATGTTGAATGTGTTATTTAGTTTTTTAGACAATGTTGAATGTGTTATTTAATTTTTTAGACAATGTTAAATGTGTCATTTTGCTTTTTAGACAATGTTAAATCTGTTATTTACCTTTTAGACAATGTTGAATGTGTTATTTACCTTTTTAGACAATGTTAAATGTGTTATTTACCTTTTAAGACAATGTAAAATGTATTTACCTTTTAAGACAATGTAAAATGTATTTACCTTTTTAGACTGTTATTTACCTTTTTAGACAATGCTAAATGTGTTTACCTTTTTAGACAATGTTAAATGTGTTTACCTTTTTAGACAATGTAAAATGTATTTACCTTTTTAGACTGTTATTTACCTTTTTAGACAATGTTAAGTGTTATTTAGTTTTTTAGACAATGCTAAATGTGTTTAGTTTTTTTAGACAATGCTAAATGTGTTATTTAGTATTTTAGACAATGCTAAATGTGTTTAGTTTTTTAGACAATGCCAAATGTGTTATTTACTTTTTTAGACAATGCCAAATGTGTTATTTACTTTTTTAGACTATGCCAAATGTGTTATTTACCTTTTTAGACAATGCCAAATGTGTTATTTACCCTTTTAGACAATGCCAAACGTGTTATTTACCCTTTTAGACAATGCCAAACGTGTTATTTACCCTTTTAGACAATGTCAAACGTGTTATTTACCTTTTTAGACAATGTCCAATGTGTTATTTACCTTTTTAGACAATGTCCAATGTGTTATTTACCTTTTTAGACAATGTCCAATGTGTTAACTACTGAACACTTTTACTATAAATTATTTTTACACTGTAAAAAATTGAGGAAAATGTATGAAAAATTACTTTTTATTCCAATAAAAGTGTGTTGTATTGTACTGTGATACGTAGTGTATTGTATTATATTGTGTACTGCATTGTGTTGTATTTTCTACTGTATTGTATGATGTATTATGTATAGGTTGTGTATAATGTATTGTATTGTTTTTGTATCATACTGTAGTTTGTGTATTTTGTATTATGTATAGTGCATTGCAGGGGTTGTTTACCTTTTTGACCTCGGGGCTCAACTTTTCCACTACAGGGGGGTCCGGATCCTACTCAAATGTTAACACTGAATTAGTAATCATACTCTTGATTTTAATTGTAATCATGACATCTAACCTACTTACATTTGAACAGGATAAACCTTGTCCATTGTAACCTATACGTGCTACACATCAATATGTATGGGGTTTATGGGCTAGGAACAAAAGACTAGGGTTTCGACTCGGAGAGAGAGGCAGAGCTTGAATTGCAGTTTGGTTAACACCGTGTATTAGAATTAGTGATGGACAGCAGATATATACACAACAATTAGTTGAATGGCCATTCAACATGAAAGCAAATTTGAAGAAACAAACACAAGTACTATATACAATTCAAATTCCATTAATTAGTGTCTCTGGATCTTGTAAAAAATCTCAGTTCAGACTTAATAGAGTTCTTGAAAAAAAGGATGGCAGTACAGTCTATGTACTGCAGTTTAAAGATGAAAATGTAAAGGGTCGGCTCGAGAGCCTCTTACCCGCCCAGGCAGAACAGGTGGTGGGGTTCCTGGCTGGAATCCTTCAAGAACGATCCTTGGACTAGATGTTTCGTTTCCTTAGCTCGCCATCAAAAAGAGAAGCCTGGCCTGTGTAAGAGCCAGGACCATTCTTATAAATCCATGTGTACACAAAATATCTTCTTTAAATAACACTAATTGTATTACAAAGTATTCAGAATATGTTCTAGTTCTTTCCTCAATATTGTACAATATACATCAATAAACATGTCAGAATCACAATAAACAATATAATGCTAAAATAACTATGAGCAGCATAAATATGACCTATACAAAGCAGTCAGTGCACTAAACGTGCTTATTATCAAAACACATTTAAAAGTACATTCAACACACAAATAGTTTTCAAAGGTTTAAATCATAAACCTTGTATATGGACGATTGAGAATATGCTACAAAGACTGTTGCAATGAAAACAATTGAAGAAAAATTAATGCTAAAGGTGCTATTTGCATAAATATGGACTCACCAACTCTTCTACAGTCACACACAGCTTAATGAGAAAAAACTCCGGTACTGGTAGTCGGCTCTATAAAGTTACAAATAGGCATTTTAGTTTATACTCAGTCAGCACAATAGTTCAGATGAAAACGAGAATAAAAACCTACAATCGGTTCGTCTCAAGTTCTGTCTACTGGCCACTTCCTGCTACCGGCTTATAAGCACAGCTAATTGGACCGTGGCGGTCACGTGACTAGGAAGCACGTACAGCGCTCAAAGAGTAAATAGCAAGCAAGAGCATGCCAGGCACTTCCTGCTACCGGGATATAACCAAAGCTGATTGGACTGTGGCGGTCACGTGACTAGGAAGAGCGCAAAGAGTAATAGAAAGCAAGATAACACCAGTCACTGCAAAAGGTATGATTTTGACACCTGCGTTACACCAATGATATGAACGCATGTGTCAATCACAGAGATTGTCATCAAGACTTAGGTCAGGCTGATTACAAAAATAAATAATCAAACATACTTTAAAGAAGTGACTCAAAAACTGATGAAAAATACATTTACATACAATTAATTACAAAGTGCTAAAATAAATACATTTTAAATAAATTAATAGTAATTAATATGATTATTAAATAAATTGTCAATAAAATTAAAGTGCAAATGAAAATACAACTTGACCTTTTTAGTCATAATTTCTGCACTTTAGAAACTTTTCAATGATTTTAGCTCAAGACTTCTTCTGTTTCTTTGATATTGTCAATACTGCCACAAGTGGTGGAAAAGTGTATTACAACTGAGTACCACTACGGACCACAGCTGAGAAACAGATATTTTTTTGGCGGGCCTCTAGGAGGCACTCACATCCCAAAAATGAGCCTAGGCCCTGTGGTTAAGAAGCACTTGTGTATTGTATAGTGTATTGTATTGTATTGTATTTTATGTACCGTGTATTGGATTGTATTTTGAGTACACTGTATTGCAATGTATTTTGCATTGTATTGTATAGTGTATTTTTATCATTTATATTGTATTGTTTATTGTATTGTGTACTGTGTATTGTATTGCATGATAGAATATATATCGTATTGTGTATTTTGTGTTGTTTTGTATTGTGTTATTTGTATATGGCGTATTGTCTTGTGTATTGTATTTTGTATTGTTTTGTGTATAGTGTTATTGTATAGTGTATTGTGTCTTGTATTTTGTGTACTGTGTATTGTATTTTATTTGTGAATGGTGTATTGAACAGTGTATTTTGTGTATTGTGTATTGTATTGTATTTTGCGCATTGTGTTTTGTATTGTATTTTATGTACTGTGTACTGTATTGTATTTTGTGTACTGTGTATTGGATAGTGTATTTTGTATACTGTGTATTGTATTGTATTTTGTGAACTGTGTATTGTACAGTGTAATTTGTATACTGTGTATTGTATTGTATTTTGCGCACTCTGTATTGTATTGTGTTTTGTGTACTGTAATATTTTTTTGTGTACTATGTATTGTAGTCGGTGTACTGTGTATTGGAGAGAATATTTTGTATTGTATTGTACTGTGAAGTGTATTTTGTATTATGTATTGTATTTTGTGTTGTGTATCGTATTTTGTGTAATGTGTATTGTATAATGTACTGTATTGTATTGTTTTGTATATTTCCTATTGTTGTGTTTTATGTATTGTACAGTGCATTGTGTTGTTTTTTGTATTGTGTATTTTTAGTTGTTTTGCATTGTAATTGTGTAAAATGTATTGTGTATTGCATTTTGTACTGTCTGTAGTGTATATTGTATTCCATTAGTACTTAAGTGCAGCTGCTCAGGTATGGAATGTTGCTCATTGATCAACGTCACGGCAAAGTCCATTAGGAAGACTTTAGATTTGTGTTGCTGCTGCCAGAATATTCCAGGAAGAACATTTGTCTTAGTCACAAAACACATTCTTATACAACTTAAGCCTGCACTGATTCATAACCTGGAAAAACTTAAAGGACATAAAACAATTATATATATATATATATATATATATATATATATATATATATACATACATACATATACATACATATATATATATATTTACATATATATGTACATAGTACATATATACAAATATATATACATACTGTCATATATATATATATATATATATATGGACATATACATATACATGTATATATATAGGGAATAAGCGGTAGAAAATGGATGGATGGATGGATGTATATATACATATATATATATATATATATGTATGTACTGTATGTATATATATGTATGGACATATATATATACACATGTAAAGAAAGAAAAAATATATATTAAATTGTTATATGTATCCAGTGATTATACTATAAAGTTATTTTCCATTTAACTTCACCCGTTTTAGATTATTTTTTATTCAAAATCGCTGAATTTTCACATTTGCCTTCAAATACTGAGAAGAGACTTGCGGTCAGTCACCAGCCAGTTGAGGCACGTCACTGAGTTGAGCCTCACCATGGATTGCGCAATGACTCGGCTAACTGCTAGCCTGCTGTGCAGTGAGACCATATTGCTATATGAATTATATTATACATTTCCATAGTTTAGTTAGCTGAGGTATATAATGTACATTGTATTTTGTCTACAACTGTATGTGAAGTGAAGTGAAGTGAATTACATTTATATAGCGCTTTTTCTCAAGTGACTCAAAGCGCTTTACATTGTGAAACCCAATATCTAAGTTACATTTAAACCAGTGTGGGTGGCACTGGGAGCAGGTGGGTAAAGTGTCTTGCCCAAGGACACAACGGCAGTGACTAGGATGGCGGAAGCGGGGATCGAACATGCAACCCTCAAGTTGCTGGCACGGCCGCTCTACCAACCGAGCTATACCGCCCCACCGTATGTGTGTAACGTATTTCTTGTGCTGAGCAATCATAAAACTGCTGCGAAGACGCACTGTGTGAGGCTCGCAGTAATCCCGCCTCCTGGTGGTTGAGGGCGGTAGTGATCCCAGGGAGCATTTCTGCGACTTCTCGGCTGCAGAAGAAGTGACAACAAGCAACAACAGTTAGCAGCGATCGTTTATTTTTTCCTCTTGCCTGGACTATTAACATGGAGGATTACATATCTAAAATAAAACAGTTTTCTAAACTGGACTTTCAATCGATGCAGGAGGTAATAATTAAAGGAAGATCTCCATCGAGACAGAGAGACTTTTAAAACTGAAGAAAGATAAGGAAGACTTCTATAAACAAGTTATCGATGCTTTTGTTCAAAAGGAGCTGCGCATGGACTTAATTTCTAAGTAAAGGTAAGACCATAATCACGTTTTTTTTAAATTAAATGTGCTTTTTTGTGTGCTACAGTTTGTATGTGTAAAGTTAAAGTTAAGTTAAAGTACCAATGATTGTCACACACACTAGGTGTGGTGAAATTTGTCCTCTGCATTTGACTCATCCCCTTGCTCCCTGGGATGTGAGGGGAGCAGTGGGCGGCAGCGGCGCCGCGCCCGGGAATAATTTTTGGTGATTTAACCCCCAATTCCAACCCTTGATGCTGAGTGCTAGGCAGGGAAGAATGCTTATATGAGCTTTTAAACATAACCGGTTAACTGCTGCCAGTCAAATGGTGAATAAGATACTTTTTAGGGTTCATATGTTTGTAAATCTGACTGTGATGAAGTCAGTGCCTCACCAGTCATGAACCTCACCGCACGTCACTGATGTATACGTATACATTTATACACACACGTATACATGTACATATATACACACACATGTATACATATATACACACACATGTATACATATACATATATAGACACACATGTATACATATACTTATATACAAACACATACATATACATATCTACAAACACATTTATACATATACATATATACACACACGTGTATACATATACATATATACACACAAATGTACATATACATATATACACACACACATGTATACATATATACACACACATGTATACATATATAAACACACATGTATACATATACATATACACACACATGTATACATATACACACACACATGTATACATATACATTTATACACACACATGTATACATATACACACACATGTGTACATATATACACACATGTATACATATACATTTATACACACACATGTATACATATACACACACATGTATACATATACTGTACATATATACACACACACATGTATACATATACATTCATACACACACTCGTATACATATTCATATACACACACACACACACATGTATACATACCGTATACATTTATACACACACGTGTACATAAACAGATATACAAACACATGTATACAAATACATACAGTATCTACAAACACATGTATACATATACACACACACATGTATATATACATCTATACACACATGTATACAAATACATATATACACACACACACACACATGTATAGCTATACATATATACACACATGTATACATGTCTACAAACACATTTATACGCATACATATATACACACACATGTATACATATACATATATACACACATGTATATATACATATATACACCCATGTATACATATACTTATATACACACATGTATACATATACACACATATGTATACATATACAGTATACACACACACACATGTATATATATATATATATATATATATATGTATACACACATGTATACAGATACATATATACACACACATGTATAGACACATGTATACAGATACATATATACACACACATGTATACATATACATATAAACACACACACACACATATACATATATACACACATGTATACATATACATATAACATATATACAGTTGCATGCAAACAACTCCTTTTGGGAGGTCATAACATTTCATTCTATCTTGCATGAACTTTAAACTATTGTATTTTGTAACTCATTTTATTTAATAAAGAGCAGTAGTTAATATGAATTTTGTACTATTTTAAAACAAGTGTATTTTACTTGTTTACTTGTAAAAAAAAAAAAAAAAAAAAAAACATGTACAACACTCTCAGACGGCTAATAAAGTCCACAAAGTTGGTGAGGCTTGTTATGGAAGAAATGGTTGAATACTACGAGCAATAATATTACATAAAATAGTCCATTAATAATAGTACGTATTGTAGCACTGGTGATGATGATAAATAGGAACGCTAATGATGAGGAATATCCGTGCTGGAGTGAGAATAATCCATCATGAAAGTGACTAAAGCGTGAGAAGTTAGCGTTAGCGAGCACAACAAGAACATGGAAATCCCCCTTTCAGCATTTCCTGTCTTATCTCCGAGCACGAAAAGTCACGTGATGGTTCTCCTTGCTCCCTGCATCCTCCATCCATCATGCTCTCTAAGACTAATAGGCTGCAGTTGACACCAGGGAGACTCCCGGCTGCTTGCATCCCCGCTTCTACGCTGGCGGCGGCGTTCATTTGTTTTCCGAAGGCGCCCCCCTCAATTTTCTGGCGGCCCGCCGGCGCTAAACTCAGCGAGTCCTTTCCCCGGGCCTCGTAAGACTCGCGGGCGATTCGGAAAGTGCCGCATTAGGAAGATTGCAATGGCCACCCTTAGTTTTCGGCTCACGTGAAGTACAAAACCCAAAAGCAGTGAAGTTGTCACGTTGTGTAAATGGTAAATAAAATAAGAATACAATGATTTGCAAATCCTTTTCATCTTATATTCAATTGAATAGACTGCAAAGACAAGATATTTCATGTTCACACTGAGAAACTTGTTTTTTTTTGCAAACAATCATTAACTTAGAATTTAATGACAGCAACACATTGCAAAAAAGTTGTCACAGAGGCATTTTTATCACTGTGTTACATGGCCTTTCCTTTTAACAACACTCAGTAAACGTTTGGGAACTGGGGAGACCAATTTTTTAAGCTTCTCAGGTGGAATTCTTTCCCATTCTTGCTTGATGTACAGCTTAAGTTGTTCAACAGTCCGGGGTATTTTAGGCTTCATTTTGCACCACACATTTTCAATAGGAGACAGGTCTGGACTACAGGCAGGCCAGTCTAGTAGCCACACTCTTTTACTATGAAGCCACACTGTTGTAACACGTGGCTTGGCATTGTCTTGCTGAAATAAGCAGGGGCGTCCATGATAATGTTGCTTGGATGGCAACATATGTTGCTTGGATGGCAACATATGTTGCTCCAAAACCTGTATGTACCTTTCAGCATTAATGGCGCCTTCACAGATGTGTAAGTTACCCATGCCTTGGGTAACTTACAGATGCTGGCTTTTCAACTTTGCGCCTATAACAATCCAGATGGTTCTTTTCCTCTTTGGTCCGGAAAACACGACGTCCACAGTTTCCAAAAACAATTTGAAATGTGGACTCGTCAGACCACAGAACACTTTTCCACTTTGCATCAGTCCATCTTAGATGAGCTCGGGCCCAGCGAAGCCGGCGGCGTTTGTGGGTGTTGTTGATAAATGGCTTTCGCTTTGCATAGTAGAGTTTTAACTTGCACTTACAGATGTAGCGACCAACTGTAGTTACAGGCAGTGGTTTTCTGAAGTGTTCCTGAGCCCATGTAGTGATATCCTTTACACACTGATGTCGCTTTTTGATGCAGTATTGCCTGAGGGACTACAGTCAAGGGATACTTTGGAGGTACTTTTCAAGCAGAAATACTACAGTCAAAGGATACTTTGAAGGTACTTTTCTAACAGAAATACTACAGTGAAAGATACTTTGGAAGTACTTTTCTAACATTAATACTATAGTAAAAGGATACTTTAAAAGGTACTTTTATAACAGAAATACTATAGTGAAAGGATACTTTGAAAGTACTTTTCCAACATAATTATTACAGTGAAAAGATACTTTGGAGGTACTTTTCTAGCAGAAATACTACAGTGAACGGATACTTTGGAGGTACTTTTCTAATAGAAACACTTTAGTGAAAGGATTCTTTGAAGGTACTTTTCTAACAGAAATACTACAGTGAAAGATACTTTGGAAGTACTTTTCTAACAATACTATAGTAAAAGGATACTTTAAAAAGGTACTTTTATAACAGAAATACTATAGTGAAAGGATACTTTGAAAGTACTTTTCCAACATAATTATTACAGTGAAAAGATACTTTGGAGGTACTTTTCTAGCAGAAATACTACAGTGAACGGATACTTTGGAGGTACTTTTCTAGCAGAAACACTTTAGTGAAAGGATACTTTGGAGGTACTTTTCTAACAGAATAGTGAAAGATACTTTGGAAGTACTTTTCTAACATTAATACTAAAGTAAAAGGATACTTCAAAAGGTACTTTTATAACATAATTACTACAGTGAAAGGATACTTTGGAGGTACTTTTCTAGCAGAAACACTTTAGTGAAAAGATACTTTGAAGGTACTTTTCTAACAGAAATACTACAGTGAAAGATACTTTGGAAGTACTTTTCTAACATTAATACTATAGTAAAAGGATACTTTAAAAGGTACTTTTATAACAGAAATACTATAGTGAAAGGATACTTTAAAGGTACTTTTCCAACATAATTATTACAGTGAAAGGATACTTTGGAAGTACTTTTCTAACAGAAATACTATAATGAAAAATACTTTCAAGGTACTTTTCTAACAGAAATACTTTAGTGAAAGGATACTTTGAAGATACTTTTCTAACAGAAATACTATAATGAAAGATACTTTCAAGGTACTTTTCTAACAGAAATACTATAGTAAAAGGATACTTTAAAAAGGTACTTTTCGAACATAATTATTACAGTGAAAGGGTACTTTGAAGGTACTTTTCCAACAGAAATACTTCAGTGAAAGGATACTTTGGAGGTACTTTTCTAGCAGAAATACTACAGTGAACGGATACTTTGGAGGTATTTTTCTAGCAGAAACACTTTAGTGAAAGGATACTTTGGAGGTACTTTTCTAACAGAATAGTGAAAGATACTTTGGAAGTACTTTTCTAACATTAATACTAAAGTAAAAGGATACTTCAAAAGGTACTTTTATAACATAATTACTACAGTGAAAGGATACTTTGGAGGTACTTTTCTAGCAGAAACACTTTAGTGAAAAGATACTTTGAAGGTACTTTTCTAACAGAAATACTACAGTGAAAGATACTTTGGAAGTACTTTTCTAACATTAATACTATAGTAAAAGGATACTTTAAAAGGTACTTTTATAACAGAAATACTATAGTGAAAGGATACTTTGAAAGTACTTTTCTAACAGAAATACTATAATGAAAAATACTTTCAAGGTACTTTTCTAACAGAAATACTTTAGTGAAAGGATACTTTGAAGATACTTTTCTAACAGAAATACTATAATGAAAGATACTTTCAAGGTACTTTTCTAACAGAAATACTATAGTAAAAGGATACTTTAAAAAGGTACTTTTCGAACATAATTATTACAGTGAAAGGATACTTTGAAGGTACTTTTCTAACAGAAATACTACAGTGAAAGATACTTTGGAAGTACTTTTCTAACATTAATACTATAGTAAAAGGATACTTTAAAAGGTACTTTTATAACAGAAATACTATAGTGAAAGGATACTTTGAAAGTACTTTTCCAACATAATTATTACAGTGAAAAGATACTTTGGAGGTACTTTTCTAGCAGAAATACTACAGTGAACGGATACTTTGGAGGTACTTTTCTAGCAGAAACACTTTAGTGAAAGGATTCTTTGAAGGTACTTTTCTAACAGAAATACTACAGTGAAAGATACTTTGGAAGTACTTTTCTAACATTAATACTATAGTAAAAGGATACTTTAAAAGGTACTTTTATAACAGAAATACTATAGTGAAAGGATACTTTGAAAGTACTTTTCCAACATAATTATTACAGTGAAAAGATACTTTGGAGGTACTTTTCTAGCAGAAATACTACAGTGAACGGATACTTTGGAGGTACTTTTCTAGCAGAAATACTACAGTGAAAGGATTCTTTGAAGGTACTTTTCTAACAGAAATACTACAGTGAAAGATACTTTGGAAGTACTTTTCTAACATTAATACTATAGTAAAAGGATACTTTAAAAGGTACTTTTATAACAGAAATACTATAGTGAAAGGATACTTTGAAAGTACTTTTCCAACATAATTATTACAGTGAAAAGATACTTTGGAGGTACTTTTCTAGCAGAAACACTTTAGTGAAAGGATACTTTGAAGGTACTTTTCTAACAGAAATACTATAATGAAAGATACTTTCAAGGTACTTTTCTAACAGAAATACTACAGTGAAAGATACTTTGGAAGTACTTTTCTAACATTAATACTATAGTAAAAGGATACTTTATAAAGGTACTTTTCGAACATAATTATTACAGTGAAAGGATACTTTGAAGGTACTTTTCCAACATAATTACTTCAGTGAAAGGATACTTTGGAGGTACTTTTCTAGCAGAAATACTACAGTGAAAGGATTCTTTGGAGGTATTTTTCTAGCAGAAACACTTTCATACCTGCCAACTTTTGAAATCAGAAAAACCTAGTAGCCAGGGTCCAAGGGCCGCAGGCCCCGGTAGGTCCAGGACAAAGTCCTGGTGGGGGGTTCCTTCGCCCCCCGACGCAAAATGATTATTAGCATTCAGACAGGTTAAAATGTTGCTAAAACCATCACTTTTCTATCAGTCTCAGTGACTTTTCAAAACAAAAATATTACAGCAAAAATCATATGGGTTGATTGACATGTTTATTCTGTAAGCTAACTTCAATAGTTTGAAATGATTTTGACAGTTAATGCCAGTTATCCTGTCAACCTTTCACAAGACTTCAATTTGTTAATTGAAAGTATAAACAGTATAAACACTTTTTACAGTAAACAAATGGTAAAACAGTACTAAACAATTCCATTAAAAAAAAATTGGTGTCATTATTAACTTTCTGTCCAAGCTTGTATAATCTATTGCCTTGTTCAATTGTAAAAAATATTCTGTGCCTAAAATTCACATTTCTATCACAATTATCATACTGTAAACATGGTAAGCTAACTTCATTACAATTAATAGTCCTGTCAATAGCATGGAATTACAATTCAAATGTAGTTTTTTTGTAAGCCTTTCAAAAGAATTCAAAATATGAAAAATTCATGAAAATTAATTTAAGCCATCAGACACTTGAAATGTGGCACATCATATCTCTAATGTAATCATTTTAACTTTTCAACAGAAATAGCACTGCAAAAATATTAAGGACATACTTCTGTATTTTGGTAGTTATGCTGTCAACATTTAACAAGATTTCTTCAACTTGGACTTGAAAGCATAAATAGTATAAACACTTTTGACAGTATAACAGTACTAAACAATTCCAATAGATAACATTGGTGTCATTACCTTTTTGTTTGCTCAATTATTGCCTCCGTAAATAAAACTTTGGCATTTATCACATCCAAAGAATCTGTTTGGGCGATGAAAAACGTTGAAAGTTTTCCACTTGTATCGCTAACAACGGCATTAGACTTGTGTTTTTTTGCCCCAACGTGGTCTTTTACATCGCTAATTCCTCCGTGTCCGATCGAAACATCTTGTCTGCACAAGGTGCAATTCGCGTAGTTTTCACCCTTTTTGGAATGGATAATTATTCCCGGGTAGGCTTTTGAATATTCTTCACGGAATGACTGCAGTTTTCTTTTCGGTTTAAGACTCGTATGCGATTTTTCTCCGGCTGATTCCATGATCGTTCGCTCGTTTGGAAACAATGGCAACTGGTCCCTCGTGCTTGGCAGCGGTGCTATAAATAGCCTCGCGCATGTGTAACAGGTACGTTAGCTATTATAGTAGACGTTCTCAATATTTGGGCTAATCAGAAGTCTAGATTACGACTCGGAGAGAGTAGGACAGACACAATTAAATGCTTTAAATTATACTGGTGTTATTTAAATGTGTACAGTGCAACAAATAGTGGACATACATTGATAGGAATGGCCATTCAAAACAAAAGAAAAAAACAGCAAGCCCTGCAAAAAATGTTCTATAGAATCTCTATAGAAATATATAGAACGCTATAGAATTTCGTCGGAATTTCTTTAGAACTGAAGATTCTATAGAATATGTATTCAAAATTCTATAGAAATTCTATAGACATCAGCTTCATGTGCTGGAAGGTCTTTTCACTGTTCTATAGAGCTGGAAATTCTATAGAATATCCTATAGAAATTCTATAGACATTACATTATCTGATGAAAAGTCCATAGATTGTTCTATAGAACTGGGCATTCTATAGAATGTCTAACAGAAATTCTATAGACATTATCCTTTATCTGCTGAAAGGTCTATAGATTGTTCCATGGAATAAAATTCTATAAAATGGCAGCAGCGCTATCACCATAGCATTGATTAATCTCATTAAGTTGATTCACCAGACTTGAGCTTGTTTTTTGAACAATGCAGGATGTCTCCCTCAATTATGAAAATGTTAATTTTGTATCATTTAAAATTGTGAGGTGTCATTTCAAGGCGGACACCCAGAACTTAATTCGGCAGACTTTATTTTTAAAAGTATATTTATTCCAATAAATCAATTTATTTTTATTTTTAGAGTTTTTGAGTTATCTATAAGTAAAAAGTGTGAATATTTTCGTAACTTACTTTTTTATGTGATAAAATTAATTTTATTGGACTTCCAACATAAATTGATTTAGCAAAACTCAGTTCAAAGGTTTAAATCAGACCTAAAACGTCAGGACCCGCCCACGTACCTGCATGCAGCTGTGGAAGAACAAGCCCAGACACGTTTCTTCACGGAGCCCAATAGGAAAACACTTTACCGAACTCATGTAAGTAACAATTTATATTGTTAAAAGTCAGTATTTGCCAGGATTTAAATGTATACATTTTCAAAAGCATGGTTCAATGTTATATTTAGTTTACTACTTTTCCCGCCGTAACATTACAAACCCCCCCCCCCACCCCCCCCCCAAACACGATAGATAGAACTGCTCTCGTTTTGTTATAAAATAACAAAACTGTTTTAAGGCTGCAATCACAACCAAATTCATGTATAGTTGGTAATAATCGCGTTGTATCAATGTTTCTCATATCCGACACTAATAAGTGCGAATATGTTTCAAATCAACTTTTTTTTTTAAAAATTATTTATTTTTCCCCTTCGCGCTTGCCGTAGTTGCAAAGCAGATTTCGCGGGCAGTTTGAGTTGGTGATGGCGGCCACAACGTCCATGTTGACTTCACTCGCTCTTTCTAAGCTGCCCAAGTCACGTCGGAGTTCATTGACGGTAACTTTGTTGGCTTAAACATCACATTTAGGTTTAGGGTCTTCTAGGCGCGATGCGAGACGTCACAAGCGGGCTAACGTTGAGCCAAACAGCAGCTTCGAGGCACGGGCGGAAATGGTGAGCTAGCAAAACTAGCCTAATTTATTATTATTATTATTATTATTATTATTATCATCCCTCCATTGTTTGTAACGTCAGGCTTGTGTGATCACACAGAGAAGGAGTTTGGCCCCCAGTCAGGTCGCCAAACGGAAGCAAGGGGAGGATGATCATCGAGACGAAATATAGTATATTAACCACGCGGTTCTCGAGAGAAGATGAATGGAGAAAATTGGGACAGTGATGAAGAAGTCCAAGTTCCATGGCCACTCAACAAAGCAGGAGGAAGGAAGCAGTCACAAACCAAATACGTGGCAAGAATTCTGAGATTTGGTGGTAATTAATAAACAGTTGAAAACTTTTCAATTCAATTCAGTAAAAAGTATACGTTTTACCAGAAGTACATATAAATATAGATATATTTAATATAGATATATTTAATGTACTTCTGATTTTACACCTTGAACTTTCGACTTTGTTTATGTAAAGTTAAATTTAATTAATATAATTTTTTTTCTTCCATGATTGATAGTAATTTCTCATCAGTGCAGCCCTGGTATACTGAATGTTTCAATCTGCAATGCTGAGGTGATTGTCATGATAGTACAGACTTAACCTTGACAATTTTTTAATATGGCTGTAAGCCTGTAAATAAGGGAAAGTAAGGTGAAATTTGTTTCTCGCTGAGGTGAATTTCTGAATCATCAGAACTGTAGGTATACCAAAGTAATTTAGTGATAACAATCTGCTGCTGAAATGTATGACTAACTGTACAGTTTAATTTAGCTTAATGTGGCACATATTTGTTTTTACACAGAAGACACACGTGAACTGACGCCATATTTGAAAGCCGCTCAGGATGGCAAGGATGTACCCCTTACTGGTGATTTGGAATATGGCAGAGGCAAGAGAAACAAACAGCCAAAGTCTTGGTCATCAGACAGTGAGAGCAAGGATGAAAGTGTTGAGGAGACTCTATCTGACAGACAGCAGGTACTTTTATTTCAGTGGTGTTGTCGCGATATGACCGAAATAGTGTTGAAAGCAACGTTAAACGTTAATTCACTCACTATTTCAGTGGTGTTTCAACTGTGTGAGGTTTTGTAGGATTCAATCCCATACTTTTGAAGTACCTTGTCAGTTTTTCTTTATCATAAAAGTTAATCAAATCATGTTTCATTGTAGGCTTTAAAGTTATTGAATATTTTGATTCAATTCGACCAACTCAGACAGAATAATATTCAAGACAAATTGAGGTGTTGACAGACTTTCTGCATGTACTCGAAAATCTATCATTTCTGCAAACATATTTCTTCACTTCAATGGCATATAAAAGAACTGAACACGTTTTCTTGTTAATCTTGATTTTTCAGAAGAAAAAGAGGAAAGTAAGCCGTACAGCTGTGGGATATGATGCTCGGGCACAATTGAAGGCCCAACTTGCTGCTGTGAGTACATGAATAGAATAGAATAGGATTTTATTGGTTAATCAAAGCACCCTCTCGAGGCAAACAATCACAAGTGCCTAGCATTCATTTGAAATCGAGTACGTAAAAATTGCATCCCTGGCAACTGGTTTAAAACACAAGTTTATACTTTTACTTATATGAAAATAACACTACAAATACCTGATGAACAGTGCCTACTGTGTGAATGGCTTACTGCTACATGTACATGTAGCATATTCAAATTAATGTGCCTACAAGGTTGCTTATACATGTAAAACTTATATGGTGCTGTCAGGGCCGTATCCAGGACAAATTGCTTCCGGAAAACATATGAGCGCCCAAATTAATCATAATACAAATTATTTCATTTGATTTACTATTTTGACATTTTCAGCTGGGAAGAACTTCACCGAAAGATACATGTACAGAAATGGAATCCCTGAAGAAGGAAGTCCTCCAGTTGAGAGAGGAAAACAAATCCCTTCGAGATGCATTGAGGGTTGTTGAAGGTAGGTTTTCTTATTCTAGAAGTATGTTATTGTAATTATCATAGGTTGATGGAAAATATGCTTACATGTCGATGTATGAAATAACTTTCTTATTACTGTATTTTCATCTAACTTTGGCCTACGGGTATTGTCGTCATGTACGGCTGTCCATCCGTCACCGCAATATTTACAGAATCGTTTCATGTACGGAAACCAAACTTGTTACATCTATTTATCTTAGTGTAACAAGAAGCCTATCGAAAATGAGTCGTCTCGGACAATATTTTCCAGAGTTATGCCCCTTTTTTCCAATAAAAATCCATTTATGATTTGGGATAATTTCAGAACTGTTGCATATACAACATCCTAAGTTGTGATGTCCTCCCCTCTAAATAAGGGGAGGACATATGGTACTTGTTTGTTTGTCTGTCTGTCCGTCCGTTTTTGTGTGTTTCTCTTATATTAGCAAGAGTTACGTCCCTTCCTTCTTGATATTTTGTCTCAGCTGGATATCTGATTAATACTTGACCGACAAATATTAAATCTTCGCGTGGTCAGGATGAATTAATATATATGGTTATATATATTTTTCATCTTTGATTGCTTCCTTACCATGTTTCCCTTGACTTGAACAAGATTCCTATCAAAATACCCTTACATTATGATAGCTGGGGTTAGAGCCGAGCGGTTTGGATATCGCCAGCTTCATGTTATTAATGTATTTTTTTTTTATTGTGTCTGCATCACAATGTACTTTTTTCTATTAAAGGACTTCCTGGCCTGCTAATGAAGATGGACGACTTATCACGTCAGGCAACAATACTATCAGCTCGACGTCCTGCTGTCGCTCTGCCAGAGAGGAGCTGGCCAACAGCAGCTTGACAGGAAAAAAATCCAATGCTTTTAAGGATAAGCATGAGAAACCAAAACTGGATGACAAGAAAGTGTCTGCTATTATTGGTGAGTATAAGTTAAATCAATCTGATTAAAACCATATCCACATCAGGGAAGTGGATCTGACCCTTTTCCTATCTCCAAGTCGTTCCGTGATCGTTTGGCATGAAGTATAGATATCCATAGCTTCCAGTCTGCTTGGTCCATGAATTGACTGCGAGATGTTCGTTTTGACAGATTTATAGGCATGGGTGGTCACATTAGCTTTGATCTCGTCGGAAACCAACATCAAGTGACAAAGCAAAAACCGCAGCGCACGGATATCTACACCTTTTTCTCGTTTGATATCTTATATCGGCATTCTCCGCCTTACTATTTAACAACTAGCGTCGGGAATTTCCGTGAGTTCTGCTGCAAGTTGAGAAGTGAACGACTTTTAGATAGGGAATGTGTCAGATCCCCTTCCCGATGTGGATATGGTTTCAATCAGATTGAAGTTAAATATTTTTATTAGAATTCTATTAATGCACTTTCGTGATTGTTCGAACGCCATTGGGGACACCCATCAAGTACACAACAAGATTCACAAGAAAGTGAAATCCTGAAAATAATTTGAAAAATATTTCACACACTGAATGGATTTTCTATATAGCTAATGAATAGTGTACATGCACTGTCAGAATTTGATACAGATTTGTTGCAGTTCGTAAAGCCTGGCATGATTGCACCACATATGATTTTGTGTGCGTCAAGCAGTGCAAGTGCCTTACAGCATAGAAACGCGTGATATGCAATGTATGCAGTGTGTTGACTATCCATTGCATTGATTAAATGATAGACATCACTCTCTTTATCGAGCTGAAAAATGCCATAGTGTAACTCATTGCATGACAGCTAGTGTCTTGGTGTCTGCAGACACTAATTCTGGTATATTTTATTGATCTTTCAGATTTTGTGAAGAAGCTCCATCCCTCAAGTGAAGCAAATGTGATAAAGAAAATCATTGGAGTGAAACTGAACATTGCGCAGAAAATGGGAAAAAAAGAAGGCCTCAGAAACAAATTCTGCTGGACGTCTAGCCGTCTCTAACAGTCGGGGAAGCGCGGTGATCATGTTGATTTATGCTGCTGACATTTATTTATTACGTCAAGATTTGAGTTACATGTATATAATAAATACAAGTCAACATTCATTCAACTGCAATATTTGTCTTTCTCCATTGCCAGTGTTAGACCACAGATTTTGTAGAATGCCTGCCCAATCATTTCTACATCATTCTGAACCGTATTCCACAGAAAGCCATTCCATAGGAGCCTGTTCTATAGAACTACTCTTTAGAACTTTCTTCTATAGCACTATTCTTTAGAGGAGATCTATAGAACCATTCTTTAGAACCCTGTTCTATAGAACCATTCTTTAGAACCCTGTTCTATAGAACCATTCTTTAGAACCCTGTTCTATAGAACCATTCTTTAGAACCCTGTTCTATAGAACCATTCTTTAGAACCATGTTCTATAGAACCATTCTTTAGAATCCTGTTCTATAGAACTTCGGTCCTAAAGTTCATTAGAAATTCTATAGAACTTCGGTCCTAAAGTTCATTAGAAATTCTATAGAGATATTCTTTAGAAATTCTATAGAACATTTTTTGCAGGGAGGGTTCAGGTAATTCATAACAGGTAGTATCAAAAGTTCTTAAAAAAGGTCATATGAGACTGATCGCAGTCCATATGCGCATTCAGAGTTCATACAGCCACACGGTTTGGGGTTGTGGATATGGTAGTTTGTAGTGAGAGTTCAGTTTATGGGCAGGGTGTGTATGAGGTAGTGCAAAGGGCCGCAGAGCAATGAGGTGCGAGGCAAGGGGTTCGGCTATAAGCCGCCTACCGGCCCGACCAGAACAGGTGGAGATCCTTGGGCTCAGGCTCGAGGCCTATCTACAGCTCGCCATCCAAGACTTAGGGACCTGGCCTGCGTAAGCACAGGACCCGAAGTTCAATCAATGTGCGCACATAAACATCAACATTAAGTCATCTATCGTTCGACCTTCAATAAATAAGTTACACTTGTTATTATCATTATTAGCTATAATACTGCTAACATTAACAATCACATGCATGTATAAAATAAACACGACAGTACACAGTGTTGTCACTATGACGGGAGTAACATTAACTAACAGTGACGTCACTATGACGGGTGTAACCGCACACCAGCGGCAGTATTCATTCATTGTCTTTACCATAGCATAAAAAGTGCAAATGGCCTTAAAACGCCACAACATTCAGTTACCATATGTAAATACTCAAAATAAAGACTCGACATAAATATAAATTCAATCAGATCAGAAACATTGGAGGAAACGGGATTAAAACCCGATGCTAACCGCCCATAGGAAATACATGGGTACGGCTAGTCGCTACTATTAGCAAACAGATTCACTTACCAACTCGGCTTAATATCTTATCATCGACACACTCTCTCGTCGCAACACGTCCCTGATGTTCGGCACCTACAAGTTTACAATTAGTTGTAAAATGTTGGACGGTTGTTTTTACAATATGCAAGCAAACGACAACTTTAAAACATACCGGCTTCATATGTCCCCAGGCTTAGCCACCGCACCTGACAGCCATTTCGGAATGCTGGATTTTATAGAGCGTGATTGGCTGCAGCGGGTCACGTGAGCGCGTGTGTTAAACTCGCGAGATTAAACGTGGAAACGGCGCAGATAATATGAGGATATGTCATGAGAGGAAATATGGTTTATTTCCCACCCGTGTTACACATGGCATTCGGAATGGCTCGATAGGAAGTTACGGGAAGCAGTGTCGATTGTCATTGTTGTTACGCGATTTCATGAATAAAACTTTAATAAATAAATAAAAATTTAATTAATGAAAAACCGTATTTTTTATCACTGCAACCGTAACCCGGAATAGGTTGATGAAAACCGTACTAATTACGGGAAAACCGGAGTAGTTGGCAGGTATGCACTTTAGTGAAAGGATACTTTGGAGGTACTTTTCTAACAGAATAGTGAAAGATACTTTGGAAGTACTTTTCTAACAGAAATACTATAATGAAAAATACTTTCAAGGTACTTTTCTAACAGAAATACTACAGTGAAAGATACTTTGGGAGTACTTTTCTAACATTAATACTATAGTAAAAGGATACTTTGAAAGGTACTTATATAACAGAAATACTATAGTGAAAGGATACTTTGAAGGTACTTTTCCAACATAATTACTACAGTAAAAGGATACTTTGGAGGTACTTTTCTAGCAGAAATACTACAATGAACGGATACTTTGGAGGTATTTTTCTAGCAGAAACACTTTAGTAAAAGGATACTTTGGAGGTACTTTTCTAACAGAATAGTGAAAGATACTTTGGAAGTACTTTTCTAACAGAAATACTATAATGAAAAATACTTTCAAGGTACTTTTCTAACAGAAATACTACAGTGAAAGATACTTTGGGAGTACTTTTCTAACATTAATACTATAGTAAAAGGATACTTTGAAAGGTACTTATATAACAGAAATACTATAGTGAAAGGATACTTTGAAGGTACTTTTCCAACATAATTACTACAGTAAAAGGATACTTTGGAGGTACTTTTCTAGCAGAAATACTACAATGAACGGATACTTTGGAGGTATTTTTCTAGCAGAAACACTTTAGTAAAAGGATACTTTGGAGGTACTTTTCTAACAGAATAGTGAAAGATACTTTGGAAGTACTTTTCTAACAGAAATACTATAATGAAAAATACTTTCAAGGTACTTTTCTAACAGAAATACTACAGTGAAAGATACTTTGGGAGTACTTTTCTAACATTAATACTATAGTAAAAGGATACTTTGAAAGGTACTTATATAACAGAAATACTATAGTGAAAGGATACTTTGAAGGTACTTTTCCAACATAATTACTACAGTAAAAGGATACTTTGGAGCAGTGACGTGCTGTGAGGCTCATGGCTGGTGAGGCACTGACTTCATCACAGTCAGATTTACAAACATATGAACCCTAAAGAGTATCTTATTCACCATTTGATTGGCTGCAGTTAACGGGTTACGTTTAAAAGCTCATACCAGCATTCTTCCCTGCTTGGCACTCAGCATCAAGGGTTGGAATTGGGGGTTAAATCACCAAAAATGATTCCCGGGTGCGGCGCCGCTGCTGCCCACTGCTCCCATCACCTCCCAGGAGGTGATTAAGGGGATGGGTCAAATGCAGAGGACACATTTCACCACACCTAGTGTGTGTGTGACAATCATTGGTACTTTAACTTAACTTTAACTTCATACATACAAACTGTAGCACACAAAAAAGCACATTTAATAAAAAAAACGTTATTATGGTCTTACCTTTACTTATAAATGAAGTCCATGTGCCGCTCCTGAACAAAAGCATCAATAACTTGTTTATAGAAGTCTTCCTTATCTCTTTTCAGTTTTAAAAGTCTCTCTGTCTCGATGGAGATCTTCCTTTAATTATTACCTCCTGCTTCGATTGAAAGTCCAGTTTAGAAAACTGTTTTATTTTAGATATGTAATCCTCCATGTTAATAGTCCAGGCGAGAGGAAAAAATAAATGATCACTGCCGCTGCACTTGACTTGCTAACTGTTGCTGCTTGTTGTCACTTATTCTGCAGCCGAGTAGTCACAAGAATGATCCCTGGGATCACTAGCGCCCTCTACCACCAGGAGGCCGGATTACTGCGAGCCTCACCCAGTGCGTCTTCGCAGCCGTTTTATGATTGCCCAGCACAAGAAATACGTTACACACATACAGTTGTTGACAACATACACTGTACATTATATACCTCAGCTAACTAAACTATGGAAATGTATAATATAATTCATATAGCAATACGGTCTCACTGCACAGCAGGCCAGCAGTTAGTCGAGTCATTGCGCAATCCATGGCGAGGCTCAACTGGCTGGTGACTCACCGCAAGTCTCTTCTCAGTATTTGAACGGCAAATGTGAAAATTCAGCGATTTTGAATAAAAATAATCTAAAACTGGTGAAGTTAAATGGAAAATAGCTTTATAGTATAATCACTGGATACATATAACAATTAAATTTTTTTTTTTTCTTTTTACATTTTTTTTTTATTCCATGATGGCACGTGAGGCCCCGTCTCACCTGTCTCCCCTGACTGCACGTCACTGCTTTGGATGTACTTTTCTAGCAGAAATACTAATGTGAACGGATACTTTGGAGGTATTTTTCCAACATATATACTTTAGTGAAAGGATACTTTGGAGGTACTTTTCTAGCAGAAATACTACAGTCAAAGGATACTTTGGAGGTACTTTTCAAGCAGAAATACTACAGTCAAAGGATACTTTGAAGGTACTTTTTAAGCAGAAATACTACAGTTCAAGGATACTTTGGATGTACTTTTCCAGTAGAAACACTCGAGTGAAAGGATACTTTGAAGGTACTTTTCTAACATTAAATACTACAGTGAAAAGATACTTTGAAGGTACTTTTCTAACAAATAATACAGTAAAAGGATACATTGGAGGTACTTTTACAGCAGAAATACTACAGTGAAAGGATACTTTGAAAGTAGTTTTCTAATAGAAATACTAGAGTAAAGGGAAACTTTGAATGTACTTTTCTAACATAAATACTACAGTGAAAGGACACTTTGGAGGTACTTTTCCAACAGAAATACTGTCAAGTACAAGTACTGCAGTAATGAAGAGTAACTATGAGTAAAAGTCACTGCAGGTTGTATTTGAAGAGTCACAGGTGGTGCTAAAGTGCTAAAGTGTTTCCTATGGAGGTGTGGCGTGCATCTTTAGCATGGACCTGCTAACATCAACACGGCGGCGAGGACCAGAAGGCGGCCTGAGAGTCGGGAGCAGTTGTCAGGAAACTTGAGACTTGGAGGAGATCAATAACTGCAGCATGTTGTTTGCTGTCGCCACCTTCCAGATAGAGACCCCACGCCTCATGTCTTTTTAACTTGGGACTTCCCGCGGGCCGGATTTTGGACGCTGGCGGGCTGGATCTGGGCCGTAGTTTGGGGACCCCTGAGCTATAGTGTGGCTACTGTAATAGTTAGCTAGAGTGTGGTTAATTGTTAGATTGAGGTATTAGCTAGAATGTAGCTATGCATACTTGGTCAACAGCCATACAGGTCACACTGAGGGTGGCCGTATAAACAACTTTAACACTGTTACAAATACGCGCCACACTGTGAACCCACACCAAACAAGAATGACAAACACATTTCGGGAGAACATCCGCACTGTAACACAACATAAACACAACAGAACAAATACCCAGAACCCCTTGTAACACTAACTCTTCCGGGACGCTACAATATACACCTCCCTCTACCCCCACCCCCCACCCCCCACAGCTAATGTTTTAAAGGCCCACGGCACATTCTAAAAATACTATTAAAATAAACAAAAACATAACAAAAGTGAAATAAAAAAGCTTAAAGGTGAAATGTAATTTAGAAAAAGTTGCAATGTTGACTAATAAAACAAAGCTGTTTTTCTTTCTTTCAAACGGTCATTGCTCAAAACATAATATTGAATCAAAATCAATGTTGTTATGAATTACTGACCTATCCAAGGTTCCGATTACGTCATATCAAATATTCCACTTTGAAAAATATTTTTGGTGGAAGATTTTGCATATTTTGTGTGCTTGCCATAAAAAAACATAGTTTTGGTTGACAAAAAAGGGCGGAAAACAAACAAACAAAAAAACAACATAAAAAAAACTAAAACATTTTGAAATGAGGAATAGATGTGAAGTTGATGTAGACTCCAGAGATTTAAGCGTTAAATATAAAACGTATGTATGCCCTGGCACACCATTATCATCATTTCATGACCCAAGCAAAACACTTTTTACACTATTATACTGAAATAAATACACCTACAACTTATAAATAAAAACATAGAAAAAACTACCAGCAGCGGTAAAGTTTAGATCCATGAAGGAAAGAAGAAAGTGAATGAATATTTATAACTAAATACATTTACATATGTATACACAATTGTCTTCTTTTTTTGATGATTTCTTTTAATGAATTAAGTAACGTTTATGACAACCTTTTTCCAAAACACAATATAGAATGTGAGATATAACAGGACAATGCATACGTTTATCATATGTTTTCAAAACGCTTACAAAAAAGTGGGACCCCAAAAATGTACTGTGGGACCCCATTTTTATGACTTGATTGGGTCCCTGGGACCCCATTTTGAAAATTCTTGGCATGGCCACTCGCCCAACAGCGCCACGCCGTACTGTAATAGCTAACTAAAGTGTAGCTAATTGCTAGATTGAGGTACTAGCTAGAGTGTAACTACTGTAATAATAATAATAATAATGATAATGGATTAGATTTTATATCGCGCTTTTCGATTATTAGATACTCAAAGCGCTCACAGAGAAGTGGGAAGCCATCATTCATTCACACCTGGTGGTGGTAAGCTACATGTGTAGCCACAGCTGCCCTGGTGTAGACTGACGGAAGCGACCACCACCTATCATTCATTCATCATTCATTCACCAGTGTGCCCGGCACTGGGGGCAAGGGTGAAGTGTCCTGCCCAAGGACACAACGGCAGCGATTTGGATGTGAAGAGGCGGGGAGCGAACCTGCAACCCTCCGGTTTCTGGCACGGCCGCTGTACCCGCTACGCCATACCGCCATAGCGAGCTAAAGGGTAGCTAATAGCTAGACAGTAGGTATTAGCTAGAGTGTCGCTACTGGGGAGGGGGGACACGGGTCCGGGGGCCATAGATGAATTGCTGGCTGTCCAGATTCGGGACCCGGGGTGGACCGCTCGCCTGTGCACCAGTTGGGGACATCTCTGCGCTTCTGACCCGTCTCCGCTCTGTCATGATCCGTGGTCCGGATCATGTTTGTTTGATTATTTTCTGTTAGTTTTGGACTGCTTTAGTACTTGGTTGTGCTCCTGTGAGTTTGTTTTGGTTGTCATGGTCACTCATTGTGTTCACCTGTCTCTGATTAGTGCTCGACCGCTCACCTGCTTCCCGAGCGCTAATCAGAGGCATTATTTAAGTTGCCTTTGCCAGTCACTCTTTCTGCCTTCGTTGTCTTGATGTCACACCGGTTTATGTCTTGCTCTGACCAAGTAAGTTTCTCTGTCCATGCCCTAGCTTCTGCTAAAGATTAGCTTCACTTGTTTTTTAGGCACGCTCGCCTTTTTTTTGTTGTATTGTTTATGTTTGTGGTAGTGCATGATTTATGTTAATAAATCCTGGCCTACCTTCACGCTGTTGTCCGGAGCCGTCTCTTTGCATTGGAAGAACACCCGCGCAGCGAGCTGCGACCCCCACGTGACACGCTCGGGATGGTCTCCTGCTGGCCCCACTATGGACTGGACTCTCACTATTATGTTAGATCCACTATGGACTGGAATCTCACTATTATGTTAGATCCACTATGGACTGGACTCTCACTATTATGTTAGATGCACTATGGACTGGACTCTCACAATATTATGTTAGATCCACTACGGACAGGACTTTCACAATATTATGTCAGACCCACTCGACGTCCATTGCATTTGGTCTCCCCTAGAAGGGGCGGAGGGGGTCACCCACATATAGTGGAGTGAATTATATTTATATAGCGCTTTTCTCTAGTGACTCAAAGTGCTTTTACATAGTGAAACCCAATATCTAAGTTACATTTAAACCAGTGTGGGTGGCACTGGGAGCAGGTGGGTAAAGTGTTTTGCCCAAGGACACAACGGCAGTGACTATGATGGCGGAAGCGGGGATCGAACCTGGAACCCTCAGGTTGCTGGCACGGCCACTCTATCAACCCAGCTATATGCGGTCATCTCCAAGGTTTCTCATAGTCTTCACTTCGACGTCCCATTGGGGTTGTGAGTTTTTCCTTGCCCTTATGTGGGCTCTGTACCGAGGATGTCGTTGTGGCTTGTGCAGCCCTATGAGACACTTGTGATTTAGGGCTATATAAATAAACATTGATTGATTGATTGATTAATTGATACTGTATTAGCTAGCGAGAGTGTAGCTAATAACTTGGGACTTCCTGCGGGCAGGATTTTGGACACTGGCGGGCCGGATCTGGCCCGCGGGCCGTAGCTTGAGGACCCCTGTTCTACTCTAATCCCCCACTCTGGCAATTAGCTACACTCTAGCTAACTATTACAGTAGCGACATTCTAGCTAATACCTACGGTTTAGCTATTAGCTACACTCTAGCTAGCTAATACAGTTGCTACAGTCTTGCCAATACTGTACATAAGGTCTAGTTATTAGTTACCCTCTAGCTAGCTCTAAGCTAATGCAAACGAACCAGATGTTGGTTGGTTGACTACGATAACTAACTACACCAACTAGTGGTGAGGAGGCTCCTCGCCCAAACTTTGCCTCGACCTGCAACACTTGGGAAGGCACTAAATGGCAGTGTTGGGACTAACTAACTAAGGCGTTACTGTAACACCGTTACTTTCGGCGGTAAATAGTAATCGAACGCGCTATTTTTTATATTCAGTAACTCAGTTACCGTTACTATATGATGCGTTACTGCGTTATTTTACGTTATTTTTTATGTAGTATCGGCTAGAAACTGAGAAGATCTGAGTGTGTTTTATTGCAGCGCTGCAGAAGAGGCGACAAGAAAGAGGCGCGCCGCGCGCTGTCTGTGTGTATGTGTGTGTGTGTGCGTGGGAGGGGGCGTGTCTTCGCCAAGACATCATGGCGAAGCCCGAAGCCGAGTTTCTTAACATGGAGATGTTCTCAATACTTTTCTTTTGTCGACCACAAAGAAAAGAACATTTTAGTTGATTGTAAGTTGTGTCTTGGATCAAAGATCCTATCTACTGCCCAAAACAGCAATTCAAATCTGCTGAAACAGCTTCAAAAGCAACATGCTTCAACGAAGCTTGTAAAGAGAGACACACTTCACCTCCTAAGCAACAGCGGCTGGATGTTAACGAGGCACTGCGCACTGAAGGTAACACACTCTGTCAATTCTCTTATATACTGTTGCTCTTTCATTCTAGACTTCTAGAGTGTTTGATTATCACATCACTCTAAATGTATAGACTATAAAGTTCACAAACATAAAGAGGGATGCTAGTGGGCCAGTCCAATCTTTCCTTATCTCTAAACTAAAACTGGGGAAATGTGTAGAGTGTTCTGGGCTTCAGACATGATTTTATTTCAGAATTCCTTGAGAGAGAAAAACGCCTGGTTAGGCTTTGTGTATGTAGTGTGTGCCTTCCTTGGTTTACAGCTATGTTGTTATTAGGCTGTTTGCTACTTATGTATGTTATGTTGCAGCTATTTAAAATAGTTTTGTCAATTTGTTCTGGCCTGAAACAAATTGGCCCTTTGAAACACATCTTTGTCTTTGTGTGTTGTATGTAGACCACATTGCTTAGCAGAGTTCAGTGATGCAAATGCAAGTAAGTTGATCAACAGATTGTATTATTCTCCAGTGCAATAACAGTACTGAAATGAAGGCTAAAAGGGCATTAAAATGGAGCCTTAAAAAAAATATATATATTTATATATATATATATATATATATATATATAAGTAACTAAATAGTTACTTTTCACAGTAACGTATTACTTTTTGGTGTAAGTAACTGAGTGAGTAACAGTTACTTTTGAAATAAAGTAACTAGTAACTGTAACTAGTTACTGGTTTTCAGTAACTAACCCAACACTGCTAAATGGACACACACGACGTGTGTACTGGTGTGTTCAGCGACCACACCCAGACGAGGAAAATGCAAGTAATGAAATGAAGGTGGTTCTACAAACAATAATAGAAAACGAGGAGTCTTTTCCTTGTAATTAAAAGCCGTCTGAGAAAAGACAAAAACCAGATCCTGCTTAATCAGCAGATCCTGCTGCCAGTCAGTGAGAGTGCACCTTACTCAGACGCCTGAGTGCAATGCATTATGGGTAGCGCCACTTCAAGTGGTCGGGCTGATGTGCTGATAGATGGAGGAATGTTCCGGATGGCTCTGGAAGGAAGCCTCGCCGTCCCGTCCCCCACCCCCCTCTCTTTTAGGGAAGCGGGGGTCAAGTTTAGCCCTTTTTGGGCAGATGGTGTGAAGAGTGGAGTCTGTCACTCAGGAAGACGAGCCAAATACCCTTTAAGGCTTTTATTGACTTGAAGCGTCTCATTATTGACTAAACAGCCCCCCCACTTAAACGTCAGCAAAACAGTCTTTAAAAGGCACTTAAGTATGCATTCTTATTTCTTACATGTTGCTCTTTAGCTCCTCTCACCAACACTGATGGAAACTAATCTGAAATTTGCTTCACTTTTTGACAAAAATGCAATTTTTAATTTGGCAAACCGGTTCGAATAAACATTAAAATAAATACAATAAATAAAGTACAATAAATATATATTTTTTTTAAAGCATTGGGGGCGTGGTTGGGGGCGTGGTTAAGAGGGGAGGGGTATATTGACAGCTAGAAGTCACCAAGTCAAGTATTTCATACATATACATATATATCTATATATAGATATATAGATATCTACATCCTGAAAATATGCAAACAAAACTGTGTTTAGATAATTGATACTTCAAACTTGCATAAATAAATATTAAGGAATATAACATAACTTGGCTTCTGAGAGTTTCAAAATGTAATGAATAAAATGCTAAAGTTGTTGATAAACAAGCAATTATTTTAATAATTAAATATGGTCATTTTAAATGAATTATTATGATAATTTAAAATCAATTATTTCAAATATGTTTATTTTAATGTATAATTCCATGGCTGAATGTAATAAGGAGTCAGGAAAAAACACAAATAAAAATAAAATTAATTTTGATGTTTTTAGCAAAATATAGTAAACATGTATTTAGTTGTTTTTTTTTAAATTAATAAATATATTTATTTTTAGGTAAAATAAACATAATAATACAAATTATCTCTAGTCTGGATGATTTAGTTCTTGTCACCCTGTTGTCCTCCCGTCATGAAAAAAGGCTGTCCTCACTCAGGTCCGCATGGAGCTGGAGGGGGCGTGGCTTCTAGCTCCAGCTGAAAATCGGGAGATTTTCGGTAGAATATTTGTCCCGGGAGGTTTTCGGGAGAGACGCTGAATTTCGGGAGTCTCCCGGAAAATTCGGGAGGGTTGGCAAGTATGCCTTAAAGGCACTGCCTTTAGCGTCCTCTCACCTGAAAAGGAGACTATTATATATATTATATATGGTCGGCCCTAAGCTCTGGAACACTCTGCCCCTCCATGTTCAAACTGCTCCCACAGTGGAGTGTTTTAAGTTTCGTCTTAAGACCCACTTTTATTCTTTGGCTTTTAACACTACGTGAGTTGTGTGGTCCTCTGTCCTCTGTTGTCCTCTGTGGGTTTTTTTTTAATAAATTTTGACTTCTATTTACTGTTAATTGGTTTTACCCTTTAAAATCGTTTTTAATCATATTTATTTTTATATGGTTTTTATATTGGATTTATATTTATTTATTTTTTGTTTTTATTCAGTCATTAGTGGCTCTAAGGGTAATATTTGAATATTGTTTTTAATATTGTTTTTAATATTGTTTTACATATTGTTTTTAATATTGTTTTTAATATTGTTGTGCAGCACTTTGGAAACATTTTTGTTGTTTAAATGTGCTATATAAATAAAGTGGATTGGATTGGATTGGATATATGTCTCCGTTATCCATAGGTTTATCTATAACCCATAACACGGTGGCCGAATGGATATAGTCACTCATGAACGGTCAGAGAAGCAGTATTATGGGCCACCTTGCAAGCAACATCCCGTTCTCATTTGCGGATGTTTTCAACAAATCCGTGAAGGATATGTTCCCGGATTCAGAGATTGCTCGCCAGTACTCAAATGGCAGAACAAAGGCTACTCAAATAGTGAAAGGTAAGTATTTTTTTTTTTTTTTTAAGTAAGCAGCAAGTACAGTACAGTTAGTAGAACTGTGTTTTCATTACTGCGTACTGTACTATATATATATATATATATATATATATATATATATATATATATATATATATATATATATATATATATATATAAATGTAAAAAATACACTAATTTCAGTGAATTCTAGCTATAAATATACTCCTCCCCCTTAACCCCTACCCCCCCGACCCCACCCACCCCCCCAATCTCCCGAATTCGGAGGTCTCAAGGTGTGCAAGTATCATACTTGCCAACCTTGAGACCTCCGATTTCGGGAGGGGGTGGGGGTGGGCGTGGTCGGGGTGGGACGGGGGCGTGGTTGGGGGCGTGGCTAAACGGGGAGGGGTATATTTACAGCTAGAATTCACCAAGTCAAGTATTTCCTATATATATATATATATAGGAAATACTTGACGTTCAGTGATATCTAGCTATATATATATATATATATATATATATATATATATATATATATATATATGTATATTTATTTTATTATATATGTAAATAAATAAATGATAAATGGGTTGTACTTGTATAGCGCTTTTCTACCGTCAAGGTACTCAAAGCGCTTTGACACTACTTCCACATTTACCCATTCACACAAACATTCACACACTGATGGCCGGAGCTGCCATGCAAGGCGCTAACCAGCAGCCATCAGGAGCAAGGGTGAAGTATCTTGCTCAGGACACAACGGACATGACGAGGTTGGTACTAGGTGGGGATTGAACCAGGGACCCTCGGGTTGCGCACGGCCACTCTCCCACTGCGCCACGCCGTCCCATATATATATGTATATATATATATTTTTATTTTTATTTTAATATATATATATAAATATATATATATAAAATAAATACTTGAATTTCAGTGTTCATTTATTTACACATATACACACACATAACACTCATCTACTCATTGTTGAGTTAAGGGTTGAATTGTCCATCCTTGTTCTATTCTCTGTCACTATTTTTCGAACCATGCTGAACACCCTCTCTGAGCATTGATGTGTGGCACACACAAAAGTGCTTTCATCAAATGCACTAGATGGCAGTATTGTCCTGTTTAAGAGTGTCACAACATTGCTGTTTACGGCAGACGAACTGCTTTACGGTATACAAAAAAGTGACTGCTGTTGTTGTGTGTTGTTGCCACGCTGGGAGGACGTTAATGAAACTGCCTAACAATAAACCCACATAAGAAACCAAGAACTCGCCCTCCATCATTCTATAGTTATAACGTGATTGGGCAGGTACGCTTTTTTATATTGTGGAGGACCTGAGTCCGCCTGAATTTCGGGAGATTTTCGGGCGAAAATTTGTCCCGGGAGGTTTTCGGGAGAGGCGCTGAATTTCGGGAGTCTCCCGGAAAATCCGGGAGGGTTGGCAAGTATGGCAAGTATGAGCTACTTTTGCCATGTAGCTGGATAGCTTCCCCTGTTGCTTAGCTACATTTAATGGAGAGTAACTTGTAGCTTAGCTTAATACATTTTCCAAGTAGCTTTCCCATCACTGGGTGGTGTGGCACTTCGATTAAACACGATTGATTATGTACATGAACAAAAAGACAGTTGTCAGCTGTCACCATAATCAATCAAACATGGCGGAAATGTCTGTTACAAGATACTGCGGTATTAAACAGTAGGAATGCGGTACTCGCTATAACCCTGCAGGGGACAATACGCTTTAATAAAAACAAAAAAAAATGTATATTATTCGAGATCGGATGATATGAGAAAATTAATCTTGATAAAACATTTTTTGCCATATCTCCCAGGCCGAGTTGCAGGTATTGTTAGGTGGTTCAGTTCATTCAGTTGTTACTTCGAGTTCTTTGTGTTCATGTTAATCAAACAACTCTTGTTCTACACCAGATTAACGCTTCTTTCCGCTGGCTTGATGGCATCCATATTGTCACGCTGATGAGGTCATTAGCATTTGGCTAATTAGCGTTTGGGTAATTAGCAATTGCTACTGTCGGAAGGGGGAGAAAACAAAGATGGCGGTTGAATCAGTTTTTTCCGTAGGGAAAGGTAAAAGACACGCTGACCTAAAGTACCGCCTCTTAGTGTCCCTTCCGTCCTTGCTTTGGGAAAACACGTCTGTTCCAACAGTCAACAGGGGCTGCCCTTCCCTGCGCGGACTCGGGTTACGCTCCATATGGACGCCTCGCCGCTGGCTCCCCGCGGACTTCCGCCGGCGACCGCGTCTCCTTGTCCTTCAGAGGGACATGTCAGGACCAGGTGTTGTGTGTCGCTGCCTGGTACACATGGTACACAAAGGTCCTGATCTACAAAACCCAAAACCAGTGAATTTGGCACGTTGTGTAAATCGTAAATAAAAACGGAATACAATGATTTGCAAATCCTTTTCAACTTATATTCAATTGAATAGACTGCAAAGACAAGATATTTAACGTTCAAACTGGAAAACGTTTTTTGATTTTTTGCGAATATTAGCTCATTTGGAATTTGATGCCTGCAACATGTTTCAAAAAATGACTGACAAAGTTGAGGAATGCTCATCAAGCACTTATTTGGAACATCCCACAGGTGAACAGGCTAATTGGGAACAGGTGGATGCCGTGATTTGGTATAAAAGCAGCTTCCATGAAATGCTCAGTCATTCACAAACAAGGATGGGGCGATGGTCACCAGTTTGTCAACAAATGCTTGAGCAAATTGCTTCAGAACAACATTTCTCACCCAGCTATTGCAAGGAATTTAGGGATTTCACCATCTACAGTCCGTAATACCATCAAAAGGTTCAGAGAATCTGGAGAAATGACTGCAAGTAAGCGGCTAAGCCTGTGACCTTCGATCCCTCAGGCGGTACTGCATCAAAAAGCGATCAGTGTGTAAAGGATATCACCACATGGGCTCAGGAACACTTCAGAAAACCACTGTCAGTAACTACAGTTTGTCGCTACATCTGTAAGTGCACGTTAAAACTCTCCTATGCAAAGCCAAAGCCATTTATCAACAACACCCAGAAACGCCGCCGGCTTCGCTGGGCACAAGCTCATCTAAGATGTACTGATGCAAAGTCGAAAAGTGTTCTGCGGTCTGACGAGTCCACATTTCAAATTGTTTCAAATGAGCTAATATTTGCAAGAAATAACAACGTTTTCCAGTTCGAACGTTAAGTATCTTGTCTTTGCAGTCTATTCAATTGAATATAAGTTGAAAAGGCTTTGAAAATCATTGTATTCTGTTTTTATTTACTATTTACACAACGTGCCAACTTCACTGGTTTTGGGTTTTGTAGATGAGGCCCATATGTAGAGTGGAAAACTGAGGGCCTGTGTTGGTTGTTTCAACGCGACGACAACACGACATGCGGCTAACAAGTACACTCACCAAAATAAGCCGTAACGATGGATTCTGTGTATTGTGTTTTATTTTTTTAATGACACTGCCAACTATTGGCCTGGAATGCAAACTGTGGCGTTCTTGATCCACTTTGCTGTAAACCCCTAACAGCATAAACAACAACAAGTTAGCATGTTAGCGTTGGCAGTGAACCAAGGCGGGGAGCAAACATAAACCGCATTCATTGGTGGAAGGAGACAGAAAGGAAGTCCTCCTGTAGAGCCCTGACAGAAATGCTACGATGTTCTCAGGAGAGAATGTGCTCCAATTTTGAAGAAGTGCTAGTGTTACCTTTTTCATATCGGAAATATATAAAGTGTTTCGAATAACAACCGTCTAGGCTTCTTACCCTTACTAGTTACGAGTAATCTAATGAATTACTTTTACGTGCTTTGAAATACCAGCACTACACTAAAACGGCAACAAAACACAGCAAACAACACGCAACTTGTACACACACACTACCACTACTACGAGGGGATAATGAACAACAAATCCAAGAAGTGACAAGCTTGCAATTGTTATTGCACGTTGTAGGAGAGGCAGGAGACGACAGAAGCAGCGTGCGGGTAAGAAAGTGTTTAATTCCGTACATCCATCCATCCATCCATTTTCTACCGCTTATTCCCTTCGGGGTCGCGGGGGGCGCTGGAGCCTATCTCAGCTAAGGCTGAAACGACGCGTCGACGTAGTCGACGTCATCGGTTACGTAAATACGTCGACGCCGTTTTTGTGCGTCGGCGCGTCGCATATTTACGTCACACTACTGTCATGGCGGAGCGCAAAGCAGACGATGCGAGCGAGGGGAAAAAAGCACGCCAAAAGTCGTCAAAAGTGTCGGAGTATTTCAATAAACGGCCTAATAATGTTGTTGTATGCACACTGTGTCGAGCGGAAATGGCCTATCATAGCAGCACAACGGCTATGAACGAACATTTGAAAAGAAAACCCCCGACAGCGTTCTTGCCATCACTATCAACAAGTCAATCGTCCGCGTGCGTATACGTTGTCATTATTACACAAAAACATGAATGTGTCATTTGTATCTGCGTTGTAAATTCATAAACTAAAGCACCGTTTGCTCTGAGAGGCGCGTTTGGCGTGCCTGTTCAGTGTTTACAAAGACGCGCTCCTCTTTAACGCTGTGGAGAGGCGGCGGCGGCGAGCGAGCGGCGAGGCGGGGCGCGCCGGGAGCGACGCCGCAAGAGACAGGGGACGAGGAGCTGAAAAGCGAGGAAAGAAAGAGAAAAGAGTTGGAAGAGAAAAGACTTTGTGTAAAATTAAAAGATTGTAAACCTGGCAAAGCCGTCTGGCGTTCAGTCTGTCGGTCCTGAAAGAACCCCACGGCACAAGACGTGTCACAAACGCTAACGTTAATTAGTTGTGCAAATACCTTTTACAACATTAACAGTTACATATACTATGTACATACCAACAATTAACTTTCACTTTAATCATACTATCATTGTTGTGTTATTAAGCAAAATAAGCAATACTTTTACTTTTGTTGAAATGTTTACACTGTACACTTTTTTGTATAGGATGTTTAGCTTTATTTTTGCACATTTTAGCAAATAAGCAATACTTTTACTTTTGTTGAAATGTTTACACTGTTACAGAATATTTCCGTTTTGCACTTTTTTGTATTGGATGTTTATCTTTATTTTTGCACATTTTAAAGCAAAATAAGCAATACTTTTACTTTTTAAATGCTTATACTATTCCAGAATATTAAGATTGGCACTGGATGTTTACTTTTATATTTGCACATTAAAAAGCAAATAAGCTACTTTTAATTTTGTTAAATGTTAAAAGTTTTAAATGTTTACATTGTTACAGAATATTTTGTCATGTTGTTGTCAATGTTGACTGAGTGGCCATACTTTTTTTTTTGTAAATAAAAGCCATGCCTTTTGAAAAAACTGGCCTACATTTATTTTTTCCTCTTCATTTTAAATAAAAAAAATAATCGGTAAAAGGAAAAATAATCTATAGATTAATCGAAAAAAATAATCTATAGATTAACCGATTAATCGAAAAAATAATCTATAGATTAATCGATAGAAAAATAATCGTTAGCTGCAGCCCTAATCTCAGCTACAATGGGGCGGAAGGCGGGGTACACCCTGGACAAGTCGCCACCTCATCGCAGTAATTCCGTACAACAAGGCAGAAAAAAAAAGATGACGTGCTCGGAAGCCCGAGCAAAACTGAGCATGGTCCGACACAGCAAAAAGAGTAACCCAAGCACAGGGCGAGCAAGAAACGTGAACGCAAACGGTCGCAAGACGCGAACAATGGACCGACTACATGGGTACGCAACGGGGCATGATTAGTGGCGGCAGCAGGTGGTGACACAAATGACTAAACAGAAACTGTAAACAAAGGAAAGAGCGCTGAAACAGATATAGACAGAAAACTTGAACACAAAACAGGATAAGGAGGCCATGACAGGTCACGACAGCAATACTACAACACCCTGTTTGTGGACAAGGAGACTACAGCCATGGAAGCACAATCAATCTCTTTTTTAACTAGCGCTACCACGATCCAGTAAAGAGATTCAATAGAGCTGCCTTCAATGCCCGTAAACTGTCGCTGTTAAGCTAACAAACACAGCTGAGCTAATGCTGCTTATTCGTTAGCGCTAACACGATCCAGTAAAAAGATTCAACAGACTTTTTTTTAAGCTAGAAACACAGCTAAGCTTTACACGTCACATGGCAACAGGCACCGCCTTTTAAAGGCACTAGTAGGGTTGTACGGTATACCGGTATTAGTATAGTACCGCAATACTAATGAATCATATTCGGTACTATACCGCCTCTAAAAAGTACCGGTCCCCCCCATCGTCCTCACATCGTGACATTGCTGGCTTGCGAGCAGACAAGCATGTTTGGCAGTGCGCACACACGGAGTACTTACAAGCAGACACAGTGTGCAGACAGAAAAGGGAGAACGGACTCATTTTGGCTGTAAAAACTAACGATAAAGGTGAAGCTATAACACTGAAACGCCCAAAAGAAGAGGTGCTCTAAGACATGGCTAGCTAGATAGCGGCTAAAGTCCATCCGCAGTTTGCAGTGTTTTAGCTACTTCTAAATCACTAATCCTCGCCTCCATGGCGACAAATAAAGTACGTTTCTTACAAGTATCATCCCTGCAGGACGAGGGATAGCTAAACATGCTTCACTACACACCGTAGCTTACCGGCGTTTTTGATTGATTGATTGAAACTTTTATTAGTAGATTGCACAGTACAGTACATATTCCATACATTTGACCACTAAATGGTAACACCCCAATAAGTTTTTCAACTTGTTTAAGACGGGGTCCACGTTAATCAATTCATGGTACAAATACATACTATCAGCATAATACAGTCATCACACAAGTTAATCATCAGAGTATATGTATATGTCAGGTCTTGGTGATCATGTTTTTGTTTGGCCATGTTCTGTTTGGGTTTTGGACTCTTTTTAGTTCCTGTTTGTGCACTCTTGTTTGTTTTGCTTCCATGACAACTTATTAGTTTCACCTGTTTCACATTTTGGACTCGCGCACCTGGTGCCAATCATGTCATAGTTATTCAAGCCTGTCAGTTACAGTTGGTCGTCCTGGCGACATTACTTCTGTTCAGTCTGCTCATGCCATTGTCATGCTGCCATAGTTTCATGCTGTTCGTTCTGGTCACAGTAAGTGTTATTTGTTCATGTCCATAGTTTTGCCTTTGTGCTAGTTTTTGTTTCATTAGCCAAGTTTGTACTTCCGCCTTGTGCGCGCTTTTTGTTCCTTTTTTATAGTAAAATTAAATCATGTCCCTACCTTCACGCCATGTCCACTCCAACTATTCTTGCATCTCGGGAAAACAAATAGGGATGTCCCGATCCGATATTGATATCGGAAATCAGTCCGACATTAGCCAAAAAAGTGAATATCGGATTTTATCGGACTGAATCTAAAAACTCTGAGATAAGCGCTCCGATATAAGCTGTCCATTTACCGCTGCAGCACGTCTATAATAGGTGGTTTGATCACACACAACAATGCCCCTTAATTAACGTTGGTGCCGGCCGCGGAAGAAGAGCGTCTCTGATCCAGCATGCACAGCCCACGTGATCACAACGACAACGCGTGTGCTTGCAGCAAAGTGTAGTGATGTCGGCTGTGTGGAAGTATTTTAACCTAAACTCGGACAAAGACGTTGCCGCTAAATGCAACATTTGTCAGGCGCAAGTGTCCCGTGGAGGGACAGAACCGGGAAGGTTCAGTACAAGCAACCTCATCGCACATTTGAAAAAACACCACAAAAAAGAACATGAGGATTTTCGCGAGAGCAGCAAGGCGAAGCAACAAACCTCTGGCTCGCTTCAGCAACCCACGCTGGCCGAAAGCTTTGCAAGACGTGACAAACTACCACGGGACAGCAAAAAAGCAATGGCCATAGAAAAGATAGCCCAGTTTATTGTGCTTGATGACCAGCCCCTGTCGGTGGTGAGTAATGTCGGGTTTAAATGCTTAATGGAGCACCTCGAACCTCGCTACATTATTCCTAGCCACCACTACATTGTAGACAAAATATACTGACAGTAAAAAAATAACTGGAGTGAACTTGAATTGTTTGCACTTTAAAACGTTTTTGTTTTTTTTAATTGGATTTATTTAGGTTATTTTTCAGGGTCTTCTAATTTATTTTTTATTTATTCTATTCAATTGTATAATTATGTTGGTATTAGTGGTTATTTTGCACTTTAAATATAACATTTTGTTTTTATTGGATTTGTTGAGGTAATACTCTTATGTTGAAGGTTAAAATTTATGTAACCAATTGGTTAATAAATGGGTCAGTTTTTCCTATACCTACTCTTGCTGACTATTGTTTTCTGTTTCAACACTACAACATCAGTAACAGTAACATCACTTTATCAAGCCTTTTCTAACATTCCACACAACAAAATAAGGAATAAATATATGTATGATTCGTGCCTATATCGTATCGTATTGATATCGGTATCGGCCAATACTCAAGGCTACAATATCGGTATCATATCGGAAGTGAAAAAGTTGTATCGGGACATCCCTAAAAACAAACCTCCCAAAGTCCACGTCTTGACAATATACATTGAATTATTTACATTATTTACAACCGGGGGGTGGGATGTGGAGGGGGTTGGGGCGGGAGGGTTAGGTTGGGTTGCTATCAGCATACTTCAGTCATCAACAATTATATCATCTGAGAAATGGACATTGTAACAGTGTGGGTCTCACTCACAGTGAACATAGTGAGCTCAGAAAGCATAAGAACAAGTATATACATTTGATTATTTACATTTGATTATTTACATTTGATTATTTACAATCCGGGGAGGTGGGATGTGGTCACCGCTAATGACGCCGTACCTGAATGTAAACAAACGCCATTGGTGTATCTACACCTAACATCAACTGTAATGATACCAAGTACAAGAGCGTATCTAGTCGATACTACTATGATTACTTTGATATTGTTTAGCATGACAAAATCTTTTTTCGTTTTTTTCAAGTTCATTTTATGTTTATAAACTCAGGAAATATGTCCCTGGACACATGAGAACTTTGAATATGACCAATGTATGATCCTGTAACTAGTTGGTATCGGATTGATACCCAAAAATGTGGTATCATCCAAAACTAATGTAAAGTATCCAAACAACAGAAGAATATGTGATTATTACATTTTAACAGAAGTGTAGATAGAACATGTTGAAATGGAAAATAACCAGATATTAACAGTAAATGAACAAGTAGATTAATAATTCATTTTCTACCACTTGTCTTTAATCCATCCATCCATCCATTTTCTACCGTTTGTCCCTTTTGGGGTCGCGGGGGGTGCTGGAGCCTATCTCAGCTGCATTCGGGCGGAAGGTGGGATACACCCTGGACAAGTCGCCACCTCATCGCAGGGCCAACACAGATAGACATTCACACTCACATTCACACACTAGGGCCAATTTAGTGTTGCCAATCAATTGTCTTTAATCATTTTTACAAAATAATAGAATGGAAAATGACACAATATGTTACTGCATATGTCAGCAGACCAATTAGGAGCCTTTGTTTGTTTACTTACTACTAAAAGACAAGTTGTCTTGTATGTTCACTATTTTATTTAAGAACAAACTTGCAATACATGTGTTTAATGTACCCTAAGATTTTTTGTTAAAACAAAGGCAATAATGCCATTTTTTTGTGGCCACTTTATTTAGTAAAGTATCGAAAAGTACCGAAAAGTATCGAAATACATTTTGGTACCGATACCAAAATATCGGTACCAAATTACAGTACCTTTACCTTTTCTTAAATCTGGACAACACTAAAAGGCACTCTGCTCTCATGAAACGTCTCTCAACTGCATATGTCAGATATGTGACGTAACGCATTAATTACTGTCCCTAAGAGTACTCTGTTGGTAATGTTTGGGAAAATAATTAGCAACTCTGAACAATTACTTTTTTTAAAGTATTTTTCCAAACACTGACCAGCAGCAATAAAAACACTCAATAACACACAAACGAGGCTAGGAACGCCAACACAAACGTGCCATGTCATTACCGCGATGGCCCTTCCCGCCAGTTATTTCAGTTGATCTGCCGTTTCTTTTCTTTTCTCCTCTGCCCCACTCTCCCTTGTGGAGGGGGAGACACACAGGTCCGGTGGCCATGGATGAAGTGCCGGCTGTCCAGAGTCAGGACCCGGGGTGGACCGCTCGCCTGTGCATCGGTTGGGGACATCTCTGCGCTGCTGACCCGTCTCCGCTTGGGATGGTCTCCTGCTGGCCCCACTATGGACTGGACTCTCACTATTATGTTAAATCCACTATGGACTGGACTCTCACTTTTATGTTAGATCCACTATGGACTGGACTTTCACAATATTATGTCTGTCAGACCCACTCGACGTCCATTACATCCGGTCTCCCCTAGACGGGTGTGGGGGTCACCCACATCTGCGGTCCTCTTCAATGTTTCTCATAGTCATTCACATCGACGTCCCACTGGGTTGTGAGTTTTTCCTTGACTTATGTGGGCTCTGAACCGAGGATGTCGTCGTGGCTTGTGCAGCCCTTGGAGACACTTCCTGTTTCACTCAGGATCAGAGGTGGGTAGAGTAGCCAGAAATTGTACTCAAGTAAGAGTACTGTTACTTTAGAGATTTATTACTCAAGTAAAAGTAAGGAGTAGTCACCCAAATATTTACTTGAGTAAAAGTAAAAAGTATGTTGTAAAAAAACTACTCAAGTACTGAGTAACTGATGAGTAACATACACACACATATCATAATATATATATATATATATATATATATATATATATATATATATATATATATATATATATATATATATATACACACACACACACACACACATATATACATATATATATATATATATATATACATTGATATATACAGTATATAATTTATATTTATTTTTTTGCCGTTTTTGTTTACATGTTAAAGGTGTTTTAATGAATATACATGCATGTTTAACACATATAGATTCCTTTCTTTCATGAAGACAAGAATATAAGTTGGTGTATTACCTGATTCTGATGACTTACATTGATTGGAATCAGACAGTAGTGCTGATAGCGTCCACGTTTTCAAATGGAGGAGAAAAAAAGTTCCTCCTTTCTGTCTAATACCACATGAAAGTGGTTGGTTTTTGGCATCTTATATGTCCAGCTTCCATATTCGTTTTCACACACTTTACAAGAAATACATTGGCGGCAAACTCCGTATCTTGCTAGCTTGTTTGCGCTGGCTTTCGGAGACTCTTATTTTGAAAGCGCAGGCGCGATGGAGCGGCACTTTTATTGTGAAGACAGGAACTGTGCAGTCAGTCTTTAGGCTTTTGACGGGGTGTACGGTTCAAATAACAAAATGGTCTTTTTTCCTTCACACTTTTGATTGATTGATTGGAACTTGTATTAGTAGATTGCACAGTACAGTACATATTCCGTACAATTGACCACTAAATGGTAACACCCCAATAAGTTTTTCCACTTGTTTAAGTCAGGTCATGTGACTCCTGGCTCTGTTTGATTGGTCCAACGTCACCAGTAACTGCATCTGATTGGTGGAACGGAGTGAACGTCACCAGTGACTGCATCTGATTGGTGGAACGGAGTGAACGTCACCAGTGACCGTATTTGTTGAAACGCAGGCACTATGAAGGTCTGTCTGACAGACCAAAACAAACAAAGCGTGCATTAACAGATCGATAAAAATTAGTAGCGAGTAGCGAGCTGAATGTAGATAAAAGTAGCGGAGTAAAAGTAGCGTTTCTTCTCTATAAATATACTCAAGTAAAAGTAAAAGTATGTTGCATTAAAACTACTCTTAGAAGTACAATTTATCCCAAAAGTTACTCAAGTAGATGTAACGGAGTAAATGTAGCGCGTTACTACCCACCTCTGCTCAGGATTGAATTCAAAGTCTCCCTTCTAACCCACCAATGCCTCCATGGAAATGCCCCCCTCAACCTCAAAGAACTACTCACCTCCAAATCCTCCACACGACACCTCCGCTCCGGACAGGCTAACCTCCTCCAATCTCTGAGGACAAAGCTACGAACAGTCTGTGGAACGCTCTCCCTGACCACCTGAGTGTACCACAGACTGTGGATGCTTTTAAAAAGGCTTAAAAACCCTTCTTTTAAAAAAAGCCTTTTTTAGATGTATGCATACTAGTTTTAGCTATTTTGCTGTTTTAGTTTTTATTTGTATTTATTTTTTATATCTTTTTATTTTTATTTTTATTTTTTTTTAATACACTGTAGTAATTTGAGGTTGTTTACTCAATGTGCACTCAAAATGCTTTTTACAAATAAAATCTATTATTATTATTATTATTATTATTATTACTTGTGATTTAGGGCTATATAAATAAGTGTTATCTTGATTGATTATTAAGGATAACCACCACCTTGCACAACAGAAGTGAGAAGAAAGAGTCAAAGTAATGCACAAAGTCTGCAGGTGGTGGTGTTTGTGAGTAACTGGACGTGACGTGATGAAGAAAGATGGCCTGGTTGTAGCACAATAATGAAGATCCAAAAAGTGCGTAACGATCCCAGCAGGGGTAATTAGACATGGAGTAACGCCACCTTCCAAGTATCTCTCTCTGCAGGTGACACTAAATTGTCTCGGCCGCGGCTCCTCTGCGAAAATGGCGCGAGGAACAATTAGGGCGACGTGAGCCGTCGCGTCTGAGCTCGAGGAGGGTCGTGGAAACATTGCGGGCGGTCAGGCGCCAAATTAAAAAGCCCATCATGGCGCCTTTGGCGTGTGGCGCAAACATTCGCAGCATCGACAGGGAAATAAGTTTTTGTCATATCTTCCAGATCTCTGAGAAGACCCTCAGCCAGCATGGCGGCGCAGGGGCCATTGATGTGTAATAGTGGTTAATAATCCTGGCGTGACGCAGGTGAGGCTTTGGAGGAAACGCCTACGCTACCAGCATGGCACCGCTCGCCATCCAGTCAATATTGATGACGTTTTGAGGCGCGATGGGGACGCGAGCAGTAAAGATGGCCGCTCCTCGTGTGTCTCCTGGGCACGGATGTTAGGAGTCGTCCTTTTCTTATTTTGCACACAAAATGGGTCAGAACCAACGTTCCCTCTAAGGTGCGCGCCTGTGCAATTGGGCACTGCTCAAGCGTCCTCTGCGCACGGCAAATCTATGCCACGCACAAAATCATATAAAAAAATAAGCGCATAACAATTTTCGACACACAGACACGACAGAGAAAACAGTTTTCGTCATCATTGTTCAAATATTGTAACGTCTGTCGAGACGCTTTGAGGACATGAATTCCATCCATCACTTTACTGAGCAAATTTTCTGCAGAGACCCCGGACTGTCGAACAACTGAAGCTCTACATAAAACAAGAATGGGAAAGAATTCCACTTTCAAAGCTTCAACAATTAGTTTCCTCAGTTCCCAATCGTTTATTGAGTGTTGTTAAAAGAAAAGGTGATGTAACACAGTGGTGAACATGCCCTTTCCCAACTACTTTGGCACGTGTTGCAGCCATGAAATTCTAAGTTAATTATTATTTGCAAAAAAAAAATAAAGTTTATGAGTTTGAACATCAAATTTGTTGTCTTTGTAGTACATTCAATTGAATAGGGGTTGAAAGGGATTTGCAAATCATTGTATTCCGTTTATATTTACATCTAACACAATCTCCCAACTCATATGGAAACGGGGTTTGTACAACAAATTACACACCTGAAAATCAGTGTGACTTCTGCTGTTGCGGTATCCATAATACGTCGATAGGGAGAAGATTTTATTTACACGATGAGCCGGATGTGTCTTGACCTCCGCGGCGTAGGCTCCACCGAACCCCTGAGGCCGACTCACCGAACCCCTAGGGTTCGATCGAACCCAGGTTAAGAACCACTGCTTTAGAGTAATATGACGCGACTAAAATTTAAAAGTAGTCACCTGAAGGACTATGTTTTTATCTTTGCAATCACACACACACACACACATTGTATCCTGTTTGGTTTTGATGGTGAAAAGAGGTGAGAGTAGTGTTATTTTAGAGTCACATAACTCGAGTAAAAGTAAAAAGTAGTCACCTGAATGACATTACAAAATGTTTTTGTTTTTGCAAATACACACACATTGTATCCTGTTAGGTTTTGATGGTGAGAAGAGGTGAGAGTAGCGTTACTTTAGAGTAATATGACTCGACTAAAAGTAAAAAGTAGTCACCTGAAGGACATAACTATGTTTTTATCTTTGCAAATACACACACATTGTATCCTATTTGGTTTTGATGGTGAAAAGAGATGAGAGTAGCGTGACACAATGTTTTTGTCTTTGCAAGTTAGGTTTCGATGGTGAGAAGAGGTGCCAGGAACGAGACGAAGGAAGAATGTGTGTGTGCTTACTCCATTTGTAGAATAAATTGTTACTCTTTAATTCCAGTCTCTTCGCTTTATTATTCAGTGAAGCCATTAGAACAAAATAACCTGAGGAAATTCGAACACATTTAAAAAATGTATTGACTTAGAGTAACTAAAAATGTCAGTGGAGAAACTACTTAAGTACTGAATAACTGGCGAGTAACTTCGGATGTACTGTATATTGTATACCGATTGTATTGTACCATAGGTCCCGGCAAGATATATGCGTTCAAAGAACTCCGGCTTATTAGTGATTCCCAGAGCCCAAAGTCTGCGGGCTATAGAGCGTTTTCTATTGGGGCTCCAGTACTATGGAATGCCCTCCCGGTAACAGTTAGGGATGCTACCTCAGTAGAAGCACTTAAGTCCCATCTTAAAACTCATTTGTATACTCTAGCACAGTGGTTTTTAACCTTATTGGAGGTACCGAACCCCACCAGTTTCATATGCGCATTCACCGAACCCTTCTTTAGTGAAAAATAAAAAATAAAAATTCAAATTCTAAACAAAGTTATATGTTTTTGGTAATACTTTAGTATGGGGAACATATTCTAAGTAACAAAGACTTGTTATTTGGTGAGGGTTAGGGTTAGGGTTAGAGGGTTAGGGTTAGAGGGTTAGGGTTAGAGGGTTAGGGCCAGGGTTAGAGGGTTAGGTTTATAATAAGTACTTAGTAATGAGTAGTAAAGAGCCAATATGTTACTAATTTGCATGTTAATAAGGAACTAATTAATGGTGAATATGTTCCCCATAATAAAGTGTTACCATGTTTTTTTACTGGTGCACAAAATGAACCGTGCATGAACATCACCTTGTTCAAAGAACAAAACCAACACAGTGCATAAACTCACAACAAACTACACACCTGCAAATCAGTGTGACTTCTGCTGTTGCCGTATTCGTAATACACTGATAGAAGTTTTTATTTACACGATGAGTCGGGTGTGTCTTGACCTCCGCCGAACCCCTGAGCCCGACTCACCGAACCCCTAGGGTTCGATCGAACCCAGGTTAAGAACCACTGCTCTAGCCTTTAAATAGACCCCCTTTTTAGACCAGTTGATCTGCCGTTTCTTTACTTTTCTGCTCTGCCCCCCTCTCCCTTGTGGAAGGGGGGGCACAGGTCCGGTGGCCATGGATGAAGTGCTGGCTGTCCAGAGTCGGGACCCGGGGTGGACCGCTCGCCTGTGGGTCGGTTGGGGACATCTCTGCGCTGCTGACCCATCTCCGCTCGGGTTGGTCTCCTGCTGGCCCCACTATGGACTGGACTCTCACTATTATGTTAGATCCACTATGGACTGGACTCTCACTTTTATGTTAGATCCACTATGGACTGGACTCTCACTATTATGTTAGATCCACTATGGACTGGACTTTCACAATATTATGCTAGACCCACTCGACGTTCATTGCATCCGGTCTCCCCTGTGGGGCGGGGGGGGGAGGGTCACCCACATCTGCGGTCCTCTCCAAGGTTTCTCATAGTCATTCATATTGACATCCCACTGGGTTGTGAGTTTTTCCTTGCCCTTATGTGGCCTCTGAACCGAGGATGTCGTTGTGGCTTGTGCAGCCCTTTGAGACACTTGTGATTTAGGTCTATATAAATAAACATTGATTGATTGATTGATTGATATATACCAGGGGTGCTCACACTTTTTCTGCAGGCGAGCTACTTTTCAATTGATCAAGTCGTGGGGATCTACCTCATTCATATATATAATTTATATTTACTTATTTATGAAATATATGTTTTTGTTAATAAGTTAAAGGTGTTTAATGATAATGCAAGCATGTTTAACACATATAGTTAATATTGTTAATAAATTAAAGGTGTTTAATGATAATGCAATCATGTTTAACACATAGTTAATATTGTTAATAAATTAAAGGTGTTTAATGATAATACAAGAATGTTTAATACATATAGTTAATATTGTTAATAAATTAAAGGTGTTTAATGATAATACAAGTATGTTTAATACATATAGTTACCGTATTTTCCGCACTATAAGGCGCACCGGATTATTAGCCGCACCTTCTATGAATTACATATTTCATAATTTTGTCCACCAATAAGCCGCCCCGGACTATAAGCCGCGCCTACGCTGCGCTAAAGTGAATGTCAAAAAAACGCTGCGCTAAAGTGAATGTCAAAAAAACAGTCAGATAGTTCAGTCAAACTTTAATAATATATTGAAAACCAGCGTTCTAACAACTCTGTCCCAAAATGTACGCAAATGTGCAATCACAAACATAGTAAAATTCAAAATGGTGTAGAGCAATAAATAGCAACATAATGTTGCTCGAACGTTAATGTCACAACACACAAAATAAACATAGCGCTCACCTTCTGAAGTTATTCTTCATTCGTAAATCCTTCGAATTCTTCGTCTTCGGTGTCCGAATTGAAAAGTTGCGCAAGCGTGGGATCCAAAAATGGCCGGCTCCGCCTCGTCGAAGTCATCGGATTCAGTGTCGCTGTTGTTGTGCAGCAGTTCTGTGAATCCTGCCTTCCGGAAAGCTCGGACCACAGTTGTGACCGAAACTATCTGCCCAGGCATTTACGATCCACTGGCAGATGTTGGCGTATGTCGACCGGCGCTATCTGCCCGTCTTAGTGAAGGTGTGTTCGCCTTCGGAGCTGTGTGAAAAAAGCCACCCGGCCTCTTCGCGTAAACTTCCCTTAACCACTCGCTCATCTTTTCTTCATCCATCCATCCCTTCGAGTTAGCTTTTATGATGACGCCGGCTGGAAAGGTCTCTTTTGGCAAGGTCTTCCTTTTGAATATCACCATGGGAGGAAGTTAGCATGGCAAGCTAGAACCACAGTGAAGGATGACTTCTCATTCCCTGTGGTGCGAATATTCACCGTACGTGCTCCCGTTCCACAGTGCGGTTCACAGGAATATCAGCTGTGAAATACGGTAGTAATCCGTGTGCGGATGGAGAGATTGCGTCTTTTTATGAACCGGATCGCTTAGTAGGAGCCATTTTGTGGTCTTTACAGATGTAAACAGGAAATGAAACGTACGGTGATATCCGCGCGTTTTTTCTTCTTCTTCCGGGGGCGGGTGGTAGCTTACAGTAGAAGAAGAAGCGCTTCCTGTTCTATGGGGGCGGGTGCTTTCCTTGGCGGTTGCTTGCGTAGAAGAAGAAGCGCTTCCTGTTCTACCGGGAAAAAAGATGGCGGCTGTTTACCGAAGTTGCGAGACCGAAACTTTATGAAAATGAATCGTAATAAAGCGCACCGGGTTATAAGGCGCACTGTCAGCTTTTGAGAAAAATTGTGGTTTTTAGGTGCGCCTTATAGTGCGGAAAATACGGTAATATTGTTAACAAGTTAAAGGTGTTTAATGATAATACAAGCATGTTTAATACATATAGTTAATATTATTAATAAGTTAAAGGTGTTTAAAGAAAATGCAAGCATGTTTAACACATATAGTTAATATTGTTAACAAGTTAAGGTGTTTAAAGATAATACAGGCATGTTTAACACATATAGATTCCTTTCTTTCATGAAGACAAGAATATAAGTTGGTGTATTACCTGATTCTGATGACTTTTGAATTGATTAGAATCAGACAGTAGTGCTAAAAACGTCCGCATTTTCGAATGGAAGAGAAAAAAGTCCTCCTTTCTGTCCAATACCACATGAAAGTGGTTGGTTTTTGGCATCTTATTTGTCCAGCTTCCGTACTCCTTTGTATACACTTTACAAGAAATACATTGTCGGCAAACTCCGTAGCTTGCTAGCTTGTGCACGCCAGCTTTCTGAGACTCGTTTTGTTAGCGCAACTGTGCAGTCGGTCTTTGGAGTTTTGACGACAGGTACGGCGCCAGAGTCTGTTGAAATAAAGTGTTTCTCGCCTTCCAGTCGGTAATTTTAATGAGCTGGCAGCAGCCAGCGTCATCTCAGAAGACCCTCGGGTGCCGTGAATGTCAATCAAGTGACGAAAGTGACGTCATAGTGAAGATTTATGATCGCTCATTTTTAGGACTATTTTTTTAATGCCTGGCTGGTGATCCACTGACACACCCTCCGAGATCGACCGGTAGCTCGCGATCGACGTAATGAGCACCCCTGATATATACAGTAGTAGCTATCTTTTAATTGTACTTGCGCTACAGAAGATGTACGTTTTCCCGAGCTAATGTTAGCATACGCGCAGATGCTAACGCACACACACATCACGGCCGTTCTTTTTCATCATTGCCGTTATTTTGACATGTTTGCCACATATTTAGTCTGCCGCGACACCCCTCCAATCTCGACACTTCAGATTGACTTTTGTGAAGAAGCTCGATAAGGCGCTGGCAAAACAAAAAAAGGGAGGAAGCGCCCTCATGGCGACGGCCGTCTCATCTCCAGGCGCAGCAGCGCAGATAGGGGCCAGAGGAAGGCGTGCTGAATGGCACTTTTTGGACTTATGACAGGAGCTAATCTGCACATCTGCCCGCGTGACGGACGGCGGTTAATGGCGTGTGGACGGGAGCTTCTCCCTAAGTGCCATCATTCATTCTTCGGCTCTCAGCGGCCAATGGGGGAACTCCGTTCGCCGAGGGCCACTTTTTTTTTTACAGCCATTGTTGCACTTTTTCATTGACCCTCTTAAAGTGGAAGCGCTAAAGTCAAACTACTTTTGTTGCACACGCTACATCAGCTACATTACAAAACCCAAAAGCAGTGAAGTTGGCACGTTGTGTAAATGGTAAATAAAAACAGAATACAATGATTTGCAAATCCTTTTCAACTTAGTAATGATTGAATAGACTGCAAAGACAAGATATTTAATGTTCACACTGAGAAACCTTTTTTTTTTTGCAAATAATCATTAATTTAGAATTTAATGGCAGCAACACATTGCAAAAAAAGTTGACACAGGGGCATTTTTACCACTGTGTTACATGGCCTTTCCTTTTAACAACACTCAGTAAACGTTTGGGAACTGAGGAGACACATTTTTGAAGCTTTTCAGGTGGAATTATTTTCCATTCTTGCTTAATGTACAGCTTAAGTTGTCGTATTTTAGGCTTCATAATGCATCACACATTTTCAATGGGAGACAGGTCTGGACTACAGGCAGGCCAGTCTAGTACCCCCACTCTTTTACTATGAAGCCACGTTGATGTAACACATGGCTTGGCATTGTCTTGCTGAAATAAGCAGCGGCGTCCATGATAACGTTGCTTGGATGGCAACATATGTTGCTCCAAAACCTAAATGTACCTTTCAGCATTAATGGTGCCTTCACAGATGTGTAAGTTACCCATGTCTTGGGCACTAATACACCCCCATACCATCACAGATGCTGGTTTTTACACTTTGTACCTACAACAATCCGGATAGTTATTTTCCTCTTTGTTCCGGAGGACACAACGTCCACAGTTTCCAAAAACAATTTGAAATGTGGACTCGTCAGACCACAGAACACTTTTCCACTTTGCATCAGTGCATCTTAGATGAGCTCGGGACCAGCGAAGCCGGTGGCGTTTCTGGGTGTTGTTGATGAATGGCATTGGCTTGGCATAGTAGAGTTTTAACTTGCACTTACAGATGTAGCAACAAACTGTAGTTACTGACAGTGGTTTTCTGAAGTTTTCCTGAGCCCATGTGGTGATATATTTTCCACACTGATGTCACTTTTTGATGCAGTACCGCCTGAGGGATCAAAGTTCATGGGCATTCAATGTTACGTAGAGTGATTTCTCCAGATTTTCGGAACCTTTTGATGATATTCCGGACCGTAGATGGTCAAATCCATAAATTCCTTGCAATAGCTGGTTGAGAAATTTTGTTCTTAAACTGTTGGACAATTTGCTCACGCATTTGTTCACAAAGTGGTGACCCTCGCCCCGTCCTTGTTTGTGAATGACTGAGCATTTCATGGAAGCTGCTTTTATTCCCAATCATGGCACCCACCTGTGCCCAATTAGCCTGTTCGCCTGTGGGATGTTCCAAATAAATGTTTGATGAGCATTCCTCAAATTTTTCAGTCTTTTTTGCCACTTATGCCAGCTTTTTTTAAACATGTGGCAGGCATCAAATTCCAAATGAGCTAATATTTGCAAAAAATTAAGTTTTCCAGTTCGAACGTTAAGTATCTTGTCTATGCAGTCTGTTCAATTGAATATAAGTTGAAAGGATTTGCTAATCATTGTATTCTGTTTTTATTTACCATTTACACAACGTGTCAACTTCACTGGTTTTGGGGTTTGTACATATTATAAATAAAAGTGGAATTGTGTTGGTCCTGCTGCTGGATTTAAGACATTTTAAAAGTCATGTTCGGAAAACATACTGCAGATTTGTGTAGTAACGTGATACTTTTACTTAAGTACTTGTCGGAGTAGTTTTAATGCAACATACTTTTTACTTTTACTTGAGTATTTTTGTGAAGAACAAACACTACCTTTACTTTGTTACATTTATTTACCGCACTTCAGGGCTGTCCACGCTTTTTCCACTGCTTGCGGCAGCCATTTTGATATTTTTCATTTTCAAAACCAATACAATACATTATTTTTTTTAACCTTTAGGGCTTCCCTTCAGTTGGGTCCCAGTCATAAAAATGTTAAAAATAAGTCATATATGTATATATATATATATATATATATATATATATATATATATATATATATATATATATATATATACATATATATATATATATATATATATATATATATATATATAGATAGATAGATAGATAGATAGATAGATAGATAGATAGATAGATAGATAGATAGATAGATAGATAGATAGATAGATGGATAGATATAAGTAAATCTGAACAGCCGATATGGGCATTTACATCAACTATATGATTTGCCTGAGAATAATATAGACAATTATTTTATTTTATTTTTTTAAATAAATAAAAATAAAAATAAGTCATACCGTATTTTTCGGACGATAAGTTGCAGTTTTTTTCATAGTTTGGCCGGGGGTGGCGATTTATACTCAGGAGCGACTTATGTGTGAAATTATTAACACATTACCGTAAAATATCAAATAATATTATTTAGCTCATTCACGTAAGAGACTAGACGTATAAGATTTCATGGGATTTAGCGATTAGGAGTGACAGATTGTTTGGTAAACGTATAGCATGTTCTATATGTTATAGTTATTTGAATGACTCTTACCATAATATGTTACGTTAACATACCAGGCACGTTCTCAGTTGGTTATTTATGCCTCATATAACGTACACTTATTCAGCCTGTTGTTCACTATTCTTTATTTATTTTAAATTGCCTTTCAAATGTCTATTCTTGGTGTTGGCTTTTATCAACTAAATTTCCCCAAAAAATGCGACTTATACTCACCTCGGTGTAGGGATGTCCCGATCCAGGTTTTTGCACTTCCGATCCGATACCGATACTGACCGATACCGATACTGACAGATACTAGCCTATCCGAGCATGTATTAAAGTTTAAAGTTATTTAGCCTACTTAGTTGTCAGAATCATGTTGAAAAGGGTTTTAGTACTCTTGATAACAACTAGCCAGCTGAATTAGGGGAGTTTGAATAATACACAATGGTTGGTAACAAGAAACTGACCTGTTTATTCAAGGATAAACACAAAATAGACAAAATTATACATGACAAACAGAAATGGCATCATTGAACTAGGGCTGGGCGATATGGCCTTTTTTTAATATTGCGATATTTTAAGGCCATATTGCAATACACGATATATATCTCGATATTTTGCCTTAGCCTTGAATTCAGAATCAGAATCAGAATCAGAATCAGCTTTATTGTCATTACGCAAGGTAACGAGATTGAGGCCATTCCATTCCACACTTGATGCATATAATCACAGCAGTATGATGATTCTATGTGTCTACATTAAAACATTCTTCTTCATACTGCATTAATATATGCTACTTTTAAACTTTCATGCAGAGAGGGAAATCACAACTAAAAACAATCACTATTTTTTTCATACGGTGTTGATGTGGAAATGTTTGCCTCGGCATTTTGATGGTGTGGACGTGTGGCACCAAATGGAGATAAGCGTCTCGACAGACGTTACAATATTTAAACAATGATGACGAAAACTGTTTTCTCTGTCGTGTCCGTGTGTCGAAAATTGTTATGCGCTTATTTTTTTATTTGATTTTGTGCGTGGCATAGATTTGCCGTGCGCAGAGGACACTTGAGCAGGCGCGCACCTTAGCGGCTGCGCTAGTATCACAGCTAACGTTAGCCATGCTGCTACCTCGCTCTCTGCTGGGAGAGGGCGTATACGTATGTGACGTATGACGTGACAGTATGTGACGTGTGTAAGAAGGTGCGCTCGCTGTCTGTAAGAGGGAGGAGACACAGGAAAGAGTGAGAAGAGCCTATTGTGTAATGCCAGCAGCTAAAAGCAACTGCGTGAGAATCCACAGACCTGTGGAGGTGATGGAGGTGTGCTGGAAAATGCGGAACGGAAATTAGGGAGCAGCAGAAAAGTGGAATGTATTATTTAAATCGGTGCGTTGGAAAACAAGGACCGGAGTTTTTTTTAAACTGGATCTGGATCGGCATTTTCCCATGCCTTACCGATACGCATTTTTTTGCAAATATCGGCGGCCGATCCGATCCAAATATTGGATCGGGACATCCCTACCTCGGTGCGACTTATATGTTTTTTTCCTTCTTTATTATGCAGTTTCAGCAGGTGCGACTTATACTCCAGTGCGACTTATACTCCGAAAAATACGGTATATTATTTTTATTTATTTTTTTAATAATTTAACGCTTAAATATGGAGATCAACTACAGGTCTATCTGTCTATATAAAATAAAATAAAAAAATTGTCTTTTTTGTCAAACAAAACACAAAATAAAATGTAAAAATGTTCAAAGTGGATAATTTTGAAGTCATTTAAATAGGTCAATCATCCATAGCAAAATAGATTTTCATTCATTATTATTTTTCGAGCAACACATTTTTTTTTTTTTTACTTCAACACAAATCTCTAGATCAACTTCCATCGATTAAAAGCTTATTTGTTTTGTTTTGTTTGTTGTATGCCCTTTTTTTCAAAGGAAAAAAAAAAATGGCAAAAACACAAAATATGCAATATTTTCCGCAAAAATATTAAAAAATGTAATATTTAATAAATAAATAAATAAATAATTCTTAACAATTATGATTTTTGATACATTATTATATTTTGAGCAATGTGAGTTTTAGAGTAAAAAAATAAAAATAAATAAATAATCCTGCATGGCAGCTTCGTGTTATTAGAGTCAACATTGCAACTTTTTCTCGTTACATTTCACCTTTTATTCCACTTTTTAATCGCTTCACCAATCCAACGTAAGTACTAGTGACTTTAAATCCTTTTTACTAATCAAACAACGCTTAGGTTAGCAACACTATATGCTAGCATCACATTTTAACATCATACTATGTTAGCAACACCAGCCTTGCTATAAGCGCTAGATGCTAACATTACATTTTAACAACCTTCTAGCTTCGCCACACTAGCATAGCTATGTGAGCAATATGCCAACATTACATGTTGACGCCATTCTAGCTTAACAACACAACATGTATGCTAACACTACATTTAAACATCCTGCCAGGTTAGCCACACTAGCATAGCATAGTGTTAACAATTAGCTTGCCAACTTAAGGTGCATTTGCAGTTAAAGAAATACAAACAAATACATTTTCAGAAAATGAGCCAATAAAAATAAATATTTAAATAAAGTACATACCAGTCAGTGCCAGGTCCAAGAGACACGCTAATTGCAAATAGCTAGCAGGTGAGACTCGTTCCTCCACAAGGAAATAGAAACTAAACCAGAAGCCTAAACAGGAAGTAACAAAATAAATGTCAAGGGAAGAATTCAGGAAAAAAAAGGAACGTTGTCACTTCTGTATCATAGAGCAGTGTTTTTCAACCACTGTGCCGCGGCACACTAGTGTGCCGTGAGATACAGTCTGGGTGCCGTGGGAGATTGTCTAATTTCACCTATTTGGGTTAAAAATATTTTTTGCAAACCAGTAATTGTAGTCTGCAAATTATGTGTTGTTGTTGAGTGTTGGTGTTGTCGAGAGCAGTGGTCACCAACCACCGGGCCGTGGCCCGGTACCGGTCCGTGGATCGATTGGTACCGGGCCGCACAAGAAATAAAAATTAAAAAACAATTAAAAAATTAAAATTATTATTTATTTTTTATTAAATCAACATAAAAAACACAGGAAACACTTACAATTAGTGCACCAACCCAAAAAACCTCCCTCCCCTCATTCACACTCATTCACACAAAAGGGTTGTTTCTTTCTGTTATTAATATTCTGGTTCCTACATTATATATCAATATATATCAATACAGTCTGCAGGGATACAGTCCGTAAGCACACATGATTGTATTTTTTTTTATGACAAAAAAAAAAAATTCCCCCCCCTAACACTTTTACTAACTTGAATTGTGATGTGGAATCTCCTAAAAGACAGACTTTTATCTTTACATGTATTTCGTATTTACATGTATTTATTTACAAGTATTTATTTTAAATGTATTTAGTATTTAAATGTATTTATTTACAAGTATTTATTGTAAATGTATTTATTTTACAAGTATTTATTTTGCATGCATTTATTTTCATGTATTTATTTATGTGTTTGTATACATATATTTATTTTACATGTATTTATTTGCATGTATTTATTTAAACATTTTTATTTACATGTATTTATTTACATGTATTTAGTATTTACATGTATTTATTTACAAGTATTTATTTTAAATTTATTTATTTTACAAGTGTTTTTTTGCATGTATTTATTTTCATGTATTTATTTACAAGTATTTATTTTATGAGTGTTTATTTTGCATGTGTTTATTTACATGTATTTATTTACATGTATTTATTTACATGTATTTATGTACAAGTATTTATTTACAAGTATTTATTTGCATGTATTTATCAACATGTATTTATTTAAACATTTTTAATTACATGTATTAATTGTACATGTTTTTACTTACATGTATTTATTTCCATGTATTTTTTAAACATGTATTTATTTTACATGTATTTGTTCACATATATTTATTTCCTTGTATTTTTTAAACATGTATTTATTTACATGTATTTATTTTACATGCATTTGTTTATATGTATTTGTTTACACATATTTATTTACACATATTTATTTACGTGTATTTAGATGAATGTATTTGAATGTTTTTATTTACATGTTTTTATTTACCGTACATGTATTTATTTACATGTATATATGTATTTATTTACATGTATTTATTTTAAGTGTATTTATTCACACGTATTTATTTACATGTATTTATTTACACATATGTTTTTACATGTATTTAATAACATGTATTTATTTAACATGTATTTAATTACATGTATTTATTTACATGCATTTATTTACACATATTTATTTACACATTTTATTTACATATATTTACATGTATTTAAAATGTATATTTTTACATGTATTTAACATGTATTTATTTACACATATTTATTTACATGTATTTATTTACATGTAATTGTTTTCATGTATTTATTTTACATTTATACATTTTACATGTATTATTTACACGTATTTATTTACATATATTTATTTTACAGTCAAGACTTCCTCACAAGACTTCCACTAAATCTGGCAAGACTTGGCGGCCAAGGCAGGAACTTTGGACACGGTTCATGGTTTCCTTCTGCTTTTTTGGCCACTTCTGCCTCCAGCGTGACCTTCAAGGACTCCAGGGCGGCTGAAAGTGACGGCAAAGAATGAAAGTCGGAGACGAGCAGACTTGAGGACGGTTGAGAGGAGGCGGGAGATGCTATCCAGACGCCGCGGTGGTTCAAGTGTTCATTCCATGAGTCAGCGCGTCGATCAGCGCTTACGGGAGGGCGGGTGGGCGGGGGTGTTCCTCAGGGTTCAAACAACGGCAGATGGGAATGTCAAAGTGAGCAGAGGCCACAAACGTGCAACAACACGCCTTTTCATCCGCCTGTTGGCTCTGACACTGCATTCAACTGTACTGGCTGCTAAGTCAACAACGCAACCTTTTTCATCATTTCTAACAGTTAATAATCATTTAGAATCATCAGCTTGTAGGACTTTGGTCTTTACCTCCTGTGCCGGGACCAAAGCTGTGGGCTATAAACACTGTTGTGGGATACACACAAAGTTATTTGATACAAAGTTGAAGATTAAAAACACTGATGTGGGATACACAGAAAGTCATTTGTTACAAAGTTGAGGGTTAAAACCACAGTTGTGGGTTAAAACAAAGTTGTGAGTACAAACAAAGTAATTTGTTACAAAGTTGTGGGTTATAAACACAGTATTGGGACAGAAAAAACAAAATTGTGGGTTCCAAAGTTGTTGGTTACAAACACAGTTGCGGGATACAAACAGTCATTTGTTTAAAAAGTTGTGGGTTATAAACACAGTTGTGGGATAGAAAAACAAACATGTGGGTTACAAAGTTGTTGGTTACAAACACAGTTGTGGGATACAAACAAAGTCATTTGTTACAAAGTTGTGGGTTGTAAACACAGTTGTGGGATAAAAAAACAAAGTTTTGAGTACAAACAAAGTCCTTTGTTACAAAGTTGTGGGTTACAAACACAGTTGTGGGATAAAAACAAAGTTGTGGGTTACAAAGTTGTCAGTTAGAAACACAGTTGCGGGATATAAATGATAAATGGGTTGTACTTGTATAGCGCTTTTCTACCTTCAAGGTACTCAAAGCGCTTTGACACTACTTCCACATTTACCCATTCACACACACATTCACACACTGATGGAGGGAGCTGCCATGCAAGGCGCTAACCAGCAGCCATCAGGAGCAAGGGTGAAGTGTCTTGCTCAGGACACAACGGACATGACGAGGTTGGTACTAGGTGGGGATTGAACCAGGGACCCTCGGGTCGCGCACGACCACTCCTCCACTGCGCCACGCCGATATAAAGAAAGTCATTTGTTACAAAGTTGTGGGTTATAAACACAGTCTTGGGATATAAAACAAACTTGTGGGTTACAAAGTTGTTGGTTACAAACACAGTTGTGGGATATAAACAAAGTCATTTGTTACAAAGTTGTGGGTTGTAAACACAGTTGTGGGATAAAAAACTAAATTTTGAGTACAAACAAAGTCCTTTGTTACAAAGTTGTGGGTTATAAACAGTTGTGGGATTAAAAACAAAGTTGTGGGTTACAAAGTTGTCAGTTAGAAACACAGTTGCGGGATACAAAGAAAGTAATTTGTTACAAAGTTGTGGGTTGTAAACACAGTCGTGGGATAAAAAACAAACTTGTGTGTTACAAAGTTGTTGGTTACAAACACAGTTGCGGGATACAAACAAATTCATTTGTTACAAAGTTGTGGGTTATAAACACAGTTGTAGGATAAATAAAGTAAGTTGTGGGTTACAAAGTTGTCAGTTAGAAACACAGTTGTGGGATACAAAGAAAGTAATTTGTTACAAAGTTGTGGGTTATAAACACAGTCGTGGGATAAAAAACAAACTTGTGGGTTACAAAGTTGTTGGTTACAAACACAGTTGCGGGATACAAAGAAAGTAATTTGTTACAAAGTTGTGGGTTATAAACACAGTCGTGGGATAAAAAACAAACTTGTGGGTTACAAAGTTTTTGGTTACAAACACAGTTGCGGGATACAAACAAAGTCATTTGTTGCAAAGTTGTCGGTTACAAACACAGTTGTGGGATACAAACAAAGTCATTTGTTACAAAGTTGTGGGTTATAAACACAGTTGTGGGATACAAACAAAGTAATATGTTACAAAGTTGTGGGTGATAAAACACAGTTTTGGGCTAAAACAAAGTTATTGGTTACAAACACAGTTGTGGGATACAAACAAAGTAATCAGTTACAAAGTTGTGGGCTATAGACACAGTTGTGGGATACAAACAAAGTAATATGTTACAAAGTTGTGGGCTATAGACACAGTTGTGGGATACAAACAAAGTAATATGTTACAAAGTTGTGGGCTATAGACACAGTTGTGGGATACAAACAAAGTAATCAGTTACAAAGTTGTGGGCTATTGACACAGTTGTGGGATACAAACAAGGTAATATGTGACAAAGTGGTGGGCTATAGACACAGTTGTGGGATACAAACAAAGTAATATGTTACAAAGTTGTGGGCTATAGACACATTGGTGGGATACAAATAATGCTATTTGTTACAAAGTTGTGGGTTGTAAACAAAAGTTGTGTGTTACAAACAAAGTTGTGGGTTACAAACAAGGTTGCGTGTTACAAACAAGGTTGTGGATTATTAAATTATAAAGTTGTGTGTTGTAAACAAAAGTTGTGTGTTATAAAGTCGTGTGTTACAAACAAAGTTTTATGTTACAAAGTTGTGGGTTCTAAACAAAGTTGTGGGTTACAAACACAGTTGTGTGATACAAACAAGGTTGTGGGTTCCAAACAGAGTTGTGTGTTACAAACAAGGTTGCGTGTTACAAACAAGGTTGTGGATTATTAAGTTATAAAGTTGTGTGTTGTAAACAAAAGTTGTGTGTTGTAATCAAAAGTTGTGTGTTACAAGATTGTGTGTTACAAACAAAGTTGTATGCTACAAACAAGGTTGTGTGTTACAAACAAGGTTGTGGGTTGCAAACAAAGTTGTGTGTTACAAACAAGGTTGTGTGTTACAAACAAGGTTGTGGGTTACAAACAAAGTTGTGTGTTACAAACAAAGTTGTGGGTTACAAACAAGGTTGTGGGTTATTGAGTTGTAAAGTTGTGTATTGTAAACAAAAGTTGTGTGTTACAAACACAGTTGTGGGTTGTTGAGTTATAAAGTTGTGTGTTACAAACAAGGTTGAGAGTTACAAACAAGGTTGTGTGTTACAAAGTTGTGGGTTATTGCGTTATAAAGTTGTGTGTTACAAACAAGGTTGTGGGTTATTGAGTTGTAAAGTTGTGTGTTACAAACAAGGTTGTGGGTTATTAAGTTATAAAGTTGTGTGTTGTAAACAAAAGTTGTGTGTTACAAAGTTGTGGGTTACAAACAAAGTTTTATGTTACAAAAAAGGTTGTGTGTTACAAACAAGGTTGTGGGTTACAACAAAGTTGTGGGTTACAAACAAGGTTGTGTGTTACAAACAAGGTTGTGGGTTACAAACAAAGTTGTGTGTTACAAACAAGGTTGTGGGTTACAAACAAGGTTGTGGGGTATTGAGTTGTAAAGTTGTGTGTTGTAAACAAAAGTTGTGTGTTACAAACACAGTTGTGGGTTATTGAGTTATAAAGTTGTGTGTTCCAGTAGTTTTGTTGATGTGTGTAATATGATCCTTCATAACACAGAGTTTGGAACATGGAGACACAATGTCAACACAACCAACAATTTGTGGTGGGGGTGAATGAGACAACGAAAGAGTAAAGAGGTCTGTTGTGCTTCCTTGCGTGCTTCCTAATTTATACATAACATTTTATTACACTAAAATTATAATTAAATAAACACTTTACTGACCAAAGTTTGTTTACAATAAATATTATGAAAATAAAATGATGATTAAGTTTGGAATTGACTTACAACAATCAATGATAAAACTCATATTTTTACATGAAAAATGATTAAAGTAAAATGATGACAAAGTAAAGAGTGATGAAATGTTTACATGAAATATTATTACAAGACACTCATGATGAAGTCAAGATGGTGAATTCCTTCAAAAAATCGACAAAACAAAACATTACGTGACGTAAAGATCACAAATCATTATTATTCACGGTTTAGGCACCGCCCACTGAGTGTGATGTCATTACCCCCACTAGCCCCGCCCCTTGATCTCCCAATGACCCTGTAGTTGACCTCTCTGCTAGCCCCCCGTAATAGGTGTACCTTATTACTACACCACCCCGCTAGCCCTCCTTAGTGTCTGTACCGTATTACTACAACGCCCCGCTAGCCCCGCTTAGTGGGTGTACCTTATTACTACAACTCCTCACTATCCACCCTTAGTGGGTGTACCTTATTACTACACCTCCCCGCTATCCCCCTTAGTGGGTGTACCATATTACAACATCTCATCGCTATCCCCCCTTAATAGGTGTACCTTATTACTACATCTCCCCGCTAGCCCTCCTTAGTGGGTGTACCGTATTACTACACCTCCCCGTTATTCCCCCCTTAATGGGTGTACCTTATTACTACAACTCCCCGCTATCCCCCCTTAATAGGTGTACCTTATTACTACACCTCCCCGTTAGCCCCCCTTAATGGGTGTATCTTATTACTACATCTCCCCGCTAGCCCCCCTTAGTGGGTGTACCTTATTACTACACCTTCTCGCTCTCCCCCCTTAGTGGGTGTACCTTATTACTACATCTCCCCGCTAGCCCTCCTTAGTGGGTGTACCGTATTACTACATCTCCCCGTTATTTCCCCCTTAATGGGTGTACCTTATTACTACAACTCCCCGCTAGCCCCCCTTAATAGGTGTACCTTATTACTACACCTCCCCGTTAGCCCCCCTTAATGGGTGTATCTTATTACTACATCTCCCCGCTAGCCCTCCTTAATGGATGTATCTTATTACTACAACACCCCGCTAGCCCCCCTTAGTGGGTGTACCGTATTACTACACCTCCCCGTTAGCCCCCCTTAATAGGTGTAACTTATTACTACACCTCCCCGTTAGCCCCCCTTAATAGGTGTACCTTATTACTACACCTTCTCGCTCTCCCCCCTTAGTGGGTGTACCTTATTACTACACCTCCCCGCTAGTCCCCCTTAGTGGGTGTACCTTATTACTACACCTCCCCGCTAGTCCCCCTTAGTGGGTGTACCATATTACTACACCTCCCCGCTATCCCCCCTTAAAGGGTGTACCGTATTACTACAACGCCCCGCTAGCCTTCCTTAGTGGGTGTACTGTATTACTACACCACCCTGCTAGCCCCCCTTAATAGGTTTACCATATTACGACATCGCCTCGCTAGCTTAGTGGGTGTACCCTATTACTACACCACCCCGCTGGACCCCCTTAGTGGGTGTACCGTATTATTACAACTCCCCGCTAGCCCCGCTTAGTGGGAGTACCTTAATACAACAACTCCTCACTATCCACCCTTAGTGGGTGTACCATATTACTACACCTCCCCGCTATCCCCCCTTAAAGGGTGTACCGTATTACTACAACGCCCCGCTAGCCTTCCTTAGTGGGTGTACTGTATTACACCTCCTCGCTCGTCCCCCTTAGTGGGTGTACCATATTACAATATCTCCCCGCTAGCGCCCCCTTAGTGGGTGTACTGTATTACTACACCACCCCGCTATCCCGCCTTAGTGGGTGTACCATATTACTACACCTCCCCCGCTAGCCCCCCTTAGTGGGTGTACCGTATTACTACACATCCCCGCCAGCCCCCCTTAGTTGGTGTACCGTATTACTACAACGCCCCGCTAGCCCTCCTTAGTGGGTGAACCTTATTACTACAACTCCTCACTATCCACCCTTAGTGGGTGTACCATATTACTACACCTCCCCGTTAGTCCCCCTTAATAGGTGTACCTTATTACTACAACTCCTCACTATCCACCCTTAGTGGGTGTACCATATTACTACATCTCCCCGCTAGCCCTCCTTAGTGGGTGTACCTTTTTACTACACCTCCCCGTTAGCCCCTCTTAATAGGTGTACCTTATTACTACAACACCCCGCTAGCCCCCCTTAATAGGTGTACCTTATTACTACACCTCCCCGCTAGCCCCCCTTAATAGGTGTACGTTATTACTACATCTCCCCGCTAGTCCCCCTTAATAGGTGTACCTTATTACTACACCTCACCGCTATCCCCCCTTAATAGGTGTACCTTATTACTACACCTCCCCGCTAGCCCTCCTTAGTGGGTGTACCTTATTACTACACCTCACTATCCACCCTTAGTGGGTGTACCTTATTACTACACCACCCCGCAAGCCCCCCTTAGTGGGTGTACCGTATTACAACTCCCCGCTAGCCCCCCTTAATAGGTGTACCTTATTACTACACCTCTCCGCTAGCCCTCCTTAGTGGGTGTACCTTATTACTACACCTCACTATCCACCCTTAGTGGGTGTACCTTATTACTACACCACCCCGCAAGCCAACCTTAGTGGGTGTACCGTATTACAACTCCCCGCTAGCCCCCCTTAATAGGTGTACCTTATTACTACACCTCCCCGCTAGCCCCCCTTAATAGGTGTACCTTATTACTACATCTCCCTGCTAGCCCTCCTTATTACTACACCTCACTATCCACCCTTAGTGGGTGTACCTTATTACTACACCTCACTATCCACCCTTAGTGGGTGTACCTTATTATTACACACCACCCTGCAAGCCCCCCCTTAGTGGGTGTACCGTATTACAACTTCTAACTATCCACCCTTAGTGGGTGTACCTTATTACTACACCACCCTGCAAGCCCCCCTTAGTGGGTGTACCGTATTACAACTCCTAACTATCCACCCTTAGTGGGTGTACCTTATTGCTACACCTCCCTATTTCAAAAAGGTTGCTTTCGCAGGAAAGAAAGGGGAGAAGGAGCCGACCAATCACAGCCCTGCGTTGGAGTTTTGGGGAGCTGCAGGTCAGGCTGAGTGTGGGGGAAGGGGGGAGGGGGAGTTAAGGGGGGAGGGGGCCTCAGAATCCCCTCAGTCGGCCTTTCCTCCACGAGAGCAATCATTTCTTCATTAGTCTTTTATTTCTTTGCAGACGTTCCACTCGGGGCCTTATTGGGCTTCTCTTAATTACAAAAGGGAGCGCTGCTGCGTGGCCCCCGGGGGCCGAGGTGTGATTGCATCACACAGCTGATGAACTTACCCACACTGACCACTTGGACTCCAACTTCTGGCACCTCGGGCTGACGACCAATCGGACGAGAGATCTGCTGGTTTCCAACTCGTTATCTCCTCCCAAACAGCGGCCTGCGGGCGCCTCTAAATGACGACGCCATCTTGTTGCTTCCGCCAGATTGCAGCTTCCTTCAGGATCTTTTCATTTCTGCGGCTCTTATTAAACTCTCTTCCCTGCAGTCGCTTCACTAACGTCACTTATCCACACCGCAAGACTTTACGGAACACATGCTAACTGTTAGCACGGAATGTTAGCACGTAGCACTATGCTAATGTCCGGCGCTCCTTAATGTCACGTCGATGATATGTGACATTAATATTCATACTCATTCATCATTTTCACAAGTATATTTTGAAAAATACATAAATATTATTATTAAAACATTTTTTTTTTTTATAAGAATACATTTTTTAAATATGTCTTTAGGTCACCTCCATTCAACCGGAAATAGCTTTTATAACACGTGACTTGTTTTTGAAAAATGTTATTGTAATTATAATACCAAATAATAAAATAATCGGTTTGAATTAGGAATTAATTAGAGATGTCCGATATTATCGGCCTGTCCGATACTTTCGGCCTGTCCGATACTATCGGCCGATAAATGCGCTAAAATGTAATATCGGAAATTATCGGTATCGTTTTTTTTATTATCAATATCGGGGGTTTTTTTTGTTTTTTTTTGTTTTTTAATGAAATCAACATAAAAAACACAAGATACACTTACAATTAGTGCACCAACCCAAAAAATCTCCCTCCCCCATTTACACTCATTCACACAAAAGGGTTGTTTCTTTCTGTTATTAATATTCTGGTTCCTACATTATTTATCAATATATATCAATACAGTCTGCAAGGGATACAGTCCGTAAGCACACATGATTGTGCGTGCTGCTGGTCCACTAATAGTACTAACCTTTAACAGTTAATTTTACTAATTTTCATTAATAACTATTTTCTATGTAACTGTTTTTATATTGTTTTACTTTCTTTTTTATTCAAGAAAATGTTTTTAATTGATTTCTCTTATTTTATTTTATTTTTATTTTTTTTAAGTACTTTATCTTCACCATACCTGGTTGTCCAAATTAGGCATAATAATGTGTTAATTCCACGACTGTATATATCGGTTGATATCGGTATCGGTTGATATCGGTATCGGTAATTAAAGAGTTGGACAATATCAGAATATCAGATATCGGCAAAAAGCCATTATCGGACATCCCTAGAATTGATTCTGAATCGAATCGTTGCCCCAGGAATCAGATTTGGTGCGCAAAGGTTCACACTCCTTTAAGGGGTGCACAAAAAAATGGATTCCATTCCAAATCGCGATACTTATTTAGCCTGATTTTTAAATTCCATCCATCCATTTTCTACCGCTTATTCCCTTAAATTGATTTGTAATTTTCAAAAATCGAAGAAAATATACATATTTTAAAAAAAAACAAGTATTTTTAATTTCTATTAGGGATGTCCGATAATGGCTTTTTTGCCGTTATATTCCGATATTGTCCAACTCTTAATTACCGATACCGACATCAACCGATACCGATATATACAGTCGTGGAATTAACACATTATTATGCCTAATTTGGACAATCAGGTATGGTGAAGATAAGGTCCTTTTTAAAAATAATAATAAAATAAAATAAGATAAATAAATTAAAAACATTTTCTTGAATAAAAAAGAAAACAATATAAAAACAGTTACATAGAAACGAGTAATTAATGCAAATTTTTAAAAATTACTGTTAAAGGTTAGTACTATTAGTGGACCAGCAGCACGCACAATCATGTGTGCTTACGGACTGTATCCCTTGCAGACTGTATTGATATATATTGATATATAATAAAGGAACCAGAATATTAATAACAGAAAGAAACAACCCTTTTGTGTGAATGAGTGTAAATAAGTAGGGGAGGGAGGGTTTTTGGGTTGGTGCACTAATTGTAAGTGTATCTTGTGTTTTTTATGTTGATTTAATAAAAATAAAAAAATAAAATAAAATAAAAATTTAAAAACCATACCGATAATAAAAAAAACGATACCGATAATTTCCGATATTACATTTTAAAGTATTTATCGGCCGATAAATCATACACACTTACACACACTAATGTCCACACATGCACTCACACACAATCATACACACTTACACACACTCACTCATGCCCTCACACACAATTATATACACTTACTCATGCACTCACACACAATTATACACACTTACACACAAGTGTGTGTAAGTGTGTATAATTGTGTGTGAGTGCATGAGTAAGTGTGTGTTTGAGTAAGTGTGTGTTTGAGTGCATGAGTGAGTACTCATGCACTCAAACACACACACAATTATACACACTTATACACACTCACTCATGCACTCACACACAATCATACACACTTATACACACTCACTCATGCACTCACACACAATCATACACACTTACAAACTCACTCATGCACTCACACACAATCATACACGCTTACAAACTCACTCATGCACTCACACGCAATCATACACACTTACACACACTAATGTCCACACATGCACTCACACAATCATACACACTTACACACACTCACTCATGCCCTCACACACAATCATATACACTTACTGATGCACTCACACACAATCATACACACTTACAAACTCACTCATGCACTCACACACAATCATACACACTTACATACACTGACTCATGCACTCGAACACGCACACACAATAATACACACTAACAAACTCACACATGCACTCACACACACTTACACACACTCACTTATGCACTCACACACACAATCATGTACACTTACTCATGCACTCACACAAAGTCGCACACAACCACACACACTTACAAACTCAGTCATGCACTCACACACAATCATACACACTTACACACAATCATACACACCTACAAACTCACTCATGCACTCACACACAATCATACACACTTACAAACTCACTCATGCACTCACACACAATCATATAAATAAATAAATGATAAATGGGTTGTACTTGTATAGCGCTTTTCTACCTTCAAGGTACTCAAAGCGCTTTGACACTACTTCCACATTTACCCATTCACACACACATTCACACACTGATGGAGGGAGCTGTCATGCAAAGCGCTAACCAGCAGCCATCAGGAGCAAGGGTGAAGTGTCTTGCTTAGGACACAACGGACATGACGAGGTTGGTACTAGGTGGGGATTGAACCAGGGACCCTCGGGTTGCGCACGGCCACTCTCCCACTGCGCCACGCCACTTACAAACTCACTCATGCACTCTCACACAATCATACACACTTACAAACTCACTCATGCACTCACACACAATCATATACACTTACAAACTCACTCATGCACTCACACACAATCATACACACTTACAAACTCACTCATGCACTCACACGCAATCATACACACTTACACACACTAATGTCCACATATGCACTCACACAATCATACACACTTACACACACTCACTCATGCCCTCACACACAATCATATACACTTACTCATGCACTCACACACAATCATACACACTTACAAACTCACTCATGCACTCACACACAATCATACTCACTTACATACACTGACTCATGCACTCGAACACGCACACACAATAATACACACTAACAAACTCACACATGCACTCACACACACTTACACACACTCACTTATGCACTCACACACACAATCATGTACACTTACTCATGCACTCACACAAAGTCGCACACAACCATACACACTTACAAACTCACTCATGCACTCACACACAATCATACACACCTACAAACTCACTCATGCACTCACACACAATCATACACACTTACAAACTCACTCATGCACTCACACACAATCATATACACTTACAAACTCACTCATGCACTCACACACAATATTACGCACTTACACAATCAGTCATGAACTCACACACAATCATATACACTTACACACACTCATTTCATGCACTCACACACACAATCATACACACTTACAAACTCACTCATGCACTCACACACACAATCATACACACTTACACACACTCACTCATGCACTCACACACAATCAGAGACACTTACAAACTCACTCACGCACTCACACACACTCGCTTATGCACTCACACACACAATAATATACACTTACTCATGCACTCACACAAACTCACACACAATAATACACACTTACAAACTCACTCATGCACTCACACACAATCATACACACTTACACACACTCACTCATGCACTCACACACAATCAGAGACACTTAAAAACTCACTCACGCACTCACACACACTCGCTTATGCACTCACACACACAATAATATACACTTACTCATGCACTCACACAAACTCACACACAATAATACACACTTACAAACTCACTCATGCACTCACACACAATCATATACACTTACACACACTGACTCATGCACTCACACACACAATCATACACACTTACACACACTGACTCATGCACTCAAACACACAATCATACACACTTACCCACACTCACTCATTCACTCACACACACAATCATACACACTTACAAACTCACTCATGCACTCACACGCAATCGTACACACTTACAAACTCACTCACGCACTAACACACACTCACGTATGAACTCACACACACAATCATATACACTTACTTATGCACTCACACAAACTCACACACAATCATACACACTTACAAACTCACTCATGCACTCACACAAAAACATACACACTTACAAACTCACTCATGCACTCACACACAATCATACACACTTACAAACTCACTCATGCACTCACACGCAATCATACACACTTACACACTCAGTCATGCACTCACACACAATCATATACACTTACAATTTCACTCACGCACTCACACACACTTAAACACACACTTACACACACTCACTTATGCACTCACACACACAATCATATACACTTTCTCATGCACTCACACAAACTCACACACAATCATACACACAAACTCACTCATGCACTCACAACACAATCATACACACTTACAAACCTACTCATGCACTCACACGCAATCCTACACACTTACACACTCAGTCATGCACTCACACACAATTATACACACTTACACACACTCACTCATGCACTCACACACAATCATACACACTTACACACACTCACTCATGCACTCATACACAATCATACACACTTACAAACTCACTCATGCACTCACACACAACCATACACACTTACACACACTCACTCATGCACTCACACACACAATCATACACACTTACCCACACTCACTCATTCACTCACACACACAATCATACACACTTACAAACTCACTCATGCACTCACACGCAATCATACACACTTACAAACTCACTCACGCACTAACACACACTCACGTATGCACTCACACACACAATCATATACACTTACTCATGCACTCACACAAACTCACACACAATCATACACACTTACAAACTCACTCATGCACTCACACAAAAACATACACACTTACAAACTCACTCATGCACTCACACACAATCATACACACTTACAAACTCACTCATGCACTCACACGCAATCATACACACTTACACACTCAGTCATGCACTCACACACAATCATATACACTTACAATTTCACTCACGCACTCACACACACTTAAACACACACTTACACACACTCACTTATGCACTCACACACACAATCATATACACTTACTCATGCACTCACACAAACTCACACACAATCATACACACAAACTCACTCATGCACTCACAACACAATCATACACACTTACAAACTCACTCATGCACTCACACACACAATCATACACACTTACACACACTCACTCATGCACTCACACACAATCAGAGACACTTACAAACTCACTCACGCACTCACACACACTCGCTTATGCACTCACACACACAATAATATACACTTACTCATGCACTCACACAAACTCACACACAATAATACACACTTACAAACTCACTCATGCACTCACACACAATCATACACACTTACACACACTCACTCATGCACTCACACACAATCAGAGACACTTAAAAACTCACTCACGCACTCACACACACTCGCTTATGCACTCACACACACAATAATATACACTTACTCATGCACTCACACAAACTCACACACAATAATACACACTTACAAACTCACTCATGCACTCACACACAATCATATACACTTACACACACTGACTCATGCACTCACACACACAATCATACACACTTACACACACTGACTCATGCACTCAAACACACAATCATACACACTTACCCACACTCACTCATTCACTCACACACACAATCATACACACTTACAAACTCACTCATGCACTCACACGCAATCGTACACACTTACAAACTCACTCACGCACTAACACACACTCACGTATGAACTCACACACACAATCATATACACTTACTTATGCACTCACACAAACTCACACACAATCATACACACTTACAAACTCACTCATGCACTCACACAAAAACATACACACTTACAAACTCACTCATGCACTCACACACAATCATACACACTTACAAACTCACTCATGCACTCACACGCAATCATACACACTTACACACTCAGTCATGCACTCACACACAATCATATACACTTACAATTTCACTCACGCACTCACACACACTTAAACACACACTTACACACACTCACTTATGCACTCACACACACAATCATATACACTTTCTCATGCACTCACACAAACTCACACACAATCATACACACAAACTCACTCATGCACTCACAACACAATCATACACACTTACAAACCTACTCATGCACTCACACGCAATCCTACACACTTACACACTCAGTCATGCACTCACACACAATTATACACACTTACACACACTCACTCATGCACTCACACACAATCATACACACTTACACACACTCACTCATGCACTCATACACAATCATACACACTTACAAACTCACTCATGCACTCACACACAACCATACACACTTACACACACTCACTCATGCACTCACACACACAATCATACACACTTACCCACACTCACTCATTCACTCACACACACAATCATACACACTTACAAACTCACTCATGCACTCACACGCAATCATACACACTTACAAACTCACTCACGCACTAACACACACTCACGTATGCACTCACACACACAATCATATACACTTACTCATGCACTCACACAAACTCACACACAATCATACACACTTACAAACTCACTCATGCACTCACACAAAAACATACACACTTACAAACTCACTCATGCACTCACACACAATCATACACACTTACAAACTCACTCATGCACTCACACGCAATCATACACACTTACACACTCAGTCATGCACTCACACACAATCATATACACTTACAATTTCACTCACGCACTCACACACACTTAAACACACACTTACACACACTCACTTATGCACTCACACACACAATCATATACACTTACTCATGCACTCACACAAACTCACACACAATCATACACACAAACTCACTCATGCACTCACAACACAATCATACACACTTACAAACTCACTCATGCACTCACACACACAATCATACACACTTACACACACTCACTCATGCACTCACACACAATCAGAGACACTTACAAACTCACTCACGCACTCACACACACTCGCTTATGCACTCACACACACAATAATATACACTTACTCATGCACTCACACAAACTCACACACAATAATACACACTTACAAACTCACTCATGCACTCACACACAATCATACACACTTACACACACTCACTCATGCACTCACACACAATCAGAGACACTTAAAAACTCACTCACGCACTCACACACACTCGCTTATGCACTCACACACACAATAATATACACTTACTCATGCACTCACACAAACTCACACACAATAATACACACTTACAAACTCACTCATGCACTCACACAAAAACATACACACTTACAAACTCACTCATGCACTCACACACAATCATACACACTTACAAACTCACTCATGCACTCACACGCAATCATACACACTTACACACTCAGTCATGCACTCACACACAATCATATACACTTACAATTTCACTCACGCACTCACACACACTTAAACACACACTTACACACACTCACTTATGCACTCACACACACAATCATATACACTTACTCATGCACTCACACAAACTCACACACAATCATACACACAAACTCACTCATGCACTCACAACACAATCATACACACTTACAAACTCACTCATGCACTCACACACAATCATACACACTTACATACACTGACTCATGCACTCGAACACGCACACACAATAATACACACTAACAAACTCACACATGCACTCACACACACTTACACACACTCACTTATGCACTCACACACACAATCATGTACACTTACTCATGCACTCACACAAAGTCGCACACAACCACACACACTTACAAACTCAGTCATGCACTCACACACAATCATACACACTTACACACAATCATACACACCTACAAACTCACTCATGCACTCACACACAATCATACACACTTACAAACTCACTCATGCACTCACACACAATCATATAAATAAATAAATGATAAATGGGTTGTACTTGTATAGCGCTTTTCTACCTTCAAGGTACTCAAAGCGCTTTGACACTACTTCCACATTTACCCATTCACACACACATTCACACACTGATGGAGGGAGCTGTCATGCAAAGCGCTAACCAGCAGCCATCAGGAGCAAGGGTGAAGTGTCTTGCTTAGGACACAACGGACATGACGAGGTTGGTACTAGGTGGGGATTGAACCAGGGACCCTCGGGTTGCGCACGGCCACTCTCCCACTGCGCCACGCCACTTACAAACTCACTCATGCACTCTCACACAATCATACACACTTACAAACTCACTCATGCACTCACACACAATCATATACACTTACAAACTCACTCATGCACTCACACACAATCATACACACTTACAAACTCACTCATGCACTCACACACAATCATACACACTTACAAACTCACTCATGCACTCACACACAATCATACACACTTACAAACTCACTCATGCACTCACACGCAATCATACACACTTACACACACTAATGTCCACATATGCACTCACACAATCATACACACTTACACACACTCACTCATGCCCTCACACACAATCATACACACTTACTCATGCACTCACACACAATCATACACACTTACAAACTCACTCATGCACTCACACACAATCATACACACTTACAAACTCACTCATGCACTCACACACAATCATACACACTTACAAACTCACTCATGCACTCACACGCAATCATACACACTTACACACACTCACTCATGCCCTCACACACAATCATACACACTTACTCATGCACTCACACACAATCATACACACTTACAAACTCACTCATGCACTCACACACAATCATACACACTTACAAACTCACTTATGCACTCACACACAATCATACACACTTACAAACTCACTCATGCACTCACACGCAATCATACACACTTACACACACTCACTCATGCCCTCACACACAATCATACACACTTACTCATGCACTCACACACAATCATACACACTTACAAACTCACTCATGCACTCACACACAATCATACACACTTACAAACTCACTCATGCACTCACACACAATCATACACACTTACAAACTCACTCATGCACTCACACGCAATCATACACACTTACACACACTAATGTCCACATATGCACTCACACAATCATACACACTTACACACACTCACTCATGCCCTCACACACAATCATATACACTTACTCATGCACTCACACACAATCATACACACTTACAAACTCACTCATGCACTCACACACAATCATACTCACTTACATACACTGACTCATGCACTCGAACACGCACACACAATAATACACACTAACAAACTCACACATGCACTCACACACACTTACACACACTCACTTATGCACTCACACACACAATCATGTACACTTACTCATGCACTCACACAAAGTCGCACACAACCATACACACTTACAAACTCACTCATGCACTCACACACAATCATACACACCTACAAACTCACTCATGCACTCACACACAATCATACACACTTACAAACTCACTCATGCACTCACACACAATCATATACACTTACAAACTCACTCATGCACTCACACACAATATTACGCACTTACACAATCAGTCATGCACTCACACACAATCATATACACTTACACACACTCATTTCATGCACTCACACACACAATCATACACACTTACAAACTCACTCATGCACTCACACACACAATCATACACACTTACACACACTCACTCATGCACTCACACACAATCAGAGACACTTACAAACTCACTCACGCACTCACACACACTCGCTTATGCACTCACACACACAATAATATACCCTTACTCATGCACTCACACAAACTCACACACAATAATACACACTTACAAACTCACTCATGCACTCACACACAATCATACACACTTACACACACTCACTCATGCACTCACACACAATCAGAGACACTTAAAAACTCACTCACGCACTCACACACACTCGCTTATGCACTCACACACACAATAATATACACTTACTCATGCACTCACACAAACTCACACACAATAATACACACTTACAAACTCACTCATGCACTCACACACAATCATATACACTTACACACACTGACTCATGCACTCACACACACAATCATACACACTTACACACACTGACTCATGCACTCAAACACACAATCATACACACTTACCCACACTCACTCATTCACTCACACACACAATCATACACACTTACAAACTCACTCATGCACTCACACGCAATCGTACACACTTACAAACTCACTCACGCACTAACACACACTCACGTATGAACTCACACACACAATCATATACACTTACTCATGCACTCACACAAACTCACACACAATCATACACACTTACAAACTCACTCATGCACTCACACAAAAACATACACACTTACAAACTCACTCATGCACTCACACACAATCATACACACTTACAAACTCACTCATGCACTCACACGCAATCATACACACTTACACACTCAGTCATGCACTCACACACAATCATATACACTTACAATTTCACTCACGCACTCACACACACTTAAACACACACTTACACACACTCACTTATGCACTCACACACACAATCATATACACTTTCTCATGCACTCACACAAACTCACACACAATCATACACACAAACTCACTCATGCACTCACAACACAATCATACACACTTACAAACCTACTCATGCACTCACACGCAATCCTACACACTTACACACTCAGTCATGCACTCACACACAATTATACACACTTACACACACTCACTCATGCACTCACACACAATCATACACACTTACACACACTCACTCATGCACTCATACACAATCATACACACTTACAAACTCACTCATGCACTCACACACAACCATACACACTTACACACACTCACTCATGCACTCACACACACAATCATACACACTTACCCACACTCACTCATTCACTCACACACACAATCATACACACTTACAAACTCACTCATGCACTCACACGCAATCATACACACTTACAAACTCACTCACGCACTAACACACACTCACGTATGCACTCACACACACAATCATATACACTTACTCATGCACTCACACAAACTCACACACAATCATACACACTTACAAACTCACTCATGCACTCACACAAAAACATACACACTTACAAACTCACTCATGCACTCACACACAATCATACACACTTACAAACTCACTCATGCACTCACACGCAATCATACACACTTACACACTCAGTCATGCACTCACACACAATCATATACACTTACAATTTCACTCACGCACTCACACACACTTAAACACACACTTACACACACTCACTTATGCACTCACACACACAATCATATACACTTACTCATGCACTCACACAAACTCACACACAATCATACACACAAACTCACTCATGCACTCACAACACAATCATACACACTTACAAACCTACTCATGCACTCACACGCAATCCTACACACTTACACACTCAGTCATGCACTCACACACAATTATACACACTTACACACACTCACTCATGCACTCACACAATCATACACACTCACTCATGCACTCATACACAATCATACACACTTACAAACTCACTCATGCACTCACACACAACCATACACACTTACACACACTCACTCATGCACTCACACACACAATCATACACTCTTACCCACACTCACTCATTCACTCACACACACAATCATACACACTTACAAACTCACTCATGCACTCACACGCAATCATACACACTTACAAACTCACTCACGCACTAACACACACTCACGTATGCACTCACACACACAATCATATACACTTACTCATGCACTCACACAAACTCACACACAATCATACACACTTACAAACTCACTCATGCACTCACACAAAAACATACACACTTACAAACTCACTCATGCACTCACACACAATCATACACACTTACAAACTCACTCATGCACTCACACGCAATCATACACACTTACACACTCAGTCATGCACTCACACACAATCATATACACTTACAATTTCACTCACGCACTCACACACACTTAAACACACACTTACACACACTCACTTATGCACTCACACACACAATCATATACACTTACTCATGCAGTCACACAAACTCACACACAATCATACACACAAACTCACTCATGCACTCACACGCAATCATACACACTTACAAACTCACTCATGCACTCACACACAATCATACACACTTACAAACTTACTCATGCACTCACACGCAATCCTACACACTTACACACAGTCATGCACTCACACACAATTATACACACTTACACACACTCACTCATGCACTCACACACAATCATACACACTTACACACACTCACTCATGCACTCATACACAATCATACACACTTACAAACTCACTCATGCACTCACACACAACCATACACACTTACACACACTCACTCATGCACTCACACACAATCATACACACTTACACACACACTCACTCATGCACTCACACACAATCACACACACTTACACACACACTCACTCATGCACTCACACACAATCATACACTCTTACACACACTCACTCATGCACTCACACACAATCATACACACTTACACACACTCACTCATGCACTCACACACAATCATACACACTTACACACACTCACTCATGCACTCACACACAATCACACACACTTACACACACACACTCATGCACTCACACACAATCATACACACTTACACACACTCTCTCATGCACTCACACACAATCATACACACTTACACACACTCACTCATGCACTCACACACAATCATACACACTTACACACACTCACTCATGCACTTACAGTCTCCAAGGCAGAAGTATATAAGAAAGTATCCAGTAACAAAGGTGTCCTCATCATCGAACTTACTGCGACATGAATGACTGTGGCCACTAGGTTTTGCCAAAATGCCAATTATGACTCCACTTCAACTTAAAGACAGCATTAGTCCATTCAGAGGGTTGATAATTAACAGTTTTAATTAACTGTTTTTATATTGTTTGACTCATTTTACTCTATCAAACCTTTTGTCATTGGCATCTACAACTATTTTTATGAAGAATATTTCAACTGTCTTGGTAAAATGCCCTGTGGGGTACGTTGTGAGGGTGTGCAGCCGAGAAAGTGATGACGAGGTAATAATTGAATGGTGTTGTGAGGCCGCCAGGATATATTTAAGCATTAATTGGTCTTTAGCGCTCTCACAGGTGCTGATTGGCCCTGCAATCACCAGCAAGACCTCCCGTTGACCCCGCCGCCATTAAAGCCCCACCCCCGCCACCATTAAAGCCCCACCCCCGCCGCTCACGCCGCTGGAAGGAACGCTTCAAGTAAGTGCCAGGGTAGGAGGACGTGGAAGTACGGCGGCGGGCGGTCATTTTGTGTCGGTGTTGCCTTTTTGTGTGGGTGAAGAGAGATGAGAGCGAGGAAAATATTCTCATCTTTCCTGATATTTATTGTAATCACACAACTTCACAGACTCACTCATGCACTCACACAAAATCACACAACTTCACACACTCACTCATGCACTCACTTATCACACAACTTCACACACTCACTCATGCACTAACATATAATCACACAACTTCATGCACTCACACAAAATCACACAACTTCACACACTCACTCATGCACTCACATATAATCACACAACTTCACACACTCACTCATGCACTCACACAAAATCACACAACTTCACGCACTCACTCATGCACTCACTTATTATCACACAACTTCACACACTCACTCCTGCATTCACACATTATCACACAACTTCACACACTCACTCATGCACTCACACATTATCACACAACTTCACACACTCACTCATGCACTCACACATTATCACACAACTTCACACACTCACTCATGCACTCACACAAAATCACACAACTTCACACGCTCACACATTATCACACAACTTCACACACTCACTCATGCACTCACTTATTATCACACAACTTCACACACTCACTCATGCACTTGCACGTAATCACACAACTTCACACTTTATCACACAACTTCACACACTCACTCATGCACTCACACATTATCACACAACTTCACACACTCACTCATGCACTCACACAACTTCACACACTCACTCATGCACTCACACGTTATCACACAACTTCACACACTCACTCATGCACTCACACATCACACAACTTCACACACTCACTCATGCACTCACACATCACACAACTTCACACACTTTGTGTGTTGTGTTGTGTGTTTTTTTGTGGTGTTGTTGTTGTTGTGTAAATATTTGCATCATTTAGGGGTTATAAGTGTTGCTTCTGATTGGATGAAGAGAAAGTATGCATGGGGCTCTAATATTGATGATAACATTAATATTAATGACAATAATAATAATAGTAATAATAATAATAATACTAATAATAATAAAACAGACAATACTCTCAGGCTTAACGTGTCCTTGCTTCCTCTCCTGAAAGCAACAAAGAATTCATTCAAAACATTGAAAATCATATTTTTACAATTTATAATGATAAATATTATATTTACACATATGTTGTACTTGCTATTATACATTTTACGCTTATTACAAATACATACATGTTATAGAGTGTGTGTATTATACTTACATACATACATACATACTTATGTATATATTTATATATATTTAAAATTATAGATGTGTGTAGATATAGATGCATATATGTAGATCTAGAGGTGTGTAGATATAGATCTATATATGTAGATCTACAGGGGTGTAGATATAGATGTATATATGTAGATATAGATGTAGCTATAGATGTATATATGTAGACATATAGATGTGTAGATATATATGTATATACTGTATGTAGATGTGTGTAGATATAGATATATGTGTGGATATAGATGTATATGTGTAGATGTGTGTGTGTGTGTGTGTGTGTGTGTGTGTGTGTGTGTGTGTGTGTGTGTGTGTGTGTGTGTGTGTGTGTGTGTGTGTGTGTGTGTATATATATATATATATATATATATATATGTGTGTGTGTGTGTGTGTGTGTGTGTGTGTGTGTGTGTGTGTGTGTGTGTGTGTAGATATAGATGTATCTGTGTAGATATGGATGTGTGTAGGTATAGATACTTGTTTAGCTTTAGATGTATATATGTAGATATAGATATAGATGTATATATGTAAATCTAGATGTGTGTAGCTATAGGTGTATATGTGTAGATGTAGAAGTAGATATAGATGTATATATGTAGATCTAGATGTGTGTAGATATATTTATATATGTAGATATAGATGTATATATGTAGATATAGATGTATATATGTAAATCTCGATGTATATATGTAGATCTCGAGGTGTGTAGATATAGATGTATATATGTAAATCTCGATGTATATATGTAGATCTAGAGGTGTGTAAATATAGATGTATATATTTAGATATAGGTGTAAATATCGATGTATATATGTAGATCTAGATGTGTGTAGATATAGATGTATATATGTAGATATAGATGTATATATGTAGATATAGATGTATATATGTAGATATAAATGTATATATGTAGATCTAGATGTGTGTAGATATGGATGTATATATGTAGATGTAGATGTATATATGTAGATCTAGAGGTGTGTGTATATAGATGTATATATGTAGATATAAATGTATTTATGTAGATCTAGAGATGTGTAGACATAGATGTATATATATGTAGATCTAGAGGTGTGTGTATATAGATGTATATATGTAGCAGTGATGTGCAGTCACTGGAGGCAGGTGAGGCCTTGCCTCACCTGCCATCATGGAAAGAAAAAAAATGTAAAAAGAAAAAAAATAATTAAATTGTTATATGTATCCAGTGATTATACTATAAAGTTATTTTCCATTTAACTTCACCAGTTTTAGATTATTTTTATTCAAAACCGCTGAATTTTCACATTTGCCGTTCAAATACTGAGAAGAGACGGTGCAGTGAACAGCAGCCAGTTGAGGCACGTCACTGCGTTGTGCCGCACCATAGATTGCGCAATGACTCGGCTAACTGATGGCCTGCTGTGCAGTGAGACCGTATTGCTATATGAATTATATTATACATTTCCATAGTTTAGTTAGCTGAGGTATATAATGTACAGTGTATTTTGTCAACAACTGTATGTGTGTAACGTATTTCTTGTGCTGAGCGATCATAAAACGGCTGCAAAAGACGCACTGGCTGAGGCTCGCAGTAATCCCGCCTCCTGCACCCCCGCCGTAAAATGCACCCCCTGACGGGAGTGTTATATCAACTAAAGCCCACACTTAAACTTTCCACATGCAAGATTGAATCTATTAAAAAAGTTATTTCATAAGAAGCCAAAAAGTGCAAAAACAATAATGTTCATGTTGGAGGAGTTGTGAATGACTGCAGGGCCACAACATTAGGTACACCTGCAGACTGCAGGTGTACCTAATTCACAACTCCTCCAACACAAACATTATTGTTTTTGCACTTTTTGGCTTCTTATTAAATAACTTTTGTAACCTATTTGTATGGGCTTTCCTCTTTGTGATGTTAAGTTCCTGTTATGCGCTGTTATACAGTATATGCCTTGAGCTCTTATTTTGAAGGCGCTAAGAGCGGAAGTGATGACACGTTGGAGTGGAGCGGAGGTTTTTGAAAGAAGGTAAATAAAGTGGTCCTCGTGTAAACTGGAGCCTCCGTGTTTGTTATTTTGTAGTTTCATACAGTATAGGCGACATTTATAAACCTTCGGTTACACTTTTTTGAATAGATTAAATCTTGCACGTGGAAAGTTTAAGTGAGGGCTTTAGTTGATATAACACTCCCGTCAGGGGGTGCATTCTTCCAGCACAACAGCGGTGCATGGACTTCATTTATAAGTGAAGGTAAGACCATAGTAACGTTTTTTTTATTAAATGTGCTTTTTTGTGTGCTACAGTTTGTATGTGTAAAGTTAAAGTTAAGTTAAAGTACCAATGATTGTCACACACACACTAGGTGTAATGAAATTTGTCCTCTGCATTTGACCCATCCCCCTGGGAGGTGAGGGGAGCAGTGGGCAGCAGCGGTGCCGCGCCCGGGAATAATTTTTGGTGATTTAACCCCAATTCTAACCCTTGATGCTGAGTGCCAAGCAGGGAAGAATGCTGGTATGAGCTTTTAAACATAACCCGTTAACTGCTGCCAATCAAGTGGTGAATAAGATACTCTTTAGGGTTCATATGTTTGTAATTCTGACTGTGAGGAAGTCAGTGCCTCACCAGCCATGAGCATCACCGCACGTCACTGATACACACACACATATATATATATATATATATATATACACATGTGTGTAGATATAGATGTGTGTAGGTATACATACTTGTTTAGCTTTAGATGTATATATGTAGATCTAGATATAGATGTATATATGTAGATCTAGATGTGTGTAGCTATAGGTGTATATATGTAGATGTAGAAGTAGATATAGATGTATATATGTAGATCTAGATGTATATATGTAAATCTCGATGTATATATGTAGATCTAGAGGTGTGTAGATATAGATGTATATATGTAGATATAGATGTATATATGTAGATATAAATGTATGTATGTAGATCTAGATGTGTGTAGATATGGATGTATATATGTAGATGTATATATGTAGATCTAGAGGTGTGTGTATATAGATGTATATATGTAGATACAAATGTATTTATGTAGATCTAGAGATGTGTAGACATAGATGTATATATGTAGATATATTTTGTAAATATAGATGTATATATGTAGATCTAGATGTGTGTAGATATAGATGTATATATGTAGATATATTTTGTAAATATAGATGTATATATGTAGATCTAGATGTGTGTAGATATAGATGTATATATGTAGATATAGATGTATATATGTAGATATAAATGTACATATGTAGATCTAGAGGTGTGTAGATATAGATGTATGTATGTAGATCTAGAGGTGTGTAGATATAGATGTATATATGTAGATATAGATGTAGCTATAGATTTATATATGTAGATATAGATGTGTAGATATATATGTATATACTTTATGTAGATGTGTGTAGATATAGATATATGTGTGGATATATATGTATATGTATATGTATACTGTATATTAGAGATGCGCGGATAGGCAATTTATTTCATCCGCAACCGCGGCAGAAAGTCGTCAACCATCCGCCATCCACCCGATGTAACGTTTGATCAGAACTGCATCCGCCCGCCATCCGCCCGTTGTTATATATCTAATATTAATTAAAAAAAAAAAAAAAAGGGTGAAAACTACGCGAATTGCACCTTGTGCAGACAAGATTTTTCGATCGGACACGGAGGAATTAGCGATGTAAAAGACCACGTTGGGACAAAAAAACACAAGTCTAATGCCGTTGCTAGCGATACAAGTGGAAAACTTTCAACGTTTTTCGTCGCCCAAACAGATTCTTTGGATGTGATAAATGCCGAAGTTTTATTTACGGAGGCAATAATTGAGCATGGACTTCCAATCGCACTGGCTGATCACATGGGACAGTTAATAATGTAATGCAACCTTTAAAAATCATTACGCGGTGATCGCGATCCCAAAAATAAACTTTTCTTGCATGATAATGTCCAGAAAAATTCGCTTTATATTACTATAGAGTCCTTTTAACGAATGAGTTTGATGGTTTATCACAAACCTTAAATGAAAGAAGTCCTTTGTTCTCCTGCAGCATGGCCTTGCTTCGTGTTTGGTGCGCCATCCTGTCGGCTGTATTTCACAGCACGACATACTGTTAAAAGTGTTTATACTATTTATACTTTCAATTAACAAATTGAAGTCTTGTGAAAGGTTGACAGGATAACTGGCATTAACTGTCAAAATAATTTCAAACTATTGAAGTTAGCTTACAGAATAAACATGTCAATCAACCCATATGATTTTTGCTGTAATATTTTTGTTTTGAAAAGTCACTGTGACTGATAGAAAAGTGATGGTTTTAGCAACATTTTAACCTGTCTGAATGCTAATAATCATTTTGCGAGCAAGCAGGTAAGCTACGCGGGCGGAGCGCGCGGAGTAACCCATGTTACGAGCCCCCGGCCACGGGGGTGGCGGGCAGGTAAGGTGCTTACCTGCTGCGCGTGACGCCGGCCGCGGCGAAAGCGGACGAGGCGGGGTGTCGGTGCGGTGGGCGCGGTAGTGACCCTGGACGTGCGTCGGGCCCTTCTCGCGGATCGCCTCAGCTACGGCTCCCGGTGGGGCCCTCTCGGGGGAAGGAGCCTCGGTCCCGGACCCCGGCGAGGCGTCCCTCCGCCCCGTAAAAGTGTCCATCTCTTTTTTTTTCTTTCTTCTGTTGTGGCATATGCTGCAGGTGCCTGCTCGTTTTTCGTATGTGGGTAACAACATTTAACTATGTATATATATTTCCCAATTGGTTTAACTGCCACCCGCAAAAAAAAAATTAAAAAAAAAAAAAAAAAAAAAATCTAATTAATCCGCCCGACTCGACCCGCGAGCGGATAAAATCTTATTTTTTTAAATTTCATCCGCCCGATCCGCGGATAATCCGCGGACTCCGCGGTTGTGTCCGCAAACCGCGCATCTCTACTGTATATATATAGTTGTGTGTAGATATAGATATATCTGTGTAGATATAGATGTGTGTGTAGATATAGATACACTTGTAGATATAGATGTATATATGTAGATCTAGATGTAGATATATATATATATATATAAATGTAGATCTAGATGTATATCAATCCAATCCAATCCACTTTATTTATATAGCACATTTAAACAACAAAATGTTTCCAAAGTGCTGCACAACAATATTAAACACAATTAAAAACAATATAAAATAAATGTGATTAAAAACAATTTCAAAGGGTAAAACCAATTAAAACAGTAAATAGAAAGCAAAAGCAAAATTTTAAAAACACAGAGGACAACAGAGGACCACACAACTCACGTAGTGTTAAAAGCCAGAGAATAAAAGTGGGTCTTAAGACGAGACTTAAAACACTCCACTGTGGGAGCAGTTCGAACATGGAGGGGCAGAGTGTTCCAGAGCTTAGGGCCGACCACAGAGAAGGCCCTGTCTCCCCTGGTTTTAAGTCTCGTCTTGGACACCACGAGCTGGAGCTGGCTCTCGGACCTCAGAGCGCGCGCAGGATTGTAAGTTTGGATGAGGTCCGAGATATACTGAGGTGCCAGTCCATGTAAAGCTTTAAAAACAAACAGCAAGGTTTTAAAATCAATTCTAAAATGAACAGGGAGCCAGTGCAAACTCTCAAGGATTGGGGTTATATGCTGGCGTCTCCTGGCCCCTGTTAAAAGTCGTGCTGCCGCATTCTGGACTAACTGCAACCGGGAGAGAGCTTTTTGGCTAATGCCAGCATAAAGTGCATTGCAGTAGTCCAGGCGACTTGAAATAAAAGCATGCACGACTTGTTCAAAAAGGTTAAAAGATAAAAACGGTTTTACCTTTGCTAAAAGACGAAGATGATAAAAACACGATTTTAAAACGCCATTGACTTGTTTGTCAAGTTTAAAATCGCTGTCTATAGTGACGCCAAGGCTGGTGACTTTGGGACGCACATAATTTTGCAATGGTCCCAAGTCAGTGAGGGCCGGACCAAACACTAAAATTTCCGTTTTTCCCTCATTCATTATTAAAAAATTCTGGGCTAACCAAGCCTTGACGTCGCATAGACAGTTGAGAAGGAGTGTCAGGGGGCCGTGGCCTTTTGAAATAGGCATATAAATTTGGCAGTCGTCTGCATAAAAGTGATAAAACACTCCATGCCTCTTAAAAATCTCTCCAAGAGGAAGAAGGTACAGTGCAAACAGGATGGGGCCTAGAATAGATCCCTGGGGGACACCACAGTAAAGCGGAGCAGAAGAAGAAGTGGCGTCCCCCAGCCTGACAGAGAAAGACCTTTCTGACAGGTAGGATCTAAACCACTCTAATGCAGTCCCCCTGACACCCACACAGTCTCTCAGGCGATCTAAAAGAATTGTGTGGTCGACTGTGTCAAAGGCAGCTGTAAGATCTAAAAGCACTAAAATGGCAGAGCTGCCAGAATCAGATATTAAAAGCAAATCATTAAAAACCTTTAAAAGTGCAGATTCAGTACTGTGCAAAGCTTTGTATCCAGACTGAAATGGATCTAAAGTGCTATTTTCATCTAAAAAAGGTTGTAGTTGCGCCAAAACACATTTCTCCAAAATTTTTGACACAAAAGGTAATTTAGAAATGGGCCGATAATTTGACAAACTTGTAGGATCAAGACCTGTTTTTTTGATCAAAGGCTCAACAACAGCTCCTTTACAAAAAGAGGGCACACTGCCAGAAATCAAGCTGCTGTTGATGATGTCCCTAACAGATAAGTCAATAGAGTCCCAAACTTCTTTAAAAAAGTGAGGGGGGACTGGGTCTGTGGGACAGGACGAGGGTTTTAATTTGTCGACTATTCCTGTAAGCTCAGGCATGGACACAGGCTCAAACTGACAAAACACAGCCGAGCACCGAGTGGCCACATTGAAACTAAATGGAGAAGGAGAAAGATTTGCCCGAATAGTAGCAACCTTGTCGTTAAAAAAGGAGAGAAATTTTTCACAAGTTTCCCTTGTCATCTCTAGTGAAGTGGCTGGATTCGGATTAAGAACAGAACTAATAGATTTAAAAAGAACACGTGGCTTGTTGATACTATTTGAAATTAAGTCTGACAAATATTTAGTTTTTTCAGCTTTAACCACACTTTGATAGTTCTGACAGCTTTCTTTTAAAATTTGATAAGAGACCTCCAAGTGATCCCTTTTCCACTTACGCTCCGCCCTTCGCCACTCACACCGAGCTGTGCGTGTGGTTTCATTGAGCCAAGGCTCCTGTTTTGACTTTGGACGTATAGCTCTGAGGGGCGCTATACTGTCCAGAATCTCAGAACATGTGGAAATAAAAGAGCACATTAATTGTTCAGTGTCTGCAGAGTGTGATATATTCTGCATAGATACAGTGAACAAAGGAGAAAAGGCGGCTGCAGTGTCAGTTCTAATAACACGCCCATGACGCACGGCAGGCGGTTTTACATCAGGGTCCAAACTTAAATTGAACATAACAGGACTATGATCGGAAAACACAGCATCACCAACAACGACATTGTCAACATTAAAACCATAAGACAGTACAAGGTCTAAAGTGTGTCCGTGTACATGCGTTGGGCCAGTAACATGCTGAGCCAAATTAAAACCTTCGATCAAGTCCAAAAACTCTCCGGCCATGGGTTTAGAAGGACAACAAACGTGTACATTAAAATCCCCGACGATTAAAATCTTGTCGTAGCGCACCAGACTAAAAGCAATGAAGTCCGAAAAGTCCTTAATAAAATCTTTGTTGTGCTTTGGTGGTCTGTAGATCACAGCACAAAATACTGGATCAGTCTGTCGCAGCTCGAAACAGCTCAGTTCAAAGGAGGGAAAAGACCACTCCACGATCACCTTGTGATGAACGCTTTCCTTTAAAACAATAGCTAAACCCCCGCCACGACCGCTTGTTCTCGGCGTGTTAATGAAAGTACAGTCTGGAGGTAATAGCTCTGAAAAAGCAGCAGACTCACCGGTGCCGATCCAGGTTTCTGTCAAGAACAGTATATCCAAAGAGCATGATGAGAAAAAGTCCTGAAGAACGAAAGTCTTGTTCATCACGGATCTCGCATTCACAAGTGCACACCTCGTAGACGTTGTTGTAGCCACGTACGGTGCCCAGCTCAGCGACCGAAGATTAGCCAGGGACACGCCACCTGAGCCCGGGTGAGACGAGCGAAGAGGGCGCAGCGCGCAGGGATCCTCCCGCTGTCCGATGATTGGCACCAACCAAGACCCGACCAGCCGAAGCGCGCGGCGTGACAAATAGCGACCAAAACAGTCGCTGTACTCCCGGGGAATTGCCGAGGACCTCACTGCGTCAGGATACAGTGCCAGCCAAGCTTTCACCTTTAGCAGTCGGCCGGATCGTACTCCTCGGCGTTTCCGCTTCCTGGGCAGCGGCGCGTTCACCCGACGGAAGCACTCAGGTAGGTTAGCATGGAAACATGAATCCGGGTCTCTTGCATTGTAAAGTTCACATGACTGTACTGACTCCCCAATCCTCAACAACTCCTGGCGTTCATACACTAGAAGTGAGTCGATGGTCCTCGAAACACACGTCAACATAACCACAAAACAGACAATAGTGATCATAGACAAGCGGCGAGCCAGACACACCGGCGCCATCTTGTTTCCAATCCAAAAAAAAAATCTAATTAATCCGCCCGACCCGACCCGCGAGCGGATAAAATCTTATTTTTTTAAATTTCATCCGCCCGATCCGCGGATAATCCGCGGACTCCGCGGTTGTGTCCGCAAACCGCGCATCTCTACTGTATATATATAGTTGTGTGTAGATATAGATATATCTGTGTAGATATAGATGTGTGTGTAGATATAGATACACTTGTAGATATAGATGTATATATGTAGATCTAGATGTAGATATATATATATATATATAAATGTAGATCTAGATGTATATATGTAGATATAGATGTAGATTTAAATGTAGATATAGATGTATATATGTATTTCTAGATGTATATATGTAGATATACCGGTAGATGCATATATGTAGATATAAATGTATATATATAGATCTAGAGGTGTGTAGATATAGATGTATGTATGTAGATATAGATGTATATATGTAGATCTAGATGTGTGTAGATATAGATGTATATATATAGATCTAGAGGTGTAGATATAGATGTATATACAGGTAAAAGCCAGTAAATTAGAATATTTTGAAAAACTTGATTTATTTCAGTAATTGCATTCAAAAGGTGTAACTTGTACATTATATTTATTCATTGCACACAGACTGATGCATTCAAATGTTTATTTCATTTAATTTTGATGATTTGAAGTGGCAACAAATGAAAATCCAAAATTCCGTGTGTCACAAAATTAGAATATTACTTAAGGCTAATACAAAAAAGGGATTTTTAGAAATGTTGGCCAACTGAAAAGTATGAAAATGAAAAATATGAGCATGTACAATACTCAATACTTGGTTGGAGCTCATTTTGCCTCAATTACTGCGTTAATGCGGCGTGGCATGGAGTCGATGAGTTTCTGGCACTGCTCAGGTGTTATGAGAGCCCAGGTTTTTGGGTCTGGCATTCTGCATCTTCCTTTTCACAATACCCCACAGATTTTCTATGGGGCTAAGGTCAGGGGAGTTGGCGGGCCAATTTAGAACAGAAATACCATGGTCCGTAAACCAGGCACGGGTAGATTTTGCGCTGTGTGCAGGCGCCAAGTCCTGTTGGAACTTGAAATCTCCATCTCCATAGAGCAGGTCAGCAGCAGGAAGCATGAAGTGCTCTAAAACTTGCTGGTAGACGGCTGCGTTGACCCTGGATCTCAGGAAACAGAGTGGACCGACACCAGCAGATGACATGGCACCCCAAACCATCACTTATGGTGGAAACTTTACACTAGACTTCAGGCAACGTGGATCCTGTGCCTCTCCTGTCTTCCTCCAGACTCTGGGACCTCGATTTCCAAAGGAAATGCAAAATTTGCATGGTTGGGTGATGGTTTGGGGTGCCATGTCATCTGCTGGTGTCGGTCCACTCTGTTTCCTGAGATCCAGGGTCAACGCAGCCGTCTACCAGCAAGTTTTAGAGCACTTCATGCTTCCTGCTGCTGACCTGCTCTATGGAGATGGAGATTTCAAGTTCCAACAGGACTTGGCGCCTGCACACAGCGCAAAATCTACCCGTGCCTGGTTTACGGAACATGGTATTTCTGTTCTAAATTGGCCCGCCAACTCCCCTGACCTTAGCCCCATAGAAAATCTGTGGGGTATTGCGAAAAGGAAGATGCAGAATGCCAGACCCAAAAACGCAGAAGAGTTGAAGGCCACTATCAGAGCAACCTGGGCTCTCATAACACCTGAGCAGTGCCAGAAACTCATCGACTCCATGCCACGCCGCATTAACGCAGTAATTGAGGCAAAAGGAGCTCCAACCAAGTATTGAGTATTGTACATGCTCATATTTTTCATTTTCATACTTTTCAGTTGGCCAACATTTCTAAAAATCCCTTTTTTGTATTAGCCTTAAGTAATATTCTAATTTTGTGACACACGGAATTTTGGATTTTCATTTGTTGCCACTTCAAATCATCAAAATGAAATGAAATAAACATTTGAATGCATCAGTCTGTGTGCAATGAATAAATATAATGTACAAGTTACACCTTTTGAATGCAATTACTGAAATAAATCAAGTTTTTCAAAATATTCTAATTTACTGGCTTTTACCTGTATGTAGATCTAGATGTGTGTAGATATAGATGTATATATGTAGATCTAGAGGTGTGTATAGATGTATGTACGTAGATATAGAAGTAGATAGATGTATATATGTAGATCTAGATGTGTGTACATATAGATGTATATATGTAGATCTAGAGGTGTGTAAATATAGATGTATATATGTAGATCTAGAGCTGTGTAGATCTAGATGTATATAAGTAGATCTAGATGTATATATAGATATGATGCGCGCATCAGAAAGGCTGAGCTGCCTTGTTGCGTTTATTTAGTCCCCGCGGAGCCTGGGAGGACAAAATAAATGCTGCATTTGCGGGGTGCAGGAGTCGCCGACTGCTCGCCGCCCTCAGGGGGGAAGCTGGCGCCTCTCTGGCCGCAGCAGACGAAGACAAAGTGGAGAGGAGAGAAGGAGGGAAGGGGAAGATGGGAGGGGGAGTGAAAAAGAAAGTTAAATGGAGGCTGGGGACGAAGAGGATGATGGATGTCTCACTGCTGCTGACCACGTGCACCTCATTACTATACTCCATACAACTTATTATTATCCATCCATCCATCCATTTTCTACTGCTTGTCCCTTTATTATTATTATTGTTATTATGGTCCTTACAAGTTGTCCGCCGGAGCTAAAACTATATCGATCGGCCATCAGTGACGTTATTGAGTAAGTCGGTGAGTTCAAAGTGAATTACAGGAGCAGTTCACGGTCCCTCCAGTGAGGCGTTTAGGTGAATGTGATTCTGTCGGAGAAAAAGCATCCGTTTCATTTAACGTGATCGCCCTTTTTTGATCTCGCAGGTGAGAAGAAGGCCGAGGAGGAGCTCATTATGACACGAATGACTGCGGTCTATCAGTGAATGTTGTTTTTGTATTATCGCCCTTTATTAAGATTATTCTTCCGCCATCTTGTCGCAGTGTCTTACTTCCACGGCACGTTCCCGCCATCACGCTTTTACGTGCAGATATCAAATATTCTTACGTCATTATCACGTCATTGTATGTTAGAAAATACACGATGCTGTAAAAAGAGTTATTTTTTTCCATCCATTTAAACCCATGCTCGCTGTGTTGGACACGCACGCTTGCGCACAACAAGCCTAATTGGCCTATCGTTTGTTTACTTTCTTTGCCGAAGCGGCACATTTATTTCCATATCTCTTTCACGGCGGCATAATTAATTATCATAAAGCACTTTCACATATTCATATGTCCTAAATGCGACATGAAAATAAATCTACGTTCTTAGAAAATAATGTCGTAAACAACAAAAATAAAGAATATCGTTAAAAGTACATGACTTTCACACAACGAGCTGATTGGCTGACATGAGAAGATGAAAGGCAGCTGGGAAACTGATTGGCTGACCGACACCATAAAAGGGGCGGGCTCTAAGTGCAGGGGAAATGAGAGGACTTACAAAAACAACAACTAGTCTAAAGCCTCAAATAAAACATTAAATGTAAGTCAATAATATATCAAATAACATGTATGTAAGTGTTATTATATGTGAATACTGTGTAATAATATGAAATATATGTATGGGTGGTATATCCATCCATTTTCTACCTCCCTTCGGTGTAGGTATATAATATAAATATATGTAATAAGTATAAGATGTATGCAGAGTATAAAATAAATAACATATCTATTTTTAATAATAGATGAGTATGAAATATAGGCCGGTATGCATATATGGTTTGTAAATGTAGTTATATAATTTAAATATATAATTCGTTTGTAATAAGTATTAAATGTATGCAGAGTATACATGTACTGTATGTAAATATAATTACATGTCAATACTGTGTAACAATATGAAATATATGTAGAGGTCGGTATACATAAATGGTTGGTACGTAATATAACTATATCATGTGTAATAAGTACGCAGAGTATAAAATAAATAACATCTACTGTATGTAAATAAGATAGGTGTAAAATGTAAGTATATTAATATTTATGTAAGTACAGTATAATAATACACCGATGTAAATCTATCTGTAATCTTTCTATCTCTGTAAAATGTATATAAGTATATTAACATATATATAATAGCATGTTATGTAAGTGTAATGATGTATATTAAAAAAAAATTAATAATAGTTGTGAAAATATGAAAACAACATAAGTCCATTCATCCATCCATTTTCTACCGCTTGTCAATATTGGGGTCGCTGGAGCCCATCTCAGCTGCATTCGGGCGGTAGGCAGGGTACACCCTGGACAAGTCGTCACCTCATCACAGGGCAACAACATCAGGGGGTGAACAAGGGGATGGGTCAAATGCAGAAGACAAATTTCACCACACCGAGTGTGTGTGTGACAATCATTGGTACTTTAACTTTAACTTAACAACAACTGTATATATATATATGTACATATATACATACATGTAAGTATAACAAATACAGTCCATACCATGTATGTATTTGTAATAAGTGTAACATGTATAGTATAATGATTTATATGATATAATGTATGAAATTGTAATAACAATTGTAAAAAATTTAAATGATGATTTTAGGTTGTCCTGAAGAATTTGGTAGTATTATGCTCTGGGCCTGTTTTGCTGGTACTGGTGCTTTACAGAGAGTAAATGGGACAATGAAAAAAAAGGATTACCTCCAAATTCTTCAGGACAACCTAAAATCATCAGCCCGGAGAGTGGGTCTTGGGCGCAGTTGGGTGTTCCAACAGGACAATGACCCCAAACACACGTCAAAAGTGGTAAAGGAATGGCTAAATCAGGCTAGAATTAAGGTTTTAGAATGGCCTTCCCAAAGTCCTGACTTAAACATGTGGACAATGCTGAAGAAACAAGTCCATGTCAGAAAACCAACAAATTTAGCTGAACTGCACCAATTTTGTCAAGAGGAGTGGTCAAAAATTCAAGCAGAAGCTTGTGGATGGCTACCAAAAACGCCCTATTGCGGTGAAACTTGTCAAGGGACATGAAAGCAAATATTAACATTGCTGTATGTATACTTTTGCTCCAATCACTCTATCCCAAAAAATAAGAGTTGGAGAAATGATTGGAAACTCAAGACAGCCATGACATTATGTTCTTTACAAGTGTATGTAAACTTTTGACCACGACTGTATGTATCTATATCTACACACATCTATACACACATCTTTAGCTACACATTTATATTCATATACACACATCTACATATAGATATATACATCGCTATCTATATCTACACACATCTATATCTATATCTACACACATCTATATATACATACATACATCTATATCTAGATCTACACACATATATACATATACATCTGTATCTACACATATATATCTATATCTACACATATCTATATCTACATATATACATCTATATCTACACACATCTATATCTACATATATACATTTATATCTACACACATATATATATATATATATATATCTACACATATACTGTATATCTCTATCCACACACACATCTATATCTACACATATACATCTACATCTACACACATTTTTATACACGTCTATAACTACATATATACATATATATCTATACACATGTACATCCATATCTACACATGTACACATTAATTTCCCCTCGGGGATTATTAAAGTATTTCTGATTCTATATCTACACATATAAATTCATATCTACACATGCACATCTATATATATACATGTACATCTTTATCTACACATATACACATCTATATCTACCCATATACACATCTATATCTACATATGTACATCTATATCTACACATGTACATCTATATCTAAACATACATCTATATCTACACTTATACTATATCAACACATTTACATCTTTATCTGCACATATACACATTTATATCTACATATTATACATCGATATCTACACATTTACATCTATATCTACACATGTACATCTTTATCTACACGTATACACATCTATAGCTACACATTATACATCTATATCTACACGTTTACATCTTTATCTACACATATACACATCTATATCTACTTCTAATACATCTATATCTACATATATACATCTTTATCTACACATGTACACATATATATACACATTATATATCTATATCTACACATTTACATCTTTATCTACACATATACACATCTATATCTACACATATACACATCTATATCTACACATGATACATCTATATCTACACATTTAAACATCTATTTCTACACATTAATATCTGCACTTATACATCTAAATCTACACATTTACACATATATACCTACACCTATACATCTAAATCTACACATATATACATCTATATCTACACATACAAATCTATATCTACACATATACATCTATAGCTACACATATCTTTATCTACATACAGTATATACATCTATATCTACATATATACATCTATATCTACACGTGTATATATATATATGTATGTATGTATGTATGTATGTATGTACACATATACTGTATATCTTTATCCACACACACATCTATATCTATACATATACATCTACACACATTTTTATACACACATCCACATCTATAACTACACATTTACATCTATATATACACATATACATCTATATCTACACATGTACATCTATATATATATATAAATATATATACATATACATTTTTATCTACTCATATACACATCTATATCTACACAAACATTCATATCTAGACATGTACATCTATATATATATATAAATATAAATATATATACATATACATCTTTATCTACACATATACACATCTATATCTACACATTTACACATCTATATCCACATATGTACATCTATATCTAAACATACATCTATATCTACACATACTGTATACATCTACATCTACACACCTTTATCTAGACATATACACATCTATATCTACACATTTACATCTATATCTACACATTTACATCTTTATCTACACGTATACACATTTATATCTACACGTAAAACATCTATATCTACACATTTACACATCTATATCTACACAGATACATATTTATCTACACATTTACACATCTACATTATATCTACACATATACATCTTTATCTACACGTATATATATATATATCTTTATCTACACATAATACATCTATATCTACACATTTACATCTTTATCTACACATATGCACATCTATATCTACACATAATACATCTACACATATACACATCTATATCTAAACTTCTGTATCTACACGTGGACATCTATATCCACACATATACACATCTATATCTACACATTTAAACATCTATTTCTACACATCGGTATCTACACGTATACATCCATATCTACACATTTACACATATATATCTACACTTATACATCTATATCTACACATATATACAAACCCTGTTTCCATATGAGTTGGGAAATTGTGTTAGATGTAAATATAAACGGAATACAATGATTTGCAAATAATTTTCAACCCAAATTCAGTTGAATATGCTACAAAGACAACATATTTGATGTTCAAACTGATAAACTTTTTTTTTTTTTTTACAAAAATCATTAACTTAAGAATTTGATGCCAGCAACACGTGACAAAGAAGTTGGGAAAGGTGGCAATAAATACTGATAAAGTTGAGGAATGCTCATCAAACACTTATTTGGAACATCCCACAGGTGAACAGGCTAATTGGGAACAGGTGGGTGCCATGATTGGGTATGAAGGTAGATTCCATGAAATGCTCAGTCATTCACAAACAAGGATGGGGCGAGGGTCACCACTTTGTCAACAAATGCGTGAGCAAATTGTTGAACAGTTTAAGAAAAACATTTTTCAACCAGCTATTGCAAGGAATTTAGGGATTTCACCATCTACGGTCAGTAAGATAATCAAAGGGTTCAGAGAATCTGGAGAAATCACTGCACGTAAGCAGCTAAGCCCGTGACCTTCGATCCCTCAGGCTGTACTGCATCAACAAGCGACATCAGTGTGTAAAGGATATCACCACATGGGCTCAGGAACACTTCAGAAACCCACTGTCAGTAACTACAGTTGGTCGATACATCTGTAAGTGCAAGTTAGAACTCTCCTATTCAAGGCGAAAACCGTCTATCAACAACACCCAGAAACGCTGTCGGCTTCGCTGGGCCTGAGCTCATCTAAGATGGACTGATGTACGTTATATACATTCACATCTACACATGTACATCTATATATATACAGTACATGTACATCTATATCTATATCTACACATATACACATCTATATCTACACATTTACACATCTATATCTACACATTTACACATATATATCTACACATGTACATCTATATCTAAACATACATCTATATCTACACATGTACATCTATATCTAAACATACATCTATATCTACACATATACATCTACATCTACACATATACATATTTATCTACTTATTTGCACATGTACATCTACATACCTTTATCTGAGAAATTTACACATCTATATCTACACATTTACATCTATATCTACACATATACATATTTATCTACACATTTACACATCTACATTATATCTACACATATACATCTTTACCTACACGTATACACATCGATATCTAAACATTATACAACTATATCTACACGTTTACATCTTTTTTTACACATATACACATCTACATCTAATACATCTATATCTCCACATTTACATCTTTATCTACACATCTATATCTACACGTATACATCTATATCTACACATATTCACATCAATATATACACGTATACATCTATATCTACACATATACACATCTATATCTACACATTTACACATCAATATATACACGTATACATCTATATCTAAACATATACACATCTATATCTAGACTTTTAAACATATATTTCTACACATCTATATCTCCACTTATACATCTATTTTTACACATATACACTTCTATATCTACTTATACATCTAAATCTACACATACATACATCTATATCTACACATATACATCTAATTCTACACATATACACATCTATATCTACACATATACATATATATCTACACATATACACATCTATATCTACACATATACATCTAAATCTACATACACATACATCTATATCTACACATATACATATATATCTACAAATATACATATATATCTACACGTATACACATCTATAACATTTACATTTGTTGTTTTTACATTACATTACAGTAAATTAATGAAACGATTCCACTGTTATTTTTATTGTAAAATTCAGGCCATTTTTTTTAACCGTGAAATATACAACCATTTTTACAAGGCATGACTAAAAATGGAAAAACTGTACCATTTATTTTTTACAGTAAAATTCTGACGGTTATTTTAGCCTAAAATTGACGTATTTATTATCACAGACAAGATGACAAAGTAAAGTCACATTTGTTGCCTAAAATGAAAGCAAGCTGCGATCTTTAAGGATGACAAAGTCGATCACACTACAGTCTTGACAGCTTTTATTACAAATAATTTTGAGGGTACAGTTTTTATCTCCAAATCCTTCATCTGTCAACTAAAAAGGATCTTTGCCGACTGACAGCAGCAGTTCTTGCAACACTTCCTCCTGCATGCACGCCTGCACCCACCATTATTATTATTGTGCTCTACGCCACATGATGACAAATGTTCACCAGAGCTGTATTTGTATATGAATAATGACATCCTTTTGGGGGATTAATCGCTTGAACTAAAGCATTAAATTTGACAGCCCTATGGTAAAAAAACGCCACAAAAAAATAGTTTTTGCAGTGTTGTTGCGCAAAAGACACATAAAGAGGAATAAACAATAATATCTATTTTAGAGAAAAAACAAAATCCCCCCCCCCCTAATAATAAAGGAGTTTAAAAATGATTTAAAATAAATATGTAAAATAGATTAATTCAAACAAAATGATTGTATAAATATGTATTGAACACTTTATTACAAATTATGCTAAATACATTAATTCAAATATATCATAGTATTTTTGTTTAATTTCTTTACATGTTTTGTTAATATTATTAGAAGGGTTCATTTTACACAGTTGTGTTTCAAATTAGTCAAAGGCTTTATTATTACTCATGCTGGTGTCAGATATACATATATACATATATACGTGTGTGTGTGTGTATATATATATATATATATATATACACATACATACATACATACATATACAGTATATAACATACATACATACATATATATACACATACATACATACAGTATATATATACACATACATACATACATACATACATTATATATATATATATATATATATATATATATATATATATATATATATATATATATATATATATATGTATGTATACACAGATAAATACACATATGCAGTATACCATGAAATATACCATGCAGTATACCAAGTAATATACCATGTAGTATACGATGCAGTATACCATTCAGTAAACAATGAGCTATACCATGCAGTATGTCATGTAATATATCATGTAGTCTGTCATGTAGTATACTATGCACTATACAACGCTACAATGGAGTATACGAGGCAGTATACCATGTAGTATACCATGTAGTATACCATGCAGGATACAATGCAACAATGTAGTATACCATGCAGTATACACAGCTACAATGTTGTATCACATGTGGTTTGCCAGTCACAATACAATGCAGTATACCATTCAGTATACCATGTAATATACAATGTAGTATACCATGTAGTACACTATGCACTATACAATTCTACAATACACTATACTATGTAGTACATCATTCAGTATACCATGTAGTACACAAATTGGTATACCATGCAGTATACAATGCATGTATACATTCAGTGCACCATTTGTTATACCGTGTAGTATATCATGTACTATACAATTCTATAATTTAGTATACCATGCAGTATACTATGTAATATACAAAGCAGTATACCATGTAGTACACCATGCAGTATACCATGTAGTATACCATGCAGTATACCATGTAGTATACCATGCAGCATACTATGCAGTATACCATGTAGTACACTATGTAGCATACCATGCAATATTACCATGTAGTTTACCACATAGTATACCATGTAATATACCATCTAGTATACCATGCAGTAATGTAATATACCATGCAATATACCACATAGTATACCATGTATACCATGAAGTATGCCATGTAGTATACCATGCATTATACCATGTAATATACCATGCCGTATACCATGCATTATACCATGTAGTATACCATGCAGTATACCATGCATTACACCATGTATACCATGTAGTATACCATGCAGTACACCATGCATTATACCATGTAGTATACCATGCATTACACCATGCATTATATCATGTATACCATGTAGCATACCATGTAGTATACTATGCAGTATACCATGCATTACACAATGCATTATACCATTCATGCCATGTAGTATACCATGTAGTATACCATGCATTATACCTTGTATACCATGTAGTATGTCATGTAGTATACCATGCATTACACCTTGCAGTATACCACGCAGTATACCATGTAGTACACCATTTAGTATGCCATGTAGTATACCATGCAGTATGCCATGGATTACACCCTGCATTATTCCATGTATACCATGTAGTACGCCATGTAGTATGCCATGTAGTACACCATGTAGTATGCCATGTAGTATGTCATGTTTTATACCATGTTTTATGCCATGTATTATATCATGTATACCATGTAGCATACCATGTAGTATACTATGCAGTATACCATGCATTACACCATGCATTATACCATGTATACCATGTAGTATATCATGTAGTATACCATGCAGTATACCATGCAATATACCATGCCGTTTACCATGCATTATACCATGCAGTATACCATGTATACCATGTAGTATATCATGTAGTATACCATGCAGTATACCATGCAATATACCATGCAGTTTACCATGCATTATACCATGCAGTATACCATGCAGTATACCATGTATACCATGTAGTATATCATGTAGTATACCATGCATTACACCTTGCATTATACCATGTAGTATACCATGCAGTATACCATGTAGCACACCATGTAGTATACCATGCAGTATGCCATGCATTACACCCTGCATTATTCCATGTATACCATGTAGCATACCATGTAGTACACCATGTTTTATGCCATGTTTTAGACCATGTGTTATAACATGTAGAGTACACCATGTAGTATGCCATGTTTTATACCATGTAGTACACCATGTAGTATGCCATGTAGTATGCCATGTTTTATACCATGTATTATACCATGTAGTACACCATGTAGTATGCCATGCAGGCAATGTAACTAATATATGAGGCAGCAGCTAAGTGTGACAAATGATGTTCTTCTTTATTAGCAGACAGGAGAAGCAGCATCGCCTGAAGACAAACATTCATCACAGCAGACAACCGCAGGCAAAGCCTTTGGGCAAACACACACACACACACACACACACACACACACACACACACACACACACGCACACACACACACACAATAATGTCTTAATTAGCATTTTTATTGCGTCAGAAAAAATGCTGATTGCACATGTTCTGTTCTATAAAGCCACAATATTAGGTGCAGCACACGCGAATGACGTCATCATAGAAAGTGTGACATCAGTTTAACGTTCATGTTCGCTACACTCGAAATATTAGGAATGTTGAGCTGAGGAAAGGAAAATCCGAATTTGCATAAAACGAAATATAGTTCAACATAAAACATAACTTGCTCATTTTGGTGAAAGTTCTGATGAAAGTTGAAAGTTTATTAAATATTGTTGCATTTGACATGCATTATTTTCACGCATTAACAAAAATTATAATTTTGAGTTGAAAAAAACCCAACAATAATTAGAGATGTCCGATAAATGCTTTAAAATGTAATACCTGAAATTATCGGTATCGTTTTTGGGTTGTTTTTTTGTTAGTTTTTTTATTAAATCAACATAAAAAAACACAAGATACACTTACAATTAGTGCACCAAACCAAAAAACCTCCCTCCCCCATTCACACTCGTTCACACAAAAGGGTTGTTTCTTCCTGTTATTAATATTCTGGTTCCTACATTATATATCAATATATATCAATACAGTCTGCAAGGGATACAGTCCATAAGCACACATGATTGTGCGTGCTGCTGGTCCACTAATAGTACTAACCTTTAACAGTTAATTTTACTAATTTTCATTAATTACTAGTTTCTATGTAACTGTTTTTATATTGTTTTACTTTCTTTTTTTTTCAAGAAAATGTTTTTAATTTATCTTATTTTATCTTTTTTTTTTTTAAAGGACCTTTGGTCCAAATTAGGCATAATATTGTGTTAATCCACGACTGTATATATCGGTATCGGTTAATATCGGTATCGGTAATTAAGAGTTGGACAATATCGGAATATCGGATATCGGCTGAAAGCCATTATCGGACATCCCTAATTATAATTATTATTAAATAATGATTATTATTGTTATCAATTCATAATCATTATTATTATTATTGATATTGTTTTACTTTCTTTTTTATTCGAGAAAATGTTTTTAATTAATTTATCTTATTTTATTTATTTATTTATTTTTAAAAGGACCTTATCTTCACCATACCTGGTTGTCCAAATTAGGCAAATCAGGCATTCCACGACTGTATATATCGGTATCGGTTGATATCTGTATCGGTAATTAAGAGTTGGACAATATCGGAATAACGGAAATCGGCAAAAAGCCATGATCGGACATCCCTAACAATAATCATCACAAAAAGACACACAATATACATATTAAAAACACAGCAGAATAATAAGATTTGTCATTTCTGCTCATTACGGTGAATTAATTATTTGTATTAATTAAAGTGCTGGGAAATCATTCCAACAATAACAAAACACGCCTGAATTACCCTCGCGTGCGCCGTCAGCGTTTATGAACATGATTATTATTTTGATGCACCTCTTCTATTTTTAATCTCGTCCGTTTTAATTGTTATTAATTTGCGCGTCATTGAAAATGATGACTTCAGATATGGACTTTGAGCACATTTTAATTACGCGCGCAAAGAGGCGTGAGCAACAGAGCAAACATTTACTGACGAGCTCTATTAAAAAAAACACGACATCATCATCGATGCATTCGGTGTTCGACAAAAGCGAAATAAGGCAACAATATCCCGCTGCGGAGGAGTTTATTGAACAAAAGTGAGACGCGTGTCGCGGTCCTTTTACAAAGCAGCCCATAATAATAAGTATGATAATAATAATAGGAGTGCAGCAGCAGGCCGAGCATGCGCACAATTGATTTTTATGCTTCCCCGCAGCAGAGACATATCTCCATTCGCGCCCAAAGTGAAATAAGTGCGTAATAAAACGGTGATATATTAAATTTGTTTTTTTCCCTCCCTCCTCCCCTCCGCGTGTCTGCTTTTATTATCGCTCATTTTTCATCTTTATTGAATTGAGGCCTGCACGTCGCGCATGTGCAGCGGAAGGTTAAATCATTTGTATCTATTATCTATCATCTATCTATTAGCCATCTATTTGTCCTCATTAACAGCTGACCATCACTTCCGGTCCATTTGCCACCCCTCAATCGATGACGTCGTGGATTTCTTTCTTTCTTTCTTTATTTATTTTTTGTCATTTTAATTTAGACCCAGGGGGATCCATATCACATAAGAAAAACATACAACGATAAAACCCCAAATTAAAAAAAATACAAGCAAAAATAAAATCAATTAAAACTTGCATATATATATATATATATATATATTTTTTTTTTTTGTTTGTTTTTTTTTTTTGTTTAAATAAATAAACAATATTCATTCTTGTGGAATGCTTTTACCAATAAAAAAAAAGGTATATACACTGTAAAAAAAAATAAAAAATAAAAAAAACTATTTTTATGGTTAATTTACTCTAAATTTCTACTGTAATTTTATTTAAAGTTAAAGTTAAAATTTAAAGTACCAATGATTGTCACACACACACTAGTTGTGGCGAAATTATTCTGTGCATTTGACCCATCACCCTTGATCACCCCCTGGGAGGTGAGGGGAGCACTGGGCAGCAGCGGTTGCCGCGCCCGGGAATCATTTTTGGTGATTTAACCCCCAATTCCAACCCATGATGCTGAGTGCCAAGCAGGGAGGTAATGGGTCCCATTTTTATAGTCTTTGGTATGACTAGGCCGGGGTTTGAACTCACAACCTACCGATCTCAGGGCGGACACTCTAACCACTAGGCCACTGAGTAGGTAAATGGTTTATAAAACTGTAGAATTGAAGATATTATCTGTAAATAAACAATCCGCCTGTTATTTTAAGTAATGTGCCAGTAATGACAAACTATGTATATTTCTATTTTTTTTTACAGAAAAATACCAAATTAATTATACATAGCATTTTCTGTTTTCTTAAATTACTTTCAAATTCATGTAAAAAAAACTACAGTAATTATCTTTCATTAAATGTGTAGCTTGTTATATAAAAGTCTATGTCCATACTAACAATTAGGGATGTCCGATAATGGCTTTCTGCCGATATCCGATATGTTGTCCAACTCTTAATTACCGATACCGATATCAACCAATACCGATATATACGGTCGTGGAATTAACACAATATTATGCCTAATTTGGACCAAAGGTCCTTTTTAAAAAAATAAAATAAGATAAATAAATTAAAAACATTTTCTTGAATAAAAAAGAAAGTAAAACAATATAAAAACAGTTACATATAAACTAGTAATTAATGAAAATGAGTAAAATTAACTGTTAAAGGTTAGTACTATTAGTGGACCAGCAGCACGCACAATCATGTGTGCTTACGGACTGTATCCCTTGCAGACTGTATTGATATATATTGATATATAATGTAGGAACCAGAATATTAACAACAACAAAAAAACGATACTGATTAAAAAAAACAGATACCGATAATTTATGATATTTTAGAGCATTTATCGGCCAATAATATCGGCAGGCCGATATTATCGGACATCTCGCTCTAACAATCTAACTGTAGAATACAGGTATTTTTCTGCAGAACTGTTTGCATCGTCACTTTATTAAAGGTGGTTGATTTTAACAATTCAGAAAGAATCTGTAAAATAATGGTATTTTTCTGTGGAACTGCCAGCATTGTCACTTCATTAAAGGTGTTTGATCGTAATAATTTGGAAAAACTCTGTAGAATAAAGTTATTTTTCTGCAGAACTGTTTGCATCGTCACTTTACTAAAGGTGGTTGATCTTAATAATTTAGTAAAAATCTGTAAAATTACGATATTTTTCCGCAAAACGTTTCATGAAAATTTCTGTAAATAAGTTTTTGATCATTATTTGGTTTACAATGTTTTACTTAAATTTTTTTTTTTTTTCGTTTGGCAGCCGTAGATGACCGTTTTTTTCCAGAAATTTTTTTTACAGTGTAGATATATATTTTCTTCACTTCCGTATGAATGACGTCACGAGGAAAGACGCCTCCATCGCGGTATACCGGCCTACATACATACACACACTGATACAGTACTTATAGAAATCGCGGTAAATAAATAATATATCTGTATACAGCCAGTGTACATTAACAAGAATAACTGCTTTTCTGTTGTTATCATTAACTATTTTAGTCATGTTTTTTCATAGCACCAAAAAAAATAATTTTTAAATACGTTTTCTCAATTGTTTTTGTTATACTGATTATCATTATTAAATAATGATTATTATTGTTATCAATTCATAATCATTATTAAATAATGTGTCATAATAATACTGTACACAACATAATAAAGTAGCATTTATGGGTTCATCAGGGCATCACTTCCGGTTACAAAATATGCATAATGGCAGGTTGATTGCATGTTTTAAATTATGTTTCATTACTGCATTATTAATCATGTTTTTATAGCCCACAATGGAAAAAAACTTAAATAAAAGTATTTTAAAATTGTTTTATAATCATGTATTATAATAATGATATGTATTATTAAATATGAATAATTATGTTTTGATCATATTAATACTGTAATACACAATGTAATAAAGTAGCTATTATGGGTTCGTCAGGCGTCACTTCCGGTTACACAATATACATCTTGGCAGCTAATAGATATTATTAAATTATTATTTTATAGATAATAATAATATATTATGTTCATCAGGCGTCACTTCCGGTTACAAAATATACATCTCGGCAGGTAATATATATTATTAAATCATTAGTTTATCGATTATAATAATACTGTAATAAACAATATATTTATGCGTTCATCAGGCATCACTTCCGGTCACAAAATATGCATCTGGGTAATAAATATTGTTAAATAATTATTATTTTCGATGAAATAATGCCGTTATAAACAATATATGAACGAGTTCATCAGGGGTCACTTCCGGTTACAAAATATGCACCTGGGTAATAAAGATCATTAAATAACTATTATTTTCAATGATAATACTGTAATAAACAATATGTTTATGGGTTCATCAGGCATCACGTCCGGTTGCAAAATATACACCTGGGTAATAAATATTAATTAATTTGTTTATTTTCGATGGATAATACTGTTCTAAATATATTTATGAGTTTATCAGACGTCGCTTCCGGTTACAAATAATACATTTTGGTAATAAATATTATTAGATCATTACTATTTTCGATGAAATAATACTGTTCTAAACAATATATTTATGAGTTTATAAGGCGTCACTTCCGGTTACAAAATATGCATATGGGTAATAAATATTATAAAATAGTTATTACTTTCGATGAAATAATACTGTTATAAACAATATATGTATGAGTTCATCAGGCATCATTTCTGGTTACAAAATATACATCTGGGTAAAAAAAATATCATTAAAATTATTACTATTTTCGATTAAATAAAACTGTTCTAAACAATATATTTATGAGTTTATCAGGTGTCACTTCCGGTTACAAAATATGCATCTGGGTAATATATATTATTAAATAAATATTATTTTCGATGATAATACAGTACTTAACAATATATGTATGCGTTCATTAGGCGTCGCTTCCGGTTACAAAATAATATATAATAAATATGATTAAATAATTACTATTTTTGATGAACTAATACTGTTAAAAACAATATAAGAGTTCATCGGGCGTCACTTCCGGTTAAAAAATATGCATCTGGGTCATAAATATTATTAATTAATTATTACTTTCGATAATACTATTCTAAACAATATACGTTCATTAGGCGTCAATTCTGGTTACAAAATAAACATCCTGGCAGGTAAAAAATATTATTAAATTAATTATTACTATCGATAATAATAAATACTATATGATAAAGTAGCGTTCATGAATTAATCAGGCGTCACTTCCGGTTACCAATATTGTCAGGTATTTGATTGATTGCATGTTTTTCATTATTTTTGTAATTATGGACCAAGCACTTCCTGTCAGTTTAGGGTGTGTTACGTCACCAGATAATAAATAAAACAACATAATCGATCAAACTTCAATAATAATATTTTGTGTGGATGAAAAAATGCTCAAAATTGGTTGATGCTATTTTCGTTGCGCGGTGAGGCAGAAAAGAGGCGCTGTACCTTTAAGAGACGTGCAGCAGGATGAAGAAGAGGAGGATGAGGACAAGGAGGAGGGTTTCTTCTCACCTGCACTTGAACGCAACACAAGTTTCCTGGCTGGCTTGTAATAAACAAAAGTCCTGACTTATGCGCACCGGGTCATGGTTTGCTTTTCCGGGGCTGGTCGGTCTCTGGTCCTGGTCCTGGTCCTGGTTCTGCAGCATCCATTCAGGACCTATGCAGGCTCTCGGCGGGAGCTGCTGGGATTCGGATCACTAAAGTGTCGGTGCTTGGCGCTCCAAAATGGAATATGCCGTCTCCTAGAGACCCGGCCATGAAGGCACCATGTCGGATCTGTGACGCACTGGACATGCGTGAAATAGTTTGAAGAGAACATTTTGGTCATTATTACTAGCAGAAAGAATCGAATCATTATGGAGCACACCGGCATCGAGGAGGTGAACCAGACGCACCACGAACCCATCAGCTTTGGGATCGACCAGATCCTCAACAGCTCGGACCAGTCCATCGGCTGCTTGCTCCCCAACAGGACCGGGGAGGCGGACTACTCCCTGGCCGCCTCCAACGTCTACGGCAACGGCTACAACGGCGTCTACAACCCGGCCTGTTCCATGGGCCTCCCGGGCTCCTACAACGTCAACATGAACATGAACGTCAGCATGAACATGAACGTCAACGTCAACTCGGCTGGGGCCGGCGGGGTCATCCGGGTGCCTGCGCACAGGCCCATGCCGCCCCCGCCGGCGCCCGCCGCCGCCGCGCAGCCCTCCGCGCACCCGGTCCCCGGCATGGGGCCCATGGGCAACGGCAACTTCACCTTCCCCTGGATGGAGAGCAGCAGGAGGTTCGCCAAGGACAGACTAACAGGTAAATAGCAGGAAAATGAAACATTTCAATAATAAAACCACATATTTATGCATATTTAATTACGCATCTAACTGCAATGTGACGCACATAAAATACACCTCAACTTTTTTTTTTTTTTGGCATTGTGGTGCATATAAAATCTTTAAAATATATTTTTAAATACATTGACCTAAATGTGATGCTTATAAAACATAAAAAATAAATAAATACAAAAAAAGAATCAAAAAACTCAATAAAACCATAAACCCTTTTCCTGGATTGAGATGCATTTAAAAAGCGTAAAAAAAACCGTTAAAAAAAATGAAATTTTTTTTGTGATGCAAAAGTAAAAATAAAATAAAATAAATTTTAAAAAAAGATAGATAAAAAAATGCATATAAAAACCTTACATATAATAAAAACAACATTGAACTGCAATATGATGCATATAGTGTAGAAAATGTGTTAAAAAGCTTAAAGTATCTGCAATGTGACGCATATAAAATAGACTTAAAAACTATTTTGCATTGTGATGCATATAAAATCTTTAAAATATATCTTTAAATACATTGACCTAAATGTGATGCTTAAAAAACGTAAAAACAAAAAAAAATCCAAAAACTAAATAAAACCATAAAATATTTTCCTGCATTGCGATGCATTTAAAAAGCGTAAAAAAACGTAAAAAAAAGGAAAAACAATGTGATGCAAACGTAAAAATGGGAAAAAAAGATAGATTAAAAAAATGCATATAAAAACCTTACAAATAATAAAAACAACATTGAACTGCAATATGATGCATATAGTGTAGAAAATGTGTTAAAAAGCTAAAAGTATCTGCAATGTGACGCATATAAAATACACCTCAACTTTTTTTTTTTTGCATTGTGATGCATATGAAATCTTTAAAATATATGTTTAAATACATTGACCTAAATGTGATGCTTAAAAAACGTACAAAAATAAAAAATAAAATAAACTAAACTAAATAAAACCATAAACCCTTTTCCTGCATTGCACTGCATTTAAAAAGCGTAAAAAAACAAACAAAAAAAACAATGTGATGCAAACGTAAAAATGTAAAAAAAAAAAAAAAAGATAGATTAAAAAAAATGCATATAAAAACCTTACATGCAATAAAAACAACATTGCTGTATACTGTAGAAACTGTATACATGTTAAAAAGTATCTGCAATGTCATGCACAGAAAAAAATAAAATATTAAAAAACTACATTTACCTGCAATGTGTCAGATATAAAATACTCAACTTTTGTTTTGTTTTTTGCATTGTGATGCATATAAAATGGTAATATATAAGTAGCATATAAAAAGGTAAAAACAATGAAAAACACTGTGATGCAAACGTAAGAATGTAAAAAAAAAAAAGATAGATAAAAAAACATGCATTGTGATACATATAACAAAAACAACATTTAACTGCAATATGATGCAGCAACCCCCCCCCCCCCCCGCGACCCCAAAAGGGACAAACGGTAAAAAATGGAATGATGATGCATATAGTGTAGAAAATGCATGTTAAAAAGCTTGAAGTATCTGCAATGCACCTCAACTTCTTCTTTTTTTTGCATTATGATGCATATAAAATCTTTAAAATATATCTTTAAATACATTGACCTAAATGTGATGCGTAAAAAACGTTTAAAAAAAATAATTCACAAACTAAATAATAAAGCCTTTTCCTGCATTGTGAAGCATTAAAAAAAAAAAAAAAAAAAAAAAAAAAAAAAAAAAAAAAGCTTACTGCATTCCTCTGCAATGTAACGCATAAAAACGTCAAACAATTTAAAACATTGCGATACAAACTTAAAAATGTAAAAATAAAAAATAAAAAATAGATAAAAAAGATGCATATAAAAACCTTACATGTAATAAAAACAACATTGAACTGCAATATACTGGAGAAAATGTGTTAAAAAGCTAAAAGTATCTGCAATGTGACGCATATAAAATACACCTCAACTTTGTGATTCATATAAAATTAGTAAAAAATATATTTAAATACATCGACCTAAATGCGATGCTTAAAAAACGTAAAACAAAATCAATCCAAAAACTAAATTGACCTGCAATTCGATGGACACATAAAACCTTTTCCTGCATTGTGATGCATTTAAAAGATTATTGCATTCCTCTGCAATGTAACACATTAAAACGTAAAAATGAAAAACATTTTGATGCGAACGTAAAAATAAAAAAATAAAAATGTCTTTAAAAACTTTGCATATAATAAAAACAACATTGAACTGCAATATACTGTAGAAAATGTATACATGTTAAAAAGCTAAAAGTATCTGCAATGTGATGGACATAAAAAACATCAAATATTAAAAAACAACATTTACCTGCACGTGAGGCTTATAAAACCTCATATTTGGAAAAAAAAAAAAACTAAATCGACCTGCAAAGCGATGCACACACACTAAAAAATGTTGGGTTAAAAAATAACCCAATTTCAACCCAACTGCTGCATGGTTCAGAAAAGGACCAACCCCTTATTTGAGTTATTTTAACTCAACATTTTGGGTCAATTTCTTAAACCAAACTTTTAACTAAAACGTTGAGTTATGATAACTAAATGTTGGGTTATTCCCAACCAAATTATTGGGTTCAAGTATTTAACCCAAAAGTTGAGTTATGCAAACTCAATGTTGGGTTGGAGAAAAAAAGGTTGTAAATAATGTTAATGAGATTAATACACAATTAAATTCATTTCAGGAAAAAAGTACCTTTTTATTTAAAAAGAAAAACGAAAAAAAAGCAACCCAAAAATGGTTCATAGTTTTGAAAATCCAGAAATTTAGTTAAAATATCCTTGTAACCCAAAAAATGGATTGCTATTCATAAAAATAACTCAACATTGGCAACTCATAAATTGGGTTATCAAAATAACCCAGCATTTTTTGGGTGTGCACATAAAACATTTAAATTATTTTAAAAAACCGACATTTTCCTGTATTGTGATGCATATATGTAACAATAATAAAAACAACAACATTGTGACGCGTATTAAAAAAAGGTACAAATAACATTTCAATGCAATGTCATTCACATAAGCTTGAAAAAAAAATACCTGCAATGTGATACAAACGTAAACAAGCCATGAAAACATGTTTACTTGCACTGTGGTGCATAAAAAAGCCTTAGATATTTAAACGTACACATATTGAAAAACATTATAGCCTAATTTTAAAAATAATAAACATTCACTTGCATATAAGCACCTTACAAGAATGAAAACAACAATTAAGTGCAATATAAAGCAAATAAACGTATTGAAAAAGAACAGTAAGTAAGTACATTTACTTGCATTGTGATGCACATTAAAGTCTTTAAAATGTTTAAAAAAAAAAAAAAAAAAAAGGCAAATAAATGTTTTTTGTTGCATTTGTTTGGTTATATTTATTTAATACATTTGGAGTTAGTTTATAAGAAATACTGTAAATGTGGATCACAAGACTATTTCACTTGCAGGAAAACAATTAAAACATCATTTATTGCAGAAGCCTTTAATCATTTGAATGTTTATACATCATTATTTTTAACGTGATTGTATTTTTTTTATGATACCATTTTTGTACATTTTTATATATTTTGATTACATGTCATTTCGATGAAGACGCCGCCAAAAAATGATTTTAAGAACAATTTATTATGAAATCAAGAAGGAAATGCAAATAAATGTAATATCGAGAAAAAAACATAATTATTGCCTACAGAACTGTTAATTAGGTCAAATGTTCACATGAAATGTGCATATTACTGCAGTATTACTTCCCGCATTGTGATGAATACTATAATGACAATGTTGCGTGACATTTTTAAGCAGCATCAGGCACTCAATAATAATGTGTTGTTGTTTTTTTAAGAAACACAAAAACACAACTTTTTATAATTTTGCTAAGAAAATAAGGTCATTTCTTTTCTTTTCTTTTTTGAAGTCGGACTTTCATTAGAATGACGTGTGCGTGTCACGTGACTTCACGTTTATGAAGATGAAAATGAAGATCATACACCCCCACACCCACCCCCTCATAAAATATTGAATAGTGAGTGCTGCTATATTAGAAATTAAGAGGCAAGGTCCATCCATCCATCTATTTTCTACCGCTTGTCCCTTTCGGGGTCGCGGGGGGTGCTGGAGCCTATCGTGTGTGTGTGTGTGTGTGTGTGTGTGTGTGTGTATAAATATATATATATATATATATATATATATATATATATATATATATATATACAGATGATGTACAATATACAGTTTAATTTAATGTATGTTTATTATAATGTGTATATATTTATTTATATTTCCGTCACACATTTTGTAGTTTATTGCACGTCTTTAAACAATATTTCAGCCTGCATATAATTGCTAATCAAAAAGCAATTGAAAAATAATTGCTATGTGCATAAAATACAAACCTGCTAATAATTATTAAATTAATTACATATTGTAAAATATTTTCTAAATATTCATATATTCATACAAAAATATTACTAAATAAATACAATTAAAAAGAGGACCCATATTAAACGAGAAAGCAGATATGTATTTGAAATATTCGCTTGCAAATATATATTTTTCAATGAAACGTCACTTACGCATAATAAAGTACAACATTAAATTATACTATACATCATGAACACATTTATGTTCGTGCGTGTTTTTATTCCACGCTCATCGCGAGTCCAATATGTCCCCAAATAATGAGACAATGGCGTGACAATAAACCGACGACGTTACAAGGTTGTAAGAAATAAATGTATGTTCATGTTCTATTTCAATATCCCCTTTAGAATCCTTCACGGGTGTATTTATTAGATTGGCTAAAAGGTAATATCCGCAGTGGGGGAGAGCGGCCCTGTCACGCAGACTGTTATGAAGCACGCGTGATTTTATTGCAGCCCCACTTATTCTCCGAGGTGACATTTGCTCTCCTCGTATGCTAAATCCTCCTTTCTTTTTACATCCTCTTTTTTTATAGGACGATATTTGAAGCGGCGTCTTCTTTGAATTGGACGTTTGCTGATTGGATCAACATTTAAGAGATCGTTTATTTTGCGTTTAGAGGAATGAGTGCTCATCTTTATGGATTGAGCTTTTTTTTTTTTGCAGAAATACAAAGGGTGTTAAATATGGAGGGAAATTACTGCCCAAACTCCACAAACATGTTTGTAATCACACCCAATGATTCGCAAGTTAAAAAAAAAAAATAATAATTCTGCGAGTAAAAAAAAAAACGATTTTCATTCGCAAGCATAAAAAACAAATTTTTTCAATTAAAAAAAAAAACATTCGCAATTGTAAAAACACTTTTCTTCAATTAAAAAAACAATTCGCAAGTATGAAAACAATTTCTCCAAGTAAAACATATTTTTTTGCCGGTAAAATAACCAATTGCATGCATAAAAACACGATAATATATATATATATATATATATATATATATATATATATATATATATATATATATATTTATATATATATATATATATATATATATTTTTTTTTTTTTCAGCCAGTTAAAAAAAAAACGATTTTCATTCGCAAGCAAAAAAAAAACACCTTTCTTCAATAAAAAAAAAAGATTTGCAATTGTATAAACACTTTTCTTCAATTAAAAAAACTATTCGCAATAAAAACAACAATTTGTCCGGAAAAAAAAAATGTTTAGCCAGTAAAATAACTATTTGCAGGCATAAAAACACGATTTAAAAAACCCAAACTATTTTCAGCCAGTTAAAAAAAACGATTTTCATTCGCAGGCATAAAAAACACCTTCCTTCAATAAAAATAAAAAAAATAAAACGATTCGCAATTGTAAAAACACTTTTCTTCAATTAAAAAAACAATTCGCAAGTATGAAAACAATTTCTCCAAGTAAAACATATTTTTTGCCAGTAAAATAACCCTTTGCAAGCATAAAAACACGATTTTACAAAACCCAAAGTATTTTCAGCCAGTTAAAATAAACTATTTTCATTCGCAAGCAAAAAAAACACTTTTCTTCAATAAAAAAAAAAGATTTGCAATTGTAAAACAATTTTCTTCACATAAAAAAACGATTTGCAAGTACAAAAACATTGTTCTTCAATAAAAAAAAGTGCAATTGTAAAAACACCTTTCTTCAATTAAAAAACAATTCGCAAGTATAAAAACAATTTCTCCAAGTAAAAGACATTTTTTGCCAGTAAAATAACCATTTGCAAGCATAAAAACACGATTTTAAAAAAACTAACTATTTTCAGCCAGTTAAAAAAACGATTTTCATTCGCAAGCATAAAAACACATTTCTTCAATAAATAAAAAAAACGAAATTGTAAAAACTTTTTTTTCACATAAAAAAACGATTTGCAAGTACAAAAACATTGTTTTTCAATTTAAAAAAAAAGTACAATTGTAAAAACAATTTTCTTCAATTAAAAAAAAAGATTTGCAAGTATAAAACAATTTACAGTTTAATGTATGTTTATTATCATGTGTATATATTTATTTTTATTTCCGTCACACATTTTGTAGTTTATTGCACGTCTTTAAACAATATTTCAGCCTGCATGTTAGAATTACTCATCATAAAGCAATTGAAAAATATTTGCTATATGCATAAAATACAACCATGCTATTAATTATTAAATTATTTACATATTTTCTAAATATTCATTTAAATAAAAATACCATATATACATCCATCCATTTTCTACCGCTTATTCCCTTCGGGGTCGCGGGGGGTGCTGGAGCCTATCTCAGCTACAATCGGGCGGAAGGCAGGGTACACCCTGGACAAGTCGCCACCTCATCGCAGGGCCAACACAGATAGACAGACAACATTCACACTCACATCCACACACTAGGGCCAATTTAGTGTTGCCAATCAACCTATCCCCAGGTGCATGTCTTTATATATATATATATATATATATATATATATATATATATATATATATATATATATATATATATGTATTTGTTAGGTCAGTAGAAAATACGGAGGCTATTTCATCCCTATAAGCCTGTTTCGCAGGTTTCCCTGCTCTTCAGGGGATTTTGTGTAAACCTCCGTATTTTTTCCTGACCTAATGAATATTCCGCTCCACCCCGGAATTGAGCACTTTCTAACGGATAAATTACAGTAACCTCGCCTATATATATATATATATATATATATATATATATATATATATATATGTGTGTGTGTATACATATATATATATATATAGTGTGTGTATATATAGAGAGAGAATATAGAATATAAATATACATATATATACATATATGTATATACATATACATATATGTATATACATATACATATATGTATATACATATACATATATGTATATACATATACATATATGTATATAGGGACGGCGTGGCGCAGTGGGAGAGCGGCCGTGCGTAACCCAAGGGTCCCTGGTTCAATCCCCACCTAGTACCAACCTCGTCATGTCCGTTGTGTCCTGAGCAAGACACTTCACCCTTGCTCCTGATGGGTGCTGGTTAGCGCCTTGCATGGCAGCTCCCTCCATCAGTGTGTGAATGTGTGTGTGAATGGGTAAATGTGGAAGTAGTGTCAAAGCGCTTTGAGTACCTTGAAGGTAGAAAAGCGCTATACAAGTACAACCCATTTATCATTTATCATTATCATTTATATACATATACATATACGTATATATATATATATATATATATATATATATATATATATATATATATATATATATATATATATATATACACACACACATAGCCTATACATACATATGTGTACATATTATATTAATATAATGGATACATAATTCAAATAATTGGATATTAAGAGTATGTGAAAGTTGGACTTCTACCTTGTTTACTTACGTGACGACCTCCCTAAAGTTTTGTCACCAGTCAGAAATATCAAGCAACTAAAATGCGCAAACATGGATAAGTGTGGAGAGCGTTTTGCATTTTTCCCATCATGCACTGTAATGGATTTAAATGGGTGTAATTTAGATTTTTTTTTTTATGGCGATTGGACGTATTTTATAATGTCAGTCAGAGTCTGTTGGCATTTTGAGTTGGTTGGATTTAAAAAAAAAATGTTGCACCATGACTAAGGAAGGTTGTTTGCATTGGGTCATATAAGTAAATGCTGCACACAATAGACAAACAGAATTCTTTTACTGACGCACTGATGTATGTACTGGTATTTATTAGGGCTGTGAATCTTTGGGCACCACATGATTCAATCCGATTCAATTCTTGGGGATAACGTTTCGATTCAAACCGATTCTCGATCCAAAATCAATACTTTTTTTAAACAACATTGGCTGCCAGTTCTATGATTAACTGCATTCTTCTATGATTAACTGCATTATTCCATAAAATAGACAAACAGCTCTGATACATGTGTAGATAACAATATACAATCCGATTCGATTCTTGCGGATAACATTTCGATTCAAATCGATTCTAAATCCAAATCCATACTTTTTTTTTTTTAACAACATTGGGTGCCAGTTCTATGATTAACTGCATTCCTCCATAAAACAGCTCGGATACAGGTTTAGATTACCCAAAAGAAAAATGGTTTTGTTGAATAAAATTCTACCCAAACATTCAATAAAGTCAAATACTAATAAGGCAACAAGAGAAGTACAAGTCTGGACAGGACAGATTAGAAAAAGTTAATCAAATATAGATTGAATTTTTTATGGTGATTGGACGTATTTAATAATGTCCACCAAGTTCAGTGTCTGTCAGTCAGTGACCATGTCTGTTGACATTTTGAGTTGTTTGGATATTTAAAAAAAAATGTTGCACTATGACTAAGGAAGGTTGTTTGCATTGGGTCATACAAGTACATGCTGCACATCTATGAACTCAAAAATAGTCATTGACCAGGAAAAACTGACGTTGACTCCTAAATGGCGACTGAATGGCAACACCAAATTTGTTAGACTTTATCCAAGACTCATGATATCTCTCAGGCCAAATAGAAAACATTGCGGTCCGTAGTTTGGACACCCCTGGCTTACTCAGTTTTTTTACTGATGTATGTACTGGTATTTATTAGGGCTGTGAATCTTTGGGCACCACATGATTCAATCTGATTCGATTCTTGGGGGTAACGTTTCGATTCAAACCGATTCTCGATTCAAAATCAATACTTTTTTTAAACAACATTGGGTGCCAGTTCTATGATTAACTACAGTCCTCCATAAAACAGCTTGGATTACCCAAAATAAAACAGTTTTTGTTGAATAAAATTCTACCCGAACATTCAATAAAGTCAAATACAAATAAGGCAACAAGAGAAGTACAAGTCTGGACAGGACAGATTAGAAAAATTAAATTGAATTTAGATTACATTTTTTATGGTGATTTTATTATTAGTATTTTATAATGTCCACCAAGTTCAGTGTCTGTCAGTCAGTGACCATGTCTGTTGACATTTTGAGTTGGTTAGATTTAAAAAAAAAAAAAAAGTTTTTTGCACTATGACTAAGGAAGGTTGTTTGCATTGGGTCATATAGTACATGCTGCACATCTATGAACTCAATATTAGTCATTGACCAGGAAAAACTCACGTTGACTCTTAGATGGTGACTAAATGGCAACAACAAATATGTTGGACTTTATCCGAGACTCATGATATCTCACAGGCCAAATAGAAAACATTGCGGTCTGATGCAGATTTTACGGTAGAGAAAACTGGCAGTTCGGTCAGCAAAATCCTACCTTCAAAATAAAAGAGATAGCATTTTTCCTTTACTGTCATGCACTGTAACAACAGTTTAAAAAAAAAACTGGCAGCTAAGTCGCCAGAATTTTATTTTGAAAATAACATTGGTATTGCTTTTTAATTTACAGTAATGTACTGTGAAAACGACAACTATAGATTTTACGGTAAAAAACAAACAAACTGGCAGCTTGATCATCGGAATTTTACCGTAAAAATAAAAGTGGTACCGTTTGTTCTATTTTTTAGCGGTCGTATATTTTACGGTAAAAATAAAAAACTGGCATTAAATCGCCTGAATTTTACTGTACAAATAACAGTGGTAGTGTTTTTCCATTTACAGTAATGTACTGTGAAAACGACTACTGTAGTTATTGATTCAAACCGATTCTCGATTCAAAATCACTACCTTTTTTTAACAACATTGGCTGCCAGTTCTATGATTAACTGCATTCCTCCATAAAACAGATTGGACACATGTTTAGATTACATAAAAGAAAACAGTTTTTTTTAATAAAA
>NC_084563.2:24837098-24952098 GCF_033978685.3 Nerophis lumbriciformis | reverse complement strand
TATCGCGGGCCACATAAAATATTGTGGCGGGCCAGATTTGGCCTCCGGGCCTTGAGTTTGACACCTGTGTTTAAATGTTTTAACCGTACATGTTTATATTCTGTAAATGTTTTACCGTAATTTTTTTCTATACAACAAATGTTTTTGTTGTTACCGTAAATTTTTAACACTTCAAATGTTTCATGCTGTATATGGTTTTTTTTTCTATATCCTAAATGCTTTTTACCGTAAATGTTTTTATACCATCAATGTATAGTATATTAATACGTAAACGGTGAGAGGGAGAGGCATTTAATTTGTCAGCATAAAGCTACAAAAAATTGTTTTTTTTTAAATTAGATTTTAATACCGCAAATGTTTTTTTTAATATCTCATAAATTTTGTTTATACAATATGCATTTTTTTTTTTTTTTTTTTTTTTTTTTTTTTACAATAGATGTCTTAATACTTTAAATATTTTTTCACAAAATGTTTTTGTCCCGCAAATGTTTTATCAGAAATTAGTGTTGTACGGTATACCGGTATTAGTATAGTACCGCGATACTAATGAATCATATTCGGTACTATACCTGCCAGCTATTTCATAGCTGAAATCCATCCGCAGTCGGCAGTGTTTTAGCTACTTCTAAATCACTAATCCTCACCTCCATGGTGCCAAATAAAGTAAGTTTCTTACAAGTACCATTATCACTGGAGGACGAGGAATAGCTAAAAATGTTTCACTACACACCGTAGGAGGATGCAATAGCTCACTGGCGTCACCGCTAATGACGCCGTTCCTACACCTGACATCCACTGTAATGATACCAAGTAAAGGAGCGTATCTAGTCGATACTACTATGATTACATCTATGTTTTTTAGCATCACAAAATCTTTTTATTTTTTATTTATATTATGTTGTTTATAAACTCAGGATATACATCCCTGGACACATGAGGACTTTGAATAGGACCAATGTATGATCTTGTAACGACATGGTATCGGATCGATACCCAAATTTTTGGTATCATCCAAAACAAATGTAAAGCATCCAAACAACAGAAGAATAAGTAATTATTACATTTTAACAGAAGTGTAGATAGAACATGTTGAAACGGAATATAAGCAGATATTAACAGTACCGTATTTTCCGCACTATAAGGCGCACCGGATTATTAGCCGCACCTTCTATGAATTACATATTTCATAATTTTGTCCACCAATAAGCCGCCCCGGACTATAAGCCGCGCCTACGCTGCGCTAAAGTGAATGTCAAAAAAACGCTGCGCTAAAGTGAATGTCAAAAAAACAGTCAGATAGTTCAGTCAAACTTTAATAATATATTGAAAACCAGCGTTCTAACAACTCTGTCCCAAAATGTACGCAAATGTGCAATCACAAACATAGTAAAATTCAAAATGGTGTAGAGCAATAGTAACATAATGTTGCTCGAACGTTAATGTCACAACACACAAAATAAACATAGCGCTCACCTTCTGAAGTTATTCTTCATTCGTAAATCCTTCGAATTCTTCGTCTTCGGTGTCCGAATTGAAAAGTTGCGCAAGCGTGGTATCCAAAATGGCCGGTTCCGTCTCGTAGAAGTCATCGGGAGTCAGTGTCGCTGTTGTTCTGTGAATCCTGCCTTCCGGAAAGCTCGGACCACAGTTGTGACCGAAATATCTGCCCAAGCATTTACGATCCACTGGCAAATGTTGGCGTATGTCGTCCGAGGCTGTCTGCCCGTCTTAGTGAAGGTGTGTTCGCCTTCGGAGCTGTGTGAAAAAAGCCACCCGGCCTCTTCGCGTAAACTTCCCTTAACCACTCGCTCATCTTTTCTTCATCCATCCATCCCTTCGAGTTAGCTTTTATGATGACGCCGGCTGGAAAGGTCTCTTTTGGCAAGGTCTTCCTTTTGAATATCACCATGAGTGGAAGTTAGCATGGCAAGCTAGAACCACAGTGAAGGATGACTTCATTCCCTGTGGTGCGAATATTCACCGTACGTGCTCCCGTTCCACAGTGCGGTTCAGTTGCTGTGAAATACGGTAGTAATCCGTGTGCGGATGGAGAGATTGCGTCTTTTTATGAGCCGGATCGCTTAGTAGGAGCCATTTTGTGGTCTTTACAGATGTAAACAGGAAATGAAACGTACGGTGATATCCGCGCGTTTTTTCTTCTTCTTCCGGGGGCGGGTGAAGCGCTTCCTGTTCTATGGGGGCGGGTGAAGCGCTTCCTGTTCTATGGGGGCGGGTGCTTTCCTTGGCGGTTGCTTGCGTAGAAGAAGAAGCGCTTCCTGTTCTACCGGGAAAAAAGATGGCGGCTGTTTACCGAAGTTGCGAGATCGAAACTTTATGAAAATTAATCGTAATAAAGCGCACCGGGTTATAAGGCGCACTGTTAGCTTTTGAGAAAATTTGTGGTTTTTAGGTGCGCCTTATAGTGCGGAAAATACGGTAAATGAACAAGTAGATTAATAATTCATTTTTACAGCTTGTCCTTTATAATGTTGACAAAATAATAGAATATAAATGACACAATATGTTACTGCATATGTCAGCAGACTAATTAGGAGCCTTTGTTTGTTTACTTACTACTAAAAGACAAGTTGTCTAGTATATTCACTATTTTATTTAAGTACAAACTTGCAATAATAAACATATGTTTAATTTACCCTAAGATTTGTTGTTAAAATAAAGCCAATAATGCAATTTTTTGTGGCCTCCTTTATTTAGAAAAGTATCGAAAAGTACCGAAAAGTATCGAAATACATTTTGGTACCGGTATCGGTACCAAAATATTGGTATCGGGACAACACTAACGGAAATATATTTGAACCTTAATGTTTTATCGAAAATGTTTTTTTACGTAAATGTTTTTAATACTGTAAAAATACATTTATACACTAAGGTGTTTTACCATTATTTTTTTTAAATATCTTAATTGTTTTATACCTTTAATGTTTTATGTATCGTAACTGTTTTTTACCCTAGATGTTTTGTCGTAAATGTTTTTTACTATAAATGTTTTTATATCGTAAATGTTTTTATACAGTAATGTTTTACCATTTTTTTTATTATCGTAACGTTTTTGTTTTTTAGAATAAATGGTTTTTATATAGTAAATGTTTTTCAAAGGGTAAATGTTATTATACTGTAAATGCTAAGTTGCTATACCTAACGTGAGTGTTTTATAGGCTGTAAAAATTCACCAGGGTTTTACAACATTTAACAGTATTTTTTCACAGTAAAATACAGCAATCAAATGTCACATAAAAAGCAATGATAGCCTCATATTTCACATTAATCAACCGTTATTTCACAGAAAAATACTGTAAATGTTATTGTGAAAGTCATGCTATTGTTAGCCATTCATATGCTGTGAATTTACAATCAATTTTTTTACAGTTACCGTTTTTTTCTATCGTAAATGTTTTTATACTGTAAAATGTTTTAAATGTTTTTATACCGGAAATTATTTACACAGTAAATATTTTATAATGTAAATGTTTTTTACATCATAAATTATTTTTTTTACATCATATATGTTTTTACTGTAAATTTTGCACAGTAAATGTTGTTTGTAGCTTACATTTTTCACGCAGTAAATATTATTTATCCTAAAATGTTTACATCGTAAATGTTTTTACCGTAAATGTTGTTTGTAGCGTAAATGTTTTTTTCAGAGTAAATATTTTATATCGTAATTTTTTATTACATCGTAAATGTTTTACCGTCAATGTTGCTTGCAGCATAAATGTTTTACACAGTAAATATTTTATATTGTAAATGTTTTTTACATCGTAAATGTTTTTTACATCATATATGTTTTTACCGTAAATTGTGCACAGTAAATGTTGTTTGTTGCTCACATTTTTTACACAGTTAATATTTTATATCCTAAATGTTGTTTTACAATGGAAATGTTTTTATACTGTAAAATGTTTTAAATGTTTTTATACTGGAAATGATTTACACAGTAAATATTTTATAATGTAAATGTTTTTTTACATCATAAATGTTTTTTACATCATATTTGTTTTTACCGTAAATTTTGCACAGTAAATTTGTTTGTACCTTACATTTTTTACACAGTAAATATTTTATAATGTAAATGTTTTTTTTTACATTGTAAATGTTTTTACCGTAAACGTTAAATCGTAAACTTTGTTTGTAGCATAAATTTATTACAGAGTAAATATTTTATATCGTAAATTTTTATTACATGGTAAATGTTTTACTGTAAAATTTACATGGTAAATGTTGTTTGTAGCTTACATTTTTAACGCAGTAAATAGTATATATCCTAAAATGTTTTACATCGTAAATGTTTTTACCGTAATTGTTGTTTGTAGCGTAAATGTTTTTTTCAGAATAAATATTTTATATCGTAATTTTTTATTACATCGTAAAGGTTTTACCGTAATGTTACATCGTAAATGTTGCTTGTAGCATAAATGTTTTACACAGTAAATATTTTATATTGTAAATGTTTTTTACATCGTAAATGTTTTTTACATCATATATGTTTTTACCGTAAATTTTGCACAGTAAATGTTGTTTGTTGCTCACATTTTTTATACAGTTAATATTTTATATCCTAAATGTTTTTTTACATCGGAAATGTTTTTATACTGTAAAATGTTTTAAATGTTTTTAGACTGGAAATGTTATGTTGCAAATGTTCCGCAGTAAACGTGGTTTGTAGCGTTAATGTTTTACAGAGTAATTTTATATCGTAAATGTTTTTTACATAGTAAATGTTTTTACCGTAAATGTTAAATCGAAAATGTTGTTTGTGGCATAAATTTGTTACAGAGTAAATATTTTACATTGGAAATGTTTTTTACATTGGAAATGTTTTTTACATTGGAAATGTTTTTTACATCGTAAATGTGACATGGTAAATGTTGTTTGCAGCTTATATTTTGTACACAGTAAATATTATATATCCAAAAATTTGTTACATCGTAAATGTTTTTACCGTGAATGTTCTACCCCAAATGTTGTTTGGAGCATAAATGTTTTACAGAGTAAATATTTTATATCGTAAATTTTTATTACATCGTAAATGTTTTACCGTAAATGTTACATCGTAAATTTTGCTTGTAGCATAAATGTTTTACACAGTAAATATTTTATATTGTAAATGTTTTTTACATCCTAAATGTTTTATCTGCAAATGTTACACAGTAACACAGTAACGTGAATGTTTTACAGAGTAAATATTTTATATCGTAAAAGTTTTTTACATAGTAAATGTTTTTACCCTAAACGTTAAATTGTAAATGTTGTTTGTGGCATAAATTTGTTACAGAGTAAATATTTTACATTGGAAATGTTTTTTACATCGTAAATGTTTTTACCGTAAAATACAGCGGGTTTTTACCGTAAATGCTGTTTGTAGCTTACATTTTGTACACAGTAAATATATATCCAAAACATTTTTACATCGTAAATGTTTTTAACGTGAATGTTACACCGCAAATGTTGTTTTTAGCGTAAATGTTTTACAGAGTAAATCATTTCATATCGTAAATTTGTATTACATCGTAAATGTTTTACGGCAAATGTTGCACCGTTAATGTTGCTTGTAGCATAAATGTTTTACACAGTAAATCTTTTATATTGTAAATGTTTTTTACTTCGTAAATGTTTGAACTGCAAATGTTACACAGTAAATGTTGTTTGTAGCATAAATTTGTTACAGGGTAAATATTTTATATCGGAGATGTTTTTTATATCGTAAATATTTTTAGCGTAAATGTGACACCATAGGTTGTTTGTAGCTTACATTTTTTACACAGTAAATAGTTTATGTCCTAAATGTTTTTTTTACATTGTAAATGTTTTTACCGTAAACTTTAAATCGTAAACGTTGTTTGTAGCATAAATTTATTACAGAGTAAATATTTTATATCGTAAATTTTTATTACATCGTAAATGTTTTACTGTAAAATTTACATGGTAAATGTTGTTTGTAGCTTACATTTTTCACGCAGTAAATATTATATATCCTAAAATGTTTATATCGTAAATGTTTTTACCGTAAATGTTGTTTGTAGTGTAAATGTTTTACAGAGTAAATATTTTATATCGTAATTTTTTATTACATCGTAAATGTTTTACCGTAAATGTTACATCTTAAATGTTGCTTGTAGCATAAATGTTTTACACAGTAAATATTGTATATTGTAAATGTTTTTTACATCGTAAATGTTTTAACCGCAAATGTTACACAGTAAACGTTGTTTGTAGCGTTAATGTTTTACAGAGTAAATGTTTTATATCGTAAATGTTTTTTACATAGTAAATGTTTTTACCTTAAACGTTAAATCGAAAATGTTGTTTGTGGCATAAATTTGTTACAGAGTAAATATTTTACATTGGAAATGTTTTTTACATCGAAAATGTTTTTACCATAAAATATGACACAGTGAATGTTGTTTGTAGCTTACATTTTGTACACAGTAAATATTACATATCCCAAAAATGTTTACATCGTAAATGTTTTACCGTAAATGGTACATCGTAAATTTTGCTTGTAGCGTTAATGTTTTACAGAGTAAATATTTTATATCGTAAAGGTTTTTTTACATAGTAAATGTTTTTACCGTAAACGTTAAATCGTAAATGTTGTTTGTGGCATAAATTTGTTACAGAGTAAATATTGTACATTGGAAATGTTTTTTACATCGTAAATGTGACACGGTAAATGTTGTTTGCAGCTTATATTTTGTACACAGTAAATATTATATATCCAAAAACTTTTTACATCGTAAATGTTTTTACCGTGAATGTTACACCGCAAATGTTGTTTGTAGCGTAAATGTTTTACAGAGTAAATAATTTCATATTGTAAATTTTTATTACATCGTAAATGTTTTACCGTGAATGTTACATCGTACATTTTGCTTGTAGCATAAATGTTTTACACAGTAAATATTTTATATTGTAAATGTTTTTTACATCGTAAATGTTTTATCTGCAAATGTTACACAGTAAATGTTGTTTGTAGCGTTAATGTTTTACAGAGTAAATATTTTACATCGTAAAGGTTTTTTACATAATAAATGTTTTTACAGTAAACGTTAAATCGTAAATGTTGTTTGCGGCATAAATTTGTTACAGAGTAAATATTTTACATTGGAAATGTTTTTTACATCGTAAATGTTTTTCCCGTAAAATGTGACACGGTAAATGTTGTTTGTAGCTTACATTTTGTACACAGTAAATATTATATATCCAAAACATTTTTACATTGTAAATGTTTTTCCCGTGAATGTAACACCGCAAATGTTATTTTTAGCGTACATGTTTTACAGAGTAAATAATTTCATATTGTAAATTTTTATTACATCGTAAATGTTTTACCATAAATGATACACCGTTATGTTGCTTGTAGCATAAATGTTTTACACAGTAAATATTTTATATTGTAAATGTTTTTTACTTCGTAAATGTTTTAACCGCAAATGTTACACAGTAAATGTTGTTTGTAGCATAAATTTGTTAGAGTAAATATTTATATCGGAGATGTTTTTTACATCGTAAATATTTTTACTGTAAATGTGACACCATAGGTCGTTTGTAGCTTACATTTTTTACACAGTAAATATTATACATCCTAAATTTTTATTACATCGTAAATGTTTTAACCGCAAATGTTACACAGTAAATGTTGTTTGTAGCGTAAATGTTTTATAGAGTAAATATTTTACATCGTAAATGTTTTATACGTGTGGATGTATTTTCCCCATAAAAGTTTTCTCTACTGTAAATGTTTTTTACATCGTAAATGTTTTTACCGTAAAATGTGACACGGTAAATGTTGTATTTAGCTTACATTTTGTACACAGTAAATATTATATATCCAAAACATTTTTACATCGTAAATGTTTTTACCGTGAATGTTACCCCGCAAATGATGTTTTTAGCGTAAATGTTACAGAGTAAATAATTTCATATCGTAAATTTTTATTACATCGTAAATGTTTTACCGTAAATGTTACACCGTTAATGTTGCTTGTAGCATAAATGTTTTACACAGTAAATATTTTATATTTTAAATGTTTTTTACATCGTAAATGTTTTATCTGCAAATGTTACAAAGTAAACGTTGTTTGTAGCGTTAATATTTTACAGAGTAAATATTTTCTATCGTAAAGGATTTTTACATAGTAAATGTTTTTACCGTAAACGTTAAACTGTAAATGTTGTTTGTGGCATAAATTTGTTACAGAGTAAATATTTTACATTGGAAATGTTTTATATATCGTAAATGTTTTTACCGTAAAATGTGACATGGTAAATGTTGTTTGTAGCTTACATTTTGTACACAGTAAATATTATATATCCAAAACATTTTTACATCGTAAATGTTTTTACCGTGTATGTTACACCGCAAATGTTGTTTTTAGCGTAAATGTTTTACAGAGTAAATAATTTCATATCGTAAATTTTTATTACATCGTAACTGTTTTACCGTAAATGATACACCGTTAATGTTGCTTGTAGCATAAATGTTTTACACAGTAAATATTTTATATTGTAAATGTTTTTTACATCGTAAATGTTTTAACCGCAAATGTTACACAGTAAATGTTGTTTGTGGCATAAATTTGTTACAGAGTAAATATTTTATATCGAAGATGTTTTTTACATCGTAAATATTTTTTACCGTAAATGTGACACCACAGGTTGTTTGTAGCTTACATTTTTTACACAGTAAATATTATATCCGACATTTTTGCTACCTCGTAAATGTTTTAACCGCAAATGTTACACAGTAAATGTTGTTTGTAGTGTAAATGTTTTACAGAGTAAATATTTTATATCGTAAATGTTTTATACTGTTTTTTCCCCATAAAACTTTTCTGTATTGTAAATGTTGCAATGATAGTTGGAGCCTTTATTAGCTTAATGTAATATTTAATAGCTGGCGCATAAGAGGACTAAAAAAGGACACAGATGATATTTGGAGAGAGGATGTTATTTCTTAAATAGTTGTTTTAAATAACATATTTTTTAAACCTTAATAATAATTTGGGAAGCATGAGAAAGTGGAATTGTGAATAAGTATATTGTACAACAATATCCATCCATTTCCTACCGCTTATTCCCTTTGGGGTCGCGGAGTGCGCTGGAGCCTATCTCAGCTACAATCGGGCGGAAGGCAGGGTACACCCTGGACAAGTCGCCACCTCATCGCAGGGCCAACACAGATAGACAGACAACATTCACACTCACAATCAGTTTACAGTAAATGACCGTGACAAAGTGTGACACACATGACTCGAAGTAGCAACATTTTATAGCGCATACAGAGCTGGATTTACACTTCCAAAGCAGCTGCTGTCTTTCTTCATGCAGCATGAAATGTGTTCAGTGCACATAAATGATGATCATATTTGACACGATGCTACTGGAGCCGTCACTTCAGATCCTAAATTATGATTTTTTTTTATTAAAGATTCTTTATCATGTTAAATGTTAGCTGTCACTCCCGCTCTAAATGATTTGTTTATGAGGAATTCTTTATCGCATCAAATGTTAGCTGTCACTTACGCTCCTTAATGCTTTATTTACGAAGGGTTCTTTGTGACGATGATATTTGGAGCGACGCTTGCTGTCAGGAAAGACGCGTTAGAGACAAATGTGATGGCTTGTGTTTTCTCTGCCGTCGCCGTACCAGCCAGGCCCGCCTGTGCTCCAGATGTGGGAGCTCACTGTGTCTCCTTTCCTTTAGGGGAGCAGGCAGAGGAGAGCCGAGCACGAGAGGCCGCAGGGGGGGCGGGGGCGGCCGGGCCCCTCTGCCCTCTCCCCAAGGGGGACATCGGGAGGGTCCCCGTCTGGAGCACGGTGGACACCTTAACTAAATGCTATTACCCCGAGCTCGCTCACCTGCGAGACGCCAATGGCCTTCTTGCAGACTATTCTTTCCCAAAGGGGGCTTGCCCAGGTGAGTCGCCCACCCCTCACCCCCATACCACCTCACCCCAACACACTAGAATCTTGAACTAAACCCTGAGCAACATACTCCCTTCATACAGCGACCCCGGCGTCAGGGAGCTCCTCAGCAATCCTGTACAAAGACGGCCAACATGCTGTGTCTGCGATACAGAAAGAGACAATACCGATATCATCAACTTATTTGTTCCTGATTTATGACACAAAAATATCTTTCTAAACAGTAAAGAAAGACTTTGACTATAATAAGCCGCAGTTTTGTAAAAGAAATAACAAAATAGGCAGCGGTTTAAAACATTTGACAAAAAACATGGGGGGAAAAACAAGCAGGTGTTAGTAAAAAATAATAAAATAGAATAAAAAGAGCTTTAGTAAAAAAAAAAAATAAATAAATAAAAGGCAGGGGGTGAGTAAAAAGAGAATAAAAAATAAGCAGGGGGTTAGTAAAAAAATTAAATAGGCAGCAAGTTAGTAAAAAAATAAAACACAATACGCCAGGGGTTAGTAAACTTTTTTTTTTTAATTAAATAAGCAGTGGGTTAGTAAAAAAAAAATAAGCAGGGGGTTAGTAAAAAAAATACAATAAAATGAGCAGGAGGTTCATAAAAAAAAAAGAAGAAAAAAAGGAGCTGGTTAGTAAAAACATAAATAAAAAATTAAGGAGTGGGTTAGTAAAAAAATAATAATAATAATAAATAAATAAATAAATATGCAGGAGGTTAGTAAAAACTAAATTACAAAAAATAAGCAAGAAGTTAGTAAAAAATAAAAACCAGCAGGGGAAAGTAAAAAAAAGTTCAATAAATAATAAGCAGGGGGTAAGTAAGAAGAAAAAAAAATAAGCAGGGGAGTAACTAAAAAAGATTATAGAAAAAAGGGCACCGGATTAGCAAAAAAAGTGTTAGTAAAAAAATAAATAAATAAACAATTGGTTAGTAAAAAATGTTAAATAAGCACTTGGTTAGTAAAAAAAACAACAAAAAATAAGCAGGGGGTTAGTAAATAATTTAAAAAAAACAAGTAGGAGGTTAATAAAAAGAAATAAAAATAAGCCGTGGGTTAGAAAGTAAAACAAAATTAACAGGGGATTAGTAAAAAATATATATATATATATGTATATATGTATATATATATGCATACATACATATATATATATATATATATATATATATATATATATATATATATATATATATATATATATATATATATATATATATATATATATATATATATATACCGTATTTTCCGGACTATAAGTCGCAGTTTTTTTCATAGTTTGGCTGGGCTCCAGTGCAACTTATATATGTTTTTTTCCTTCTTTATTATGCATTTTCGGCAGGTGCGACTTATACTCCGGTGCGACTTATACTCCGAAAAATATGGTATATACATATGCATAAATATATATACACACATATACAGTACATACATATACACACACATATACAGTACATACATATATACACACATATACATATATATATATATATATATATATATATATATATATATATATATATATATATAGATATATATATATATATATATATATATATATATATATATATATATATATATATACCGGTATATACATACATACAGCGGGTTGGAAAATGTAGCGGTGTAGTAAAAGAAACAAATACAAGTATTGGGTTAGTAAAAAAGACAAAATTAGCAGTTGGTTGGATCGAAAAAAACTTAAAAAAAAGCTGTGTACTGTATTAATAAAAAAAACATAATAAAAATAGCAGTGGGTTGGTTAAAAAGAACTGAAACAAGTAACAGGTTAGCAAAAAATACAAATTAAAACAATTGTAAAAAAAATAAATAAAAATAAAAATAAGCAGGGGGTCAGTAAAAAAACAAAGCAAATAAAATAAGCAGCATGTTAGTAAAAAATTAAACAAAGCGGTGGGTAAGCTGTCAGCGGGTCGAATGAAAAAAAGCAACAGTTTAGGGGAGAAAAGCAGCAAAAAACAAACACAAACTAAGAAGCGGCACGTGAGTAAAACGTTGTGTATTGGATCCCACTGTTGCTATGGCGACAATGACCCTGGAAAACACAACAAAAGTGTTTATTATTGTATTATTGACATCCAGAACAATAAGTCAAGGTGAGCTTCTTGTTACAAAGCAGCATTTAGCACGTAGTCGACTACAAAGCAGCATTTAGGGCGCAGTCAACTACAAAGCAGCATTTAGCACGCAGTCGACTACAAACCCCCTTTCCATATGAGTTGGGAAATTGTGTTAGATGTAAATATAAACAGAATACAATGATTTGCAAATCCTTTTCAACCCATATTCGGTTGAATTTGCTACAAAGACAACATATTTGATGTTCAAACTGATAAAAAAAAATTTTTTTGCAAATAATCATTAACTTTAGAATTTGATGCTAGCAACATGTGACAAAGAAGTTGGGAAAGGTGGCAATAAATACTGATAAAGTTGAGGAATGCTCATCAAACAATTTGGAACATCCCACAGGTGAACAGGCAAAATGGGAACAGGTGGGTGCCATGATTGGGTATAAAAGTAGATTCCATGAAATGCTCAGTCATTCACAAACAAGGATGGGGCGAGGGTCACCACTTTGTCAACAAATGCGTGAGCAAATTGTTGAACAGTTTAAGAAAAACCTTTCTCAAACAGCTATTGCAAGGAATTTAGGGATTTCACCATCTACGGTCCGTAATATCATCAAAAGGAGCAGCTAAGCCCGTGACCTTCGATCCCTCAGGCTGTACTGCATCAACAAGCGACATCAGTGTGTCAAGGATATCACCACATGGGCTCAGGAACACTTCAGAAACCCACTGTCAGTAATTACAGTTGGTCGCTACATCTGTAAGTGCAAGTTAAAACTCTCCTATGCAAGGCGAAACCCGTTTATCAACAACACCCAGAAACGCCGTCGGCTTCGCTGGGCCTGAGCTCATCTAAGATGGACTGATGCAAAGTGGAAAAGTGTTCTGTGGTCTGACGAGTCCACATTTCGAATTGTTTTTGGAAACCGTGGACGTCGTGTCCTCCGGACCAGAGAGGAAAATAACCATCCGGATTGTTATAGGCGCAAAGTTGAAAAGCCAGCATCTGTGATGGTATGGGGGTGTATTAGTGCCCAAGACATGGGTAACTTACACATCTGTGAAGGCACCATTAATGCTGAAAGGTACATACAGGTTTTGGAGCAACATATGTTGCCATCCAAGCCCCTGCTTATTTCAGCAAGACAATGCCAAGCCACGTGTTACATCAACGTGGCTTCATAGTAAAAGAGTGCGGGTACTAGACTGGCCTGCCTGTAGTCCAGACCTGTCTCCCATTGAAAATGTGTGGCGCATTATGAAGCCTAAAATACCACAACGGAAACCCCGGACTGTTGAACACCTTAAGCTGTACATCAAGCAAGAATGGGAAATAATTCCACCTGAGAAGCTTAAAAAATGTGTCTCCTCAGTTCCCAAACATTTACTGAGTGTTGTTAAAAGGAAAGGCCATGTAACTCAGTGGTGAACATGCCCTTTCCCAACTACTTTGGCACGTGTTGCAGCCATAAAAGTTAATTATTATTTGCAAAAAAAAAAAAAGTTTATGAGTTTGAACATCAAATATCTTGTCTTTGTAGTGCATTCAATTGAATATGGGTTGAAAAGGATTTGCAAATCATTGTATTCTGTTTATATTTACATCCAACACAATTTCCCAACTCATATGGAAACGGGGTTTGTACAAAGCAGCATTTAGCATGCAGTCGACTCCTTGTATCTTTCAATCAAGTCTCTGAAAGTGATGTATTGGATGCATGTGCAGGTCTGATGAAGACCATGGACATGAAAGGAGTGTTTAGAAGTTGAAGTGGAGTGACTATTCATTGAAAGGTAGAAGAGTTCGAAGAAAAGTCATTTCCTCCTTAGAGAATCCCCTCAAGCCAAAGTCAAGATCTGGAAAGTGCTTCTTCTTTGTTTGCGCTCAGCAGAAAAACGCAAACTCAGCATTTTTGCGTCCCCCCCTTTGCAGCCGCCCTGTCCCCCTTCTCCGTGACCCGCCGCATCGGCCACCCCTACCAGAACCGGACGCCGCCCAAGAGGAAAAAGCCGCGTACGTCCTTCAGCCGGGTGCAGATCTGCGAGCTGGAGAAGCGTTTCCACCGTCAGAAGTACCTGGCGTCCGCCGAGCGCGCCACCTTGGCCAAGGCCCTCAAGATGACGGACGCGCAGGTCAAGACCTGGTTCCAGAACCGGCGCACAAAATGGCGGTAAGGTACCACCTCGAGCGGCTTTGGGTTTTTTTTGTTTGTTTCGCTCGGCACAAAATGGCGACACCTTTTTCGCTGAGGCCAGTTGCCTTGACCAAGCACAATTACCGGAGCCTCCTAAAAGGCCTTTTAGAAGAACTGCTGACCACGGCAATACTCGGACACTCCCTGGAGGCTGCGTGCCGCCACTCCATCCTCAGACGCCGCTTAGCATCGCGTGGAGCGATAAATCTGACAAGCGTGCCCCGCCCATAAAGCCACTGCACTTTTTAAAAGCACTTTATAAACGCTTTTACGACACGGACACTCAAAAACGTATTTTCGGTAAATAAAACGCACATGAACGCTTTACCTTAGACAATATGAACATTTGATATCAGCATTCTTATCATTACTATCACGTATTGTTGAATGTGCAATATTTTAACCACCTTTTATTTTCTTAGCAGAAGAAACATTAAATATTGTTTAAAGATGTTTATCTTCTTCCATTTCAATTTGCAAAGGTTTCCGAATCAGCGATTATCCCACTCACAGCGAGCTAGTGGTTAGCCACATTAGCTGCCTGCCAGAGTAGTAGTAGTAGAAACATTAAATATTATTCGGACATTTTGTTATTTAGGTGTTTGAATATGTTCATCTTCTTACATTTTGATTTGTAAAGGTTTTAGAGTTAGCAATTAACCTGCTAGCTGCGAGCCAGCAAGAGATTAGCGTGCTAGCTGCTTCTCAAGAAGAAACATGAAATCTTTTTTCGGCTTCTTGTTATTTAAAGTGTTTGAATATGTTAATTTTCTTACATTTTAATTTGTAAAGGTTTCCGAATCAGCGATTATCTTACTCGCAGCGAGCTAGCGTTTAGCCACATTAGCTGCCTGCCAGAGATTAGCGTGCTAGCTGCTTCTCTAGTAGAAATATTAAATATTATTCGGACATTTTTTTATTTAAGTGTTTAGATATGTTCATCTTCTTACATTTTTATTTGTAAAGGTTTTAGAGTTGGCGATTAGCCTGCTAGCTGCGAGCTAGCTAGAGATTAGCGTGTTAGCGGTTTCTCGAGAAGAAACATTAAATATTTTTCTGGCTTCTTGTTATTTAAAGTGTTTGAATATGTAAATTTTCTTACATTTAAATTTGTAAAGGTTTCCGAATCAGCAATTATCCCACTCGCAGCGGGCTGGTGGTTAGCACATTAGCTGCCAGCTGCTTCTCTAGTAGAAACATTAAATATTGTTGACATTTTGTTATTTAGGTGTTTGAATATGTTCATCTTCTTACATTTTGATTTGTAAAGGTTTTAGAGTTGGCGATTAGCCTGCTAGATGCGAGCCAGCTCACGATTAGCATGCTAGCTTCTTTTCAAGAAGAAACATTAAAACTTTTTCCGGTTTCTTGTTATTTAAAGTGTTTGAATATGTTAATTTTCTTACATTTTAATTTGTAAAGGTTTCAGAATCAGCGATTATCCCACTCGCAGCAAGCTAGCACATTAGCTGTCTGCTAGAGATTAGTGTGCCAGCTGCTTCTCTAGTAGAAACATTTAGCAATTAGCACACTAGCTGTGAGCTAGTGGTTAGCGCATTGGCTGCTCCTCTTGAAAAAAACATTAAATATTGTTCTAATTTCTTGTGATTTAAGTATCTGAATATATTTAACTTTCTCCACTTTAATTTGTAAAGGTATTAGAGTTAGCGATTAGCCCACTAGCTGCGAGGTCAAGATTAGTGTGCTAACTGTTTTTCTAGAAGGAAAATTTAATATTTTTTCGGACTTCTTGTTATTCAAGTGTTTGCATATGTTTAACTTCTTCCATTTTAATATATAAAGGTTTCAGAGTTAGCGATTAGCCCTCTAGCAGTGAGCTAGTGGTTAGGGAGCTAGTTGCCAGCTAGAAATTAGCCTGCAAGCTGCTTCTCTAAAAGAAACATTAAAAACATTTCTGATTTCTTGTTTTTTGTTTTTTTTATTATTATATTTTTTTTAATGAATTTATTAATCAATAAACAAAACAATACACAACAACACCACAACAATGCAATCCAATTCCAAAACCAAACCCGTCCCAGCAACATTAAGAACAACAATAAACAGAGCAATTGAGAGCAATAGAGGACACACAAATCCAAATGTAGTGAAACAAAAATGAACATTATCGACAACAGCATCAATATTAGTAACAATTTCAAGATAGCAGTGATTAAAAAAACCCTCATTGATATCATCATTAAAAACATTAATAAAAAATACTAAAAAAAATTAGAAATGAACAATAGTGTGTCACAGTGGCTTACACTTGCATCTGTAAACTGTAAACTTTACTATGCAAAGCGAAAGCCATTTATCAACACCCAGAAATGCTGCCGGCTTCGCTGGGCCCGAGCTCATCTAAGATGGACTGATGCAAAGTGGAAAAGTGTTCTGTGGTCTGACGAGTCCACATTTCAAATTGTTTTTGGAAACTGTGGACGTCGTGTCCTCCGGACAAAAGAGGAAAAGAACCATCCGGATTGTTCTAGGTGCAAAGTGTAAAAGACAGCATGTGTGATGGTATGGGGGTGTATTAGTGCCCAAGACATGGGTAACTTACACATCTGTGAAGGCACCATTAATGCTGAAAGGTACATACAGGTTTTGGAGCAACATATGTTGCCATCCAAGTAACGTTGTCATGACCGCCCCTGCTTATTTCAGCAAGACAATGCCAAGCCACGTGTTACAACAGCTTGGCTTCATAGTAAAAGAGTGCGGGTATACTAGACTGACCTGCCTGTAGTCCAGACCTGTCTCCCATTGAAAATGTGTGGCACATTATGAAGCCTAAAATACCACAACGGAGACCCTCGGACTGTTGAACAACTTAAGCTGTACATCAAGCAAGAATGGGAAAAAATTCCACCTGGAAAGAAAAAAAATGTGTCTCTTCAGTTCCCAAACATTTACTGAGTGTTGTTAAAAGGAAAGGCCATGTAACACAGTGGTAAAAATGCCCCTGTGACAACTTTTTTGCAATGTGTTGCTGCCATTAAATTCTAAGTTAATGATAATTTGCAAAAAAATAAATAGTTTCTCAGTGTGAACATTAAATATCTTGTCTTTGCAGTCTACTCAATTGAATATAAGTTGAAAAGGATTTGCAAATCATTGTATTCTGTTTTTATTTACCATTTACACAACGTGACAACTTCACTGCTTTTGGGTTTTGTACATTTTAATGTAGATACTGAAGTTAATTTGTGGGAGTAAAGGAAATCATCTACAGACAGTAGCGTGCCTAAAATAACTGGGAGATTGATGGCGTTGCCGCCCATCACCAGCGTGCTGCACCTGGCAGGCGGAGCATGACGACCAGCACGCAAACTAACAAGACGGTGATGGAATCAGCGAGCCGCCAATCAGATTAGCATAATGCCGTTAGCAATAATGTGCGGCTAATGGACGCAGGTTGGCGAGTGTGAGGCCGCTATACCTGCCGTAATGGTTACTGTCTTCTTGCCGCCTTTCACACCAGCACCATTGTCAATCTCCCGTCATAGAGACACGCACTGGGTCAACCACGCTGGGAGTTGAAGATAATGAAACAAATGGAAATAAAGAATCGAATCATGCAGAAAGAACTTCAAGAGTTGATGTTTCATGACTTTTGACATGTTATTAGCTGCCAAAATCACCAAAAATTATTCCCGGGCGCGGCCACCGCTGCTGCTCACTGCTCCCCTCACCTCCCGGGGGGTGATCAAGGGTGATGGGTCAAATGCAGAGAATAACTTCCCCACACCTCGTGAGTGTGTGACAATCATTGGTACTTTAACTTTAACAAAATGATGTTCACTGTCAAAATATGAACCAACTAAGCTGATTACTAGGAGTGTGATCTTTGGGCACCTAACCATTCCATCTGATTCAGATTCCTGGCTGACGATTCGATTCGGAAACTCAACTTGATTAACACGATTCTCGATTCAAACCGATTATTTAAATGTATCATTTGTAATGGCTTTTCTGCCGATATCCGATATTCCGATATTGTCCAACTCTTAATTACCGATTCCGATATCAACCGATACCGATATATACAGTCGTGGAATTAACACATTATTATGCCTAATTTTGTTGTGATGCCCCGCTGGATGCATTAAACCAGGGGTGCCCACACTTTTTCAGCAGGCGAGCTACTTTTTAAATGACCAAGTCGAGATGATCTACCTCATATATACATATACCTATATACACACACACACACACACACACACACACACACACACACACACACACACACACACATACATATATATATAGATATATATATATATATACACATTTATATATATCTAATTTATATTTATTTATTTTGCCGTTTTTGTTCACATGTTAAAGGTGTTTTAATGAATATACATGCATGTTTAACGTATAGATTCCTTTCTTTCATGAAGACAAGAATATAAGTTGGTGTATTACCTGATTTTGATGACTTGCATTGATTGGAATCAGACAGCAGTGCTGATAACGTCCACATTTTCAAATGGAGGAGAAAAAAAGTTTGGGGGTGAGGGGGTTGGTGGTAGCAGGGGTGTATATTGTAGCGTCCCGGAAGAGTTAGTGCTGCAAGGGGTTCTGGGTATTTGTTCTGTTGTGTTTATGTTGTGTTACGGCGCGGATGTTCTCCCGAAATGTGTTTGCCATTCTTGTTTGGTGTAGGTTCACAGTGTGGCGCATATTTGTAACAGTGTTAAAGTTGTTTATACGGCCACGCTCGGTGTGACCTGTATGACTGTTGATCAAGTATGCTTTGCATTCACTTATGTGTGTGCTAAAGCCGCATATATTATGTGAATTTTCGATATTACATTTTAAAGCATTTATCGGCCGGCCGATATTATTGGACATCTCTAATATATATATATATATATATATATATATATATATATATATATATATATATATATATTAGAGATGTCCAATAAAAAATAAATGCTTTAAAATGTAATATCGAAGGCCGATATTATTGGACATCTCTAATATATATATATTTATATATATATATATATATATATATATATATATATATATATATATATATATATTAGAGATGTCCAATAATATCGGCCTGCCGATGTTATATATATATATATATATATATATATATATATATATATATATATATATATATATATATATATATATATATATATATTAGAGATGTCCAATAATATCGGCCTGCCGATGTTATCGGCCGATAAATGCTTTAAAATGTAATATCGATTAGGGATGTCCCGATCCAGGTTTTTGCACTTCCGATCCGATACCGATATTGTTTTTGCATTTCCGATCCGATACCGATACTGACCGATACCGATACTGACCTATCCGAGCATGTAATAAAGTTTAAAGTTATTTAGCCTACTTAGTTGTCAGAATCATGTTGAAAAGGGTTTTAGTACTCTTGATAACAACTAGCCAGCTGAATTAGGGGAGTTTGAATAATACACAATGGTTGGTAACAAGAAACTGACCTGTTTATTCAAGGATAAACACAAAATAGACAAAATTATACATGACAAACAGAAATGGCATCATTGAACTAGGGCTGGGCGATATGGCCTTTTTTTAATATTGCGATATTTTAAGGCCATATTGCGATACACAATATATATCTCGATATTTTGCCTTAGTCTTGAATGAACACTTGATGCATATAATCACAGCAGTATGATGATTCTATGTGTTTTGATTGATTGATTGAGACTTTTATTAGTAGATTGCACAGTGAAGTACATATTCCATACAATTGACCACTAAATGGTACAGATATATACTATCAGATATATACTATCATCATAATACAGTCATCACACAAGATAATCACATTGAATTATTTACATTATTTATAATCCAGGGTGTGGAGGGGGGCGCCGGATGTAAGTGTCAAAAAGAGTTTGATATGAGAATAAATCTAAAGTTAAACTATCGGGTAGAAATGCACCCATTTGCAGGAAATGTAGTCTTGATTTTAAACATTTTCTTTCAAGGCTTGCATGTCTACCTTAAAACATTCTTCTTCATACTGCATTAATATATGCTACTTTTAAACTTTCATGCAGAGAAGAAAATCACAACTAAAAAAATCACTAATTTTTTCATACGGTGTTGATGAGGAAATTTTTGCCTCGGCATTTTGATGGTGTGGACGTGTGGCACCGAATGGAGATAAGCGTCTCGACAGACGTCACAATATTTGAACAATGATGATGAAAACTGTTTTCTCTGTCGTGTCCGTGTGTCGAAAATTGTTATGCGCTTATTTTTTTATTTGATTTTGTGCGTGGCATAGATTTGCTATGCGCAGAGGACGCTTAAACAGTGCGCAATTGCACAGGCGAGCACCTTAGAGGGAGCGTTGCTCGCACGGCTGCGCTAGCATCACAGCTAACGTTAGCCATGCTGCTACCTCTCTGCTCGGGGAGGACGTATACGTATGTGACGTATGACGTGACAGTATGTGACGTGTGTAAGAAGGTGCACTTGCTGTCTGTGAGAGGGAGACACAGGAAAGAGTGAGAAGAGCCTGTCGTGTAATGCCAGCAGCTAAAAGCAACTGCATGAGAATCCACAGACCTGTGGATGTGTTGAAGGTGTGCTGGAAAATGCGGAACTGAAATTATGGAGCAACAGAAAAGTGGAATGTATTATTTAAATCGGTGCGTTGGAAAACACGGACCGGAGTTTTTTTTAAACTGGATCGGCATTTTCCCATGCCTTGCCAATACGCAATTTTTGGCAAATATCGGCAGCCGATCCGATCCAAATATCGGATCGGGACATCCCTAATACATACATACATACATACATACATACATGTATATATGTGTATGTATGTTTATAATGTATATGTCTATATATGTCAAAGTTTGTAGGTGCCGAACCACAAGATGCAGAGAAGGCGGAAGGCATTGTACGAGAAAACATGATTTAATTAAACACTAAGGCAAAACAACAAACGAAAGGGTAACAAAAGGCGCGCACAAGGCGGAGAACAAACTTGGTTATGAACTAAAATAGCACAGAGGCTAACTTTGGACAAGAAACAAAAACACTTACTGTGACACGAAGGAACTCGGACATGAGCAGAGTGAAACAAAAGTAGACAGAGCTACAACAACAAGTGTTAAGACAGGTAGTAATGACAATGACAATGACAATAAGCCAGCGCTGACTGGAGGGGAAGGCAGGTTTAAATAGCAGCTTGCTGATTGACACCAGGTGTGGCCAGGTGCCAATCAGCCACAGCTGAGGGGAAGCAGCACTCAGAGAGACGATCAGGAAATGAAGACAAAATAAAAGCGCTGACAGAAAACTAAGACAAACGCAGAGAAAAAAAACTAAAACACAGTCAAACTGTCAGGGACAAGCCTGACAATATACATACATATATACACATACACAGGTATATATACATGCACGCATATATACATATACATATATATATACACACACACACACACACACACACACACACACAACCACACATACATACATATATATATATATATATATACATATATATATATACACACACACATATATATATATATACATACATACATACATACATACATCAGTGTTTCCCACACATTCATTTATTTGTGGCGGCCCGCCACGAAAGAATTACGTCCGCCACAAATGGATTTTTCGGCTTTTGACTCGCTCGACCGCTCATAAAAGCAATGGGACTCTGTCTGTGAATGGAGCTTGTAGTTACAACTCCGGTGCAGTAGGTGGCGGTAGCCTACTATGCATTGTAACTCCGCCAAAATCTTCTGGTGGGCCAGAAGAAGAAGAAGAAGAAGAAGAAGAAGAAGAAGAGGGACGGACGGACGGGATCAAAATACGAGGATAATATAGGTTATAGGTAGATAGGTTATAGCTGCATCGCTCGCGGCTCGTCATATATTTAACGTTAATCCGCGATTTCACCGAGCGTTTCACTGACGGTGTGGTGGCCGGGGCAGACACACGTAGTAACAGTCACGTGTAATAGTGATGGTTCCGGCAACACCGATGCATCGGCGCATGCGTCGAGCTCATAAAGCAAAACCCTGTGTCGGTGCGCGTACCGCTTTTAGAAAGTCACGTGACCGATCATGAGCTGTTTTGGTCACGTGACCGATACGCGAACCGTGTCGCACTGACGCCTCGTCTGTGCCCTGTGAGCGGCTCTTTTCTACAGCCGGAGAAATAACTAAGAAGAGAAAGCGTCTAAAATTGAGTAAGTTGGAAAAACGGGGTTTTTTTGTAATAAAAATGTGTAAAAAAAAATAAAAAATGTCCAGGTCCACAAGCATCCTCATTCACAACACGTTCTCTTAGATTTCCATGTTATGATACATGTTCACATTATTTATTGACTGTATCTAAAAAAGATAAAAAAATATATTTTTATTTAAATGAAGTTATGAAATAATCCTAAATGAAATACAATGACTTGGTTTATATTATTGTATATACTAGGTCATAAAATCAGTGTCAGTTGAGTCGGTCCACAGGTTGCCTGTAGGGATTTTTAATGTCCAGCAGATGTCAGTATGTAGTGACACAGTATTCGACACAGTATCAATACAGTTTTGCAATGTGTCAAAAACGCTTCATGAAGCCTTATCAACCCATCACTACCTGTTACCATACCGACGAGCTAACGTGTCCAGGTTATAACCCTGTTGTCAATAAACACACGTGGAGACGGTGCTTCAGATACTGCATTAATACTGAAGCTAAATTGTCCACTGTCCACTGCAGCATGTGAATGCAATGAAAAGAATAACATCTGAGCCAACCAGCTGTTAAAATGTTGTCCAGGTTAATGTTTTGGCCATTAAAGGCCCTTCATTTCAAGATTTCAACTGTGATCGGGCTTTAAACAGGTGGCTGACCTGTTCAGATGGGTGTAACTGCTACTGGTCAAATAATGTGAAATAGCATTTAATTTTACATGTATGCAATGCCATTTAAATGTAATTATAGATAATAATAATAATAATAAATACTTTGTAGTGTTGTAAATAGTCAACGGGAAGAATTTTAGTAAGATGTAAGCCATGAGCACTACGCAGCCAGAAAAAATCCTAGGCAGGACAAGTAAAAATATTGGGGCAAGTAGATTTGAGAAGTCGGGCAAGTAGAAAAAAAGCTTAACGATGAACCCTGCATGTGTTGAGCTGCTGCCGCTTAAGGTTGGACGGCACTGTACATAGAGCGGTTCTGCTCGTTAGTAATAAATTCTAATGTTGGATGTTCACTCCTTCACACAGATGATGTATGCACTAATTAAAGGGGCAGAGCTTTAAGAGACATTTTAGCTTTTATATTATATAAGATATATTTTTTGTAAGAACCATAATTAATAAATATATTTCAGTGAATAACTAATTGTTCAAATCTGTATATAAATATGTACATAAAGTGTTGTAATTATATTCCAACTCCGCGTTCTTCTTGGTCATCGCCGCTGCCGCCGCCGCCCCCCAACCACACCACCACAAATAGATGCCTGTCCTGTGGGAAACACTGTACATACATATATATATATATGTATTTACATCTACATATATAGATATACATATACAGTACATACAGTATATATATACATACAGTGTATATACATATATATATATATAAATGTATACAAAATATGAATGTTTTTAGAATCGGGATGAATCGATTTTTTGTGCACCCCTTTTGATTAATTAATTAATTGATTAACCCCAAAATTGGATTGCACTACTTGGCTACAACCAGCAGAGGCACTGTTGACTTCCGTCTCAACTTGTTTGTTGTTTAAAGAAGCACAACACAACCATGTCAACAAAGGGATGTATCGATAGGAACAGTTCATGGTGATTGTGACCAAAATTATCAATATAATTTTTGTATTGTTAAATGTGCTCAAAAACTACTTTTACACACTCATATCTAACTAATATAATAACTCAAATTAGGTTCAGAGAATCCGGAGAAATCACTGCACGTAAGCGGCAATGCTGAAAACCAACATAAAATGCCTGTGACCTTTGATCCCTCAGGCGGTACTGCATCAAAAAGCGACATCAGTGTGTAAAGGATATCACCACATGGGCTCAGGGACACTTCAGAAAACCACTGTCAGTAACTACAGTTGGTCGCTACATCTAGAAGTGCAAGTTAAAACTCTACTATGCAAAGCCAAAGCCATTTATCAACAACACCCAGAAACGCCACCGGCTTTGATGGGCCCGAGCTCATCTAAGATGGACTGATGAAAAGTGGAAAAGTATTCTGTGGTCTGACGAGTCCAAATTTCAAATTGTTTTTGGAAACAACAAGAAAAAGCACAACATGTGCAGAGTTTGTGGCGTGGTTCACTCAACAGGCGGTGGAAATAAATGCAGATGTTTGTCGCTCCTGACACCACTTACAGGATGTGCGTCTCCGTTAACACGTGTGATGAGTCCCATCCTCCCACCTGCCCTCTGAGTCACGTTCCCTCGCCAACACCTGTCACTCGGCGCCGTCAGCTGCCACCTCGCCTCAAGCCAACGCGGCGGGCGCGGGCGGCGAAGAATATGGGAGCAAGTGAATGCAGCTTCCTCTCCCAACAGTAGACACACGACTGCCTTATTATGGTACGTAATGGACTTATGCTGTCTTTAAGTTGAAGTGGAGAGGTAATTATTAAGTTATTTGGTGGCATTCTAACATGATGCAGTAAGTTGAATGATGCAGACACGCTTGTTACTGGATACTTTCTAATATGGTTCTGTCTTAAAACGTAATATGCATCTATAATTATTCAACACTTATTCATTTTGACAAGTGTTTAAGGGCACATATTTACTTATGTCTAGCTCGTGTGCTATCGTGTGCTTAGCTGTTGTGTAGCTGCTACATTCTAGTAGCCTATGTGTATCTTTTGTAAATGACTTTAGTAAAACATATTGGGGGACATTTGAATGTTAACTTTTCAGCTTTGCTCAAGTCAACACGCTGCGGGACTGCTTGTATCGCACATAATATCACACACAAGTAAACACTCTGCAGGAGTGCTTGTATTGCACTTGATATTACACACAAATAAACACTCTGCAGGAGTGCCGCTATTGCACATGATATCGCACACAAGTGAACATGCTGCAGGACTGCTTGTATCACACATCGTATCACACACACAAGTAAACATACTGCAGGACTACTTGTATCACACATGATATCGCACACAAGTAAACATGTTGCAGGACTACTTGTATCACACATGATATCACACACAAGTAAACACTCTGCAGGACTGCTTGTATCGCACATGATATCACACACAATGAAACACTCTGCAGGACTGCTTGTATCGCACATAATATCGCACATGATTTTGCACACAATTAAACACGCTGCAGGACTGCCTGTGTCGCACATGATATCACACACAAGTAAACACGCTGCAGGACTGCCTGTATCGCACATGACATCACAAGTAAACACGCCACAGAACTGCTTCTATTGCACATGATATCACAAAAATGTAACACGCTGCTGTACTGCTTGTATCGCACATGATATCACACACATGTAAACACGCCCCTGGATTGGTTGTATCGCACGCATGTAAACACGCTGCTGGACTGCTAGTAACGCACATGATATCACAAACATGTAAACACGCCCCTAGATGGCTTGTATCGCACAAGATATCACACACACACACATGTAATCACGCCCCTGGATTGCTAGTATCGCACATTGTATCGCACACATGTAAACACGCTGCTGGACTGCTTGTAACACACATGATATAACACACATGTAAACGAGCCCCTGGATTGCTTGTATCGCACAAGATATCACACACACACTCTGCAGGACTGCTTGTATCGCACATGATATCACACACATGTAAACGCGCCCCTGGATTGCTTGTATCGCACAAGTAAACACTCTGCAGGAGTGCTTGTATTGCACTTGATATTATACACAGATAAACACTCTGCAAGACTGCTGTTATTGCACATGATATCGCATACAAGTAAACATGCTGCAGGACTGCTCGTATCACACATCGTATCACACACACACAAGTAAACATACTGCAGGACTACTTGTATCACACATGATATGACAAACAAGTAAACACTTTACATGACTGCTTGTATCGCACATGATATCACACACATGTTTTAAAAAAATAAAAAATAATGCACTTTGTGAAAGTCAAAGTATAGTACTTCCCATAGTTATAGTGGGTATCAGGATTATCTCAGGGAGAGCATGTCCAAAATTCCAAGCTGCTGTTTTGAGGCATGTTAAAAAAAATAATGCACTTTGTGACTTCAATATTAAATATGGCAGTGCCATGTTGGCACTTTTTTTCCATAACTGGAGTTGAAGTTGTTCTCTTATTTTGGAAAAGTAGATTGCACAGTACAGTACATATTCCGTACAATTGACCACTAAATGGTAACACCCGAATACGTTTTTCAACTTGTTTAAGTCGGGGTCCACGTTAATCAATTCATGGTAAAGGTACATTGTTTAATGCATCCAGCGGGGCATCACAACAAAATTAGGCATAATCCATCCATCCATCCAATTTCTACCGCTTGTCCCTTTTGGGGTCGTGGCGGGTGCTGGAGCCTATCTCAGCTGCATTCGGGCGGAAGACTGGATACACCCTGGACAAGTCGCCACCTCATCGCATAATAATGTGTTAATTCCACGACTGTATACATCAGTATTGGTTGATATCAAAATCGGTAATTAAGAGTTGGACAATATCGGAATATCGGTAAAAAAGCCATTATCGGTCATCTTTAGTCCTGAGGTCAAAAAGGTTAAGAACCACTGCAATATTCAATGACCCTGCAGCTGGAAATTAGCCTTTGGCTACAATCTGGCACATTAACATTTTATATGTCCATTAACTTCCTATCAGGAGTTGTAATATACAAACCCCGTTTCCATATGAGTTGGGAAATTGTGCTAGATGTAAATATAAACGGAATACAAAGATTTGCAAATCCTTTTCAACCCATATTCAGTTGAATATGCTACAAAGACAACCTATTTGATGTTCAAACTGATTAACTTTTTTTTTTTGCTAATAATCATTAACTTTAGAATTTGATGCCAGCAACACGTGACAAAGAAGTTGGGAAAGGTGGCAATAAATACTGATAAAGTTGAGGAATGCTCATCAAACACTTATTTGGAACATCCCACAGGTGAACAGGCAAATTGGGAACAGGTGGGTGCCATGATTGGGTATAAAAGTAGATTCCATGAAATGCTCAGTCATTCACAAACAAGGATGGGGCGAGGGTCACCACTTTGTCAACAAATGCGTGAGCAAATTGTTGAACAGTTTAAGAAAAACCTTTCTCAACCAGCTATTGCAAGGAATTTAGGGATTTCACCATCTACGGTCCGTAATATCATCAAAAGGTTCAGAGAATCTGGAGAAATCACTGCACGTAAGCAGCTAAGCCCGTGACTTTCGATCCCTCAGGCTGTACTGCATCAACAAGCGACATCAGTGTGTAAAGGATATCACCACATGGGCTCAGGAACACTTCAGAAACCCACTGTCAGTAACTACAGTTGGTCACTACATCTGTAAGTGCAAGTTAAAACTCTCCTATGTAAGGTGAAAACCGTTTATCAACAACACCCAGAAACGCAGTCGGCTTCGCTGGGCTTGAGCTCATCTAAGATGGACTGATACAAAGTGGAAAAGTGTTCTGTGGTCTGACGAGTCCACATTTCAAATTGTTTTTGGAAACTGTGGACGTCGTGTCCGCCGGACCAAAGAGGAAAAGAACCATCCGGACTGTTATAGGCGCAAAGTTGAAAAGCCAGCATCTGTGATGGTATGGGGCTGCATTAGTGCCTAAGACATGGGTAACTTACACCAGTGTTTTTCAACCTTTTTTGAGCCAAGGCACATTTTTTGCGTTGAAAAAATCCGGCGGCACACCACCAGCAGAAATCATTAAAAAACGAAACTCAGTTGACAGTAAAAAGTTGTCGTCGCAATTGTTGGATTTTTTTTTTTTTTTTTTTTTTTTTTGTCATAAAAAAATACAATCATGTGTGCTTACGGACTGTATCCTTGCAGACTGTATTGATCTGTATCGATATATAATGTAGTAACCAGAAATATTAATAACAGAAAGAAACAACCCTTTTGTGCGAATGAGTGTGAATGAGTGTAAATGGGGGAGGGAGGTTTTTTGGGTTGGTGCACTAATTGTAAGTGCGTCTTGTGTTTTTTATGTTGATTTAATTAAAAAAAATATTTTTTTTTATTTATTTTTTTATTTTTTATTTCTTGTGCGGCCCGGTACCAATCGATCCACGGACCGATACCGGGCCGCGGCCCGGTGGTTGGTGACCACTGCTCTAGACAACACCGACACTCAATAACAAGACATCATTTGCAGACTACAATTACTGGTTTGCAAAAAATATTTTTAACCCAAATAGGTGAAATTAGACAATCTCCCACGGCACCCAGACTGTATCTCACGACACACTAGTGTGCCGCGGCACAGTGGTTGAAAAACACTGACTTACACATCTGGGAAGGCACCATTAATGCTGCCAAGCCACGTGTTACGTCAACGTGGCGTCATAGTAAAAGAGTGCGGGTACTAGACTGGCCTGCCTGTAGTCCAGACTTGTCTCCCATTGAAAATGTGTGGCGCATTATGAAGCCTAATATACCACAACGGAGACCCCCGGACTGTTGAACAACTTAAGCTGTACATCAAGCAAGAATGGGAAAGAATTCCACCTGAGAAGCTTAAAAAATGTGTCTCCTCAGTTCCCAAACGTTTACTGAGTGTTGTTAAAAGGAAAGGCCATGTAACACAGTGGTGAACATGCCCTTTCCCAACTACTTTGGCACGTGTTGCAGCCATGAAATTCTAAGTTAATTATTATTTGCAAAAAAAAAAAAAAGTTTATGAGTTCGAACATCAAATATCTTGTCTTTGTAGTGCATTCAACTGAATATGGGTTGAAAAAGATTTGCAAATCATTGTATTCCGTTTATATTTACATCTAACACAATTTCCCAACTCATATGGAAACAGGGTTTGTAAATTAATTAATATTTCTGTGCGGTAACAAATGCGTCATAGACCGGTACCGGTCTACGGACCGGTGGTTGGGGACCACAGCTTTAGACAAGGCATGAAAAGGTGTGTTGTGGTGTGTTCCAGGCGACAGACGGCGGAAGAGCGGGAGGCGGAGAGGCAGCAGGCCAACCGGCTGATGCTGCAGCTCCAGCAGGAAGCCTTCCAGAAGACCCTCAGTCAGCCCCTCCAGCCGGACCCTCTGTGCCTGCACAACTCCTCGCTCTACGCCCTGCAGAACCTGCAGCCCTGGGCCGATGACAATAAGGTGACCTCCGTCACCTCTCTGGCAACTGTGGTGTGAATGTGAGCGCGATTGTGGCTTATCCAATCTTCCAGATAAAAGGGGAATGGACACTTTTTTTTTTCCCGCCAAGGAGCTGTGAGTGTAAATATGTGCTGAGTCCATTTCCTGCCTGACACCACGTTTTCCGCTTTCCCTTCAGCTGACAGTCTAAAGAAGGGAGGATTATCTAACGGACACACGTGTACATGCCCACCTGTCAAGACTCGCCCCCCCTTCCCTTTTTACGTCTGGAACCTTCGAGAGGACGCAGAGACTTTCTGCACAAAAACCGGTTCCCCTTTTGACTTTGTACAAGGTATAACTGCATGAAGTGCCACGTGGAACATGACGTCATCGCCCGCGCCCCACGACGGTCCACTTAAAGGCTCTTTTATATTAAATCATATTGTGACTTTTTCAAAGGCCTCTTTGTGTCTTTCACGCTTCTTGCACACATCGATCCCGGGATCGGTCCTCACAATAACAACATGGCGTCTGCTTCTTTGAATATCGTTTCATATTCAGCGATAGAAATTGAAAAAAAACAAAAAACTGTTTTTTTTTTATTTTAAATATAAAAAATGAAAACTGGGAAAACTAAGTGGTCTACTTTTTGGTGTCAGAAAGCAAAAACTTCATCTGTTTGATTTTCAGTTTATATCGAACTCAACAAATATACATTTTATTTTCATGAATGGCATTTGAAAAACAAAAAATTGTTGTTTTTTTACTTTTTAGATATAAATAATTTTTTTCCCTTTTTAATTATAAAAAAGAAAATTGCATTTTTGTGTTTTTTTACTTTTTAAATACAAAAAAAAAAAGAACATTGGAAAAACTAACAAATGTCAACAAATATGAATTTTATTTTTAATGAATGGCATTTGAAAAAAAAATAACGTTTTTTTTTTTACTTTTTAAATATCCATCCATTTTCTTGTCCCTTTTGGGGTCGCGGGGGGTGCTGGAGCCTATCTCAGCTGCATTCAGGCTTTTTAAATATATATATATATATATATATATATATATATATATATATATATATATATATATATATATATATATATATATATATTTTTATTTTTATTTTTTTTTTAAATACAAAAAATAACATTTCATTTTTTTTACTTCTTAACTTCTTAACTACAAAAAAGAAAATAGGAAAAATTAAGTGGTCTACTTTTTGGTGTCAGAAAGCAAAAACTTCATCTGTTTGATTTTCAGTTTGTATTGAACTCAACAAATATTAATTGTATTTTCATTTGAAAAATATATGTATATATATTTTTTTACTTTTTAATATATACATAAAAGAAAATACCTTTTTCCCCTTTTTAAATATAAAAAAGAAAACTGCGGTTTGCTTGTTTTTTTACTTTTTAAATACAAAAACAAAGAAAATTGGAAAAACTAACAAATATCAAATAATATGAATTTTAACAGTTTTGTTTTTTTACTTTTTAAAAATGTTAAAAAATAGTTTTTTCCATTTTTAAATATAAAAAATACAATTTCTTTTTTTTTTCCTTTTTAATTACAAAAAAGAAAATAGGAAAAACTAAGTGGTCTACTTTTTGGTTTCAGAGAGCAAAAACTTCATCTGTTTGATTTTTAGTTTATATCGAACTCAACAAATATGAATTTTATTTTCATGAATGGAATTTTAAAATAAATATATAAAGAAAATACTTTTTTCCCGTTTTTAGATATACAAAAAGAAAATACCTTTTTTTCCCTTTTTAAATGTAAAAAAGGACAATTCAATTTTTTTTTACTTTTTAAATACAAAAAAGAAAATTGGAAAATCTAACAAATATTAAAAAATATGAATTTTATTTTCATGAATGGCACTTGTAAAACAAAAAAAATTGTTTTTTTTTAACATTTTAAATATATAAAAGAAAATACTTTTTTTCCATTTTTAAATATAAAAAAGAAAATTGCATTTTTTTTTTGTTTTTGTTTTTTAAATATTAAAAAGAAAATTGGAAAAACAAAGTGTTCTACTTTTTAATTTCAAAGAGCAAAAACGTCATCTGAAAAACAGTTTGGTTTTCAATTTATATCTAACTCAATAAATATTTATTTTAGTTATTTCCATTAATGGCATTAGAAAAAAAAAAAAGGAAAAAAAAGGTTTTGTTTTTTTTTCCTTTTTAAACATAAATTTTTTTTAAATCGGAAAAACAAAGTGTTATAATTTTTTGGTGTCAAAGACCAAAAACTTAATTTAAAAACGTTTTGATATTCAATGTACTTAACAAATATTACTTTTGTTTTATTTTAATTAATGGAATTTGAATTTAATTTAAAAATAAAACAAAAAACAAAGTGTTCTTTTTTTGTGTCAAAGAGCCAATATCGACATCTGACGTTTTGATTTTCAATAGATATTTATTTAAATAAATAAATCAAATGTTCTTTTAATGAATGGAAATTCATTACTTTTTAAATACAGAAAAGGAAATTGGAAAAACAAAGTGTTACTTTTTTGGTTTTAAAGAGCAAAAACTTAATCTAAAATTGTTTGATTTTCAATTTGTATTTAACTCAACAAATATCAATTTTGTTTTATTTTTAGGAATGGCATTTGAAAAACAAAAAAAAACAAAAATAGTTATTTCTTTTACATTTTAAAAAATGGAAAAACAAAGTGTTACACTTTTTTGGTGTCAGAGAGCAAAAACTTTATCTAATAACGTTTTGATATTCAATTTATATTTAACTTAACAAATGTTACTTTTTTTTATTTTCATGGATGGAATTTTAATTTAATGTTAAAATACAAAAAAAAGAAAATTGAAAAACAAAGTGTTCTTTTTTGGTGTCGAAGAGCAATACATCTGAAGTTTTGATTTTAAATGTATAATTTAATTTTTTTTAAATAACTACATTAAAAACAAAAAAAAAACATTTATTTTTTTTACTTTTTAAATATAAAAAAAATTTGGATAAACAAAGTGTTTTACTTTTTTGGTGTCAAAGAGCAAAAACTTCATCTAAAAAAATAGTTAGATTTTAAATTATTGTCTAACTCAACAAATATTAATTTTGTTTTATTTTCATGAATGACATTCGAAAAACCAAAAAAAACATTTTTTTTACTTTTTATATATAAAAAAGACAATTGGGAAAACAAAGCGTTACACTACAGATTTTTTTTTAACTTTTTAAATACGAAAAAGAAAACTATTCTACCTTTTTGGTAACCTGACTCTCGCCAGATCTTTGTAGTTCGCTGAGCTCCACATTCAAGTCGCTTTCTGACAGTCGCTTCAGGATGCACCGTTTTGTGGGCGGTCTTATTTACGTGGCTCACCTTCGGCAGCGTCTTCTCCCCGTCATCTTTGTTGTAGCGGTGTAGCGTGCAAGGACGGGAGTGGAAGAAGTGTCAAAAGATGGCGCTAACTGTTTTAATGACATTCAGACTTTACTTCAATCAATAACGGAGCAGCATCTCCTCATCCGGAAACAACAACAAGGCCGGAAATGTGTCCCGTGAAAAACCGTCCGACCGGAACTCTCTAATAACTAAAGTTCCTTGGGTGAATAATGTAAACTCACTACACCGGTATGTTTTAGCGCTTTAATGGCGAGTTTACTGACAAATATAAGTAAGAACTTTACACTACTTTATATTAGAAATGGCAACAGCGGAGGATGAATGACTCATAACAGATTCCGATACAACAAAGGTCTTAACTCATTCTCTTTCTATGCCACATCAATATGGAATGCACTCCCAACAGGCGTAAAAGAAAGAGCATCTCTATCCTCCTACAAAACCGCACTAAAAGAACACCTCCAGGCAAATTCAACTCTAAACTAACACCCTCCCTTCCACATCATACCTCTTCGGATTGTAAATAATCAAATGTAAATAACCAAATATAGACACTTTTTCTTATACTTTCTGATCTCTCTCTCTGTGTCCACTACTTGCTGTACATATCCTACCAAGTCAGTCCTACACTGTTCCAATGTCCATTTCTCTGATGATGCAATTGTTTATGACTGAAGTGTTGATACCAACCAAACCTACACCCCCCCACCCCCCCCCCCCCCTCCATATCCCACACCCCGGATTGTAAATAATGTAAATAATTCAATATACTGTATATACTCTGTTGATTATCTTGTGTGATGACTGTATTATGAAAATAGTATATATCTGTATCATGAATCAATTTAAGTGGACCCTGACTTAAACAAGTTGAAAAACTTATTGGGGTGTTACCATTTAGTGGTCAATTGTACGGAATATGTACTTCACTGTGCAATCTACTAATAAAAGTTTCAATCAATCAATCACAACAAGAAGATAGAGAAAAAGAAGAAGCTTATCTACTACGGTGTTGACACGGACTACAAAGGCGGACGCGCGCAATTTTTCAGGACATATGCAGATCCCAAATACAGATCAGCGGGTACCAGAAGGTAAGAAAAGTTGCTTTTGCATAATATTGCGAAACAAAACGCCAGATAATATGTCTTACCTTATAAACACACTATAATAATACTCCTATGTTGAAGCACAGTACAATCCATTAAGCGGTGCGGCTTCATAGCTTACCAAAGTCGTACTAAAACATTTTTGATAGATTTTTGAGCGCCGTGTGTAATGTTCTATATTTTCAATGGAACATATAAAATGTTGGTGTTGTTTACTGGAGTCATATTGCCATCATGGGTTATACATGTATAGCGCTTTCACCTTTTTAAGGAACTCAAAGCGCTTTGACACTATTTCCACATTCACCCATTCACACACACATTCACACACTGATGGCGGGAGCTGCCATGCAAGGCGCTAACCAGGACCCATCAGGAGCAAGGGTGAAATGTCTTGCTCAAGGACACAACGGACGTGACATCCCCCAATCATATTGCAGTCTACACGTATCTCTTATGTTTGACTGCCATCTACTGGTCACACTTATCATTACACTATGTACCAAATAAAATAAAGTATCAATGATTGTCACACACACACTAGGTGTGGCGGAATTATTCTCTGCATTTGACCCATCACCCTTGATCACCCACTGGGAGGTGAGGGGAGCAGTGGGCAGCAGCGGTGGCCACGCCCGGGAATCATTTTGGTGATTTAACCCCCAATTCCAACCCTAAATGCTAAGTGCCAAGCAGGGAGGTAACGGGTCCCATTTTTATAGTCTTTGGTATGACTCGGCCGGGGTTTGAACTCAAAACCTACCCATCTCAGGGTGTACACTCTAACCACTAGGCCACCGAGTGTTTAATAGTTTCGAGGCTGGTAAGCAAAACCAGAATTATTCCGTACATTAGACATACAGGCTTAAAAGACGCACTGTCAAGTTTTGAGAAAAATGTATAATTTTAAGTGCGCCTTGTAGTCCAGAAAATACGGTAAATGAACAAGTAGATTAATAATCCATCATAATAGGTAAATAAATGACACAATATGTTACTGCATATGTCAGCACACTAATTAGGAGCCTTTGTTTGTTTACTTACTAATAAAAGACAAGTTGTCTTGTATGTTCACTATTTTATTTAAGAACACAATTATTATTTGGTTGCAATAAGAAACATATGTTTAATGCATCATAACATTTTATGTTAAAATAAAGCCAATAATGACATTTTTTTGTGCTTCCCTTTATTTTGAAAAGTATCAAAATTAGGGGTGTAACGGTACACAAAAATGTCGGTCCGGTACGTACCTCGGTTTAGAGGTCACGGTTCGGTTCATTTTCGGTACAGTAAGAAAACAACAAAATATACATTTTTTGGTTATTTATTTACCAAATTTGCAAAATCTTCCACCAAAAATATTTTTCTTAGTGGAATATTTGATGTGACGTAATCGGAACCTTGGATAGGTCAATAATTCATAATAACATTGATTTTGATTCAATATTATTGTCATGTCTTTTGATCATGTTTTTGTTTGGCCATGTGCTGTTTGGTTTTTGGACACTTAGTTCCTGCTTTTTCACTCCCTTGTTTTGTTTCCATGGTTAACCATTAGTTTCACCTGTTGCTCATTCGGACACACGCACCTGTGTTAATCATGTCACTGTTATTTAAGCCTGTCTTTTTCTGTTGGTCGGCCTGGCGACATTACCCCTGTTTATCTGATGATACCCATGCTACACATGTTACCTGATATCATAGTTCATGCCGTTCTTTCTGGTCACAGTAAGTGTTTATTTGTTTCATTTCCATAGTTTTGCCATTGTGTTAGTTATTTTGTTTTCATAGACAAGTTTGTTCTCCATTTTGTGCGCACCTTTTGTTTGTACCCTTTTTGTAGTTTATAGTAATAATTAAACATGTATTTACCTTCACGCCATGTCCGGTCCAGTTCGTTTGCATCTTGGGAAAGCAATCCACGCAGTAAACTGCGGCAAAGTCCATGTCTTTACAATTATGTTTTGAGCAACGACAGTTTGAAAGAAAAAAAAAAATTTAACCTTTAAGCAATTTTATTTCACTTTTGTTATGTTTTTGTTTATTTTAATAGTATTTTTAGAATGTGCCGTGGGCCTTTAAAACATTAGCTGTGGGCCGCACATGGCCTCCGGGGCACACTTTTGACACCCCTGCTATAGATAATAAAAAATAAAATGTGATTAATCTATGGATAAAAAGCAGAGCCTGGCGACGCATACACGTTTATCATAACTCTCTCGCTCTCTCTGTCTCTGCCCCTCCCTCAAGAATGCTGCTGTGTGCACAATTTGTTTTGTTTTTAACCCCTTCTTAACCCTGAACGTACATTGAAAATACACGCAACCCTAACTCAAAATGCCGGACATTTGAGGCTTTTAAGAAACTACGCCCTGACAGCTCCGCAAAAGAGGACATGTCAGTCTATTGTAGCCTGTTAGCTGCTAGCATGCCGTGTGTTGTGCCTCGGTGTGCATTGTTTACACAACGTGCGTTACGCTACTTAATATGTCGGTGTGGAAACTCGTTCGGTACACCTCCGAACCGAACCGGAACCCCCGTACCGAAACGGTTCAATACAAATACACGTACCGTTACACCCCTAATCAAAATACATGTTGGTACCGGCACCAAAATATGGTATCGGGACAACCCTACTAGTAACGAGCGACTTGAAGTAACGTACTGGATGAACATCTTTTTTATAGAAATCTGTTAAATGTAGGGATGTCCGATGATGGCTTTTTGCCGATATCCGATATTCCGATATAGACCAAACCCTTAATTACCGATACCGATATCAACCGATACTGATATACACAGTCGTGGAATTAACACATTATTATGCCTAATTTGGACAACCAGGTATGATGAAGATAAGGTCCTTTAAAAAAAAAAAAAAAAAAAAAAAGATAAATAAATTAAAAACATTTTCTTGAATAAAAAAGAAAGTAAAACAATATAAAAACAGTTACATAGAAACTCGTAATTAATGAAAATGAGTAAAATTAACTGTTAAAGGTTAGTACTATTAGGGGACCAGCAGCACGCACAGTCATGTGTGCTTACGGACTGTATCCCTTACAGACTGTATTGATATATATTGATATATAATGTAGGAACCAGAATATTAATAACAGAAAGAAACAACCCTTTTGTGTGAATGAGTGTGAATGAGTGTAAATGGGGGAGGGAGGGTTTTTGGGTTGGTGTACTAATTGTAAGTGTATCTTGTGTTTTTTATGTTGATTTAATAAAAAAATAAAAAACATTTAATTAATTAATTAATTAAAAAAATTAAAAATTAAAAAAAACATACCTATAATAAAGAAACCGATACCGATAATTTCCGATATTAAATTTTAAAGCATTTATCGGCCGATAGTATCGGACATCTCTAGTTAAATGTTTTTATTTTTGCGTAAATCTTGTTAGCAGGAGATTTAGCAGCAAGCTGATGTAACGTTTTCATTGCTGACTTTTTGTCTTTACATTTTGTTACGAAGCGCTGGGAACATTTCCAACAAAATTCTGACATCTGCAGGAAGCGTCGCCACAATTCCAAGCGGCAAAGAAGCATGGTAATCTTCCCCGTGCCAGAGTTGCTGAGGTTAATTAGTTCCTGAGGGTGTTTTTTTTTCTCTTGCCGGGATGAAGTCTTCCTCATTTATCTCACTGAACTCCAGCGCGATCATAATTGCTTTACTCCGTGTTCCCTGTTTTCGTCTCCATTTCCTGCGTTTCCACTTCCTGGTGCCCTCGCTTCACCTCGACGTGACACAGGGATCGTTTTACGGCGTGTTGACGCGCGGCTGGAAGCCTCCAGACAGTCCTCCGCGGCCGGCGAAGGGTTTGCGGCGGGGTTGTTCACTGCTGTTGCCATGGCGACCGACAATGAGAAACATCTTTGGCGGCCCGAGCTGAGAACATATTCTCTGGGCGGACTGTAAACTACCGCGGTGTTTGTCATAATTAGCGCCCCGGCATCGTTGTCAAGGTGACGACGACAAAAACAAGACATCGGGCAGCCGTAAACACCCGTTATCTGTTGGAGATGTTTTCCCAGCCAAGTCATAACAAAGATTAGAGATCTAGAAGGTGCAGTAAACACCTCATTCAGCTTCTTTGCTCGTAAATGAGCCTTCCTCGCTGTAGCCACCCCCCCTCCACATCACAACTACATCACCACGGGCGCTCATTTGTAGCAGTCTTGTGCTTGTTTTACACAGCTGTGGTAAAGATCGGCGGATCTTCAGCCGATCACAAATTAGTAGGGACGGCAATCGAAAACCGGTTCCGGGTTGGTAAATTCCTTGGAATCGCGTGTCATTTTTTTCCAAACGATTCCCTTAACGCAGGGGTCGGCAACCAAAAGAGCCATATTGGACCAAAAATACATAATAACAATCTGTCTGGAGCCGCAAAAAATGAAAATCTTATATAAGTGTTATAATGAAGACAACCAGAGATGTCAGATAATGGTAGATGTGTAAAGGTACGTGTATTTGTATTGAACCGTTTCGGTACGGGGGTTTCGTTTCGGTTCGGAGGTGTACTGAACGAGTACACATGCTAGCCGCGACCGGGCTACGACAACATGTAAAAGCCAGAGCTGGAAGACTCTCCTGCCTCGTTAAGATCTCCCGTTTGGGAACACTTTGGCTGCGCGATACAACAATGGAGGACGGGGATTTGCCGACATTGTTCAGCAGCTGCTTCTGATAACACGTCAAACATGTGTTGCACCTTTCCTGCTTCCGGCTCCCAGACCGTAGTCGAGGAGCGCAGGGGAGACACTCCTCCAGGGCCGATGTATTCTCAGGGGCAACACCCTTCACTCTACCCGGCAGTGGGTCTCCACAGCTCCGGACTCCAGGGTAAATGACGAGTCCGGCGATTAGTTGCAAATCATGGCTTTATTGAGGTCTTGCACACAGCCAATCCAACAAAACACTAGCCACTCCCCGCTCCCTCACCTTGCTTGCCAACCCACTCACCTCACATGCTGTCACATATTAAAGGGCCACACACACACATACACTACTCTCATAACACATGCTAACCCATTTGAAGCGTCACCACCGCATTCAAGCAGCCTCTCCTCGGCAAGTCAGGTAGGGCTAAAGCAATAACGAATGTTTTTATAGCAGCAGATTTAAGTCCATATTGCATTAAAAACTAGACTTTGACCCACTTCTATGGTGGAAGAACAATGAGCCCATGTATCCTCTTACTGCCAAGTTAGCCAGGCTGGGGGGTGAAAAGAAAAGTTAATCTGAGGCTGAGTTGACTTGTAACTGTTTAATGTTGCACTTTTTATATGTAGAAGAAAAGTTTTGTCATTTTATTTAATCTGAGCAACAACTTGAGGCATTTTAATGTTGATTAACGTGGACCCCGACTTAAACAAATTGAAAAACTTATTGGGGTGTTACCATTTAGTGGTCAATTGTACGGAATATGTACTGTACTGTGCAATCTACTAATAAAAGTTTCAATCAATCAATCAAAAAAAGCACTTTATATGTAGAAAGGTTTTGTTAAGAAACCATTCTGAGCCTTATCTTATTTAGTTTTTATTTTGTATATGTTGACCACATTAACCCTGGCAATGGACCCTGTGTGTATATGTATGTTATGCCATTGTTTACAAATTTGGTAAATAAATAACCCAAAGAATTATATTTTGTTGTTTTCTTACTGTACCGAAAATGAACCGAACCGTGACTTCTAAACCGAGGTACGTATCGAACCCAAATTTTTGTGTACCATTACACCCCTAGATAATGGCTTTTTTGCCGGTATCCGATATTCCGATATTGTCCAACTCCTAATTACGATTCCGATATCAACCGATACCGATATATACAGTCGTGGAATTAACACATTATTATGCCTAATTTTGTTGTGATGCCCCGCTGGATGCATTAAACAATGTAACAAGGTTTTCCAAAATAAATCAACTCAAGTTATGGAAAAAAAAGTGCCAACATGGCACGGCCATATTTATTATTGAAGTCACAAAGTGCATTATTTTTTTTAACATGCCTCAAAACAGCAGCTTGGAATTTGGGTCATGCTCTCCCTGAGGTAATTCTGATACCCACTACAACTATGGGAAGTACTATACTTTGACTTTCACAAAATGCATTTTTTTTTTTTTTTTTTTTTTTTTACATGCCTCAAAACAACAGCTACAAAAACAATGAAGGCACACAGCTTCAGTCCAGAGTATACTAGAGTAATGAAGTACACAATAACATAGTCCTCCTTTAGTGCAAGACTGCCTGGTATACTGTATAACAGGGAATTATAAACTGGGCTCAATCTGAACAGCCGATATGGGCATCGACATCAACTATATGATTTGCCTGAGAAGCTGGACAGGACAAAAAAATAAAAATAAAAATAAAAACATTACTTTTTGAAACCGATACCGATAACTTTAAAGCATTTATCGGCCGATAATATCGGCAGTCCGATATAATCGGACATCTCTAAAGACAACACATGATGTAAGTGTCTATATTAGCTATATTATGGACACTGGCTATCTGCACCCACAAACAGATGTGTGTGTCCAAGTTAAAGTAATCGGCAGGCTGTCTTCTTTTAATAGATTTATTACAATCTTTGGCAAGCAAAGTAATGTTTGCTGTGGTCTGGAACAACATGGCACACAAACAACTATCTGAAATGCAGCCTGTATTAAATGCAGATAATGTGTCATGAGACATGCAAAACTAAATTATATACAAAGAGGATAAAAGTACAGATGTCCGATAATATCGTACTGCCAATATTATCGGCCGATAAAGGCTTTAAAATGTAATATCGGAAATTATCGGTATCGGTTTCAAAATTATCGGTATCGGTTTCAAAAAGTAAAATGTATGACTTTTTAAAACGCCACTGTGTACACGTACGTAGGGAGAAGTACAGAGCGCCAATAAACCTTAAAGGCACTGCCTTTACGTGCCGGCCCAATCACACAATATCTACAGCTTTTCACACACACAAGTGAATGCAATGCATACTTGGTCAACAGCCATACAGGTCACGCTGAGGGTGGCCGTATAAACAACTTTAACACTGTTACAAATATGCGCCACACTGTGAACCCACACCAAAGAACGACAAACGCATTTCGGGAGAACATCCGCACTGTAACACAACATAAACACAACAGAACAAATACCCAGAACCCCTTGCAGCACTAACTCTTCCAGGACGCTACAATATACACCCACCGCTACCCCCTAACATCCCCCCCCACCTCAACCCCGCCCACCTCAACCTCCTCATGCTCTCTCAGCGAGAGCATGTCCCAAATTCCAAGCTGCTGTTTTGAGGCATGTTAAACAAAATAATGCACTTTGTGATTTCAATAATAAATATGGCAGTGCCATGTTGGCATTTTTTTCCATAACTTGAGTTGATTTATTTTGAAAAACCTTGTTACATTGTTTAATGCATCCAGCGGGGCATCACAACAAAATTAGGCATATTAATGTGTTAATTCCACGACTGTTTATATCGGTATCGGTTGATATCGGTATCGGTAATTAAGAGTTGGACAATATCGGAATATAAAATATCGGCAAAAAAGCCATTATCTGACTTTTATCTCTAGATAAAGGTAAAGGAAATTAAATTAGCTCAAATATACCTACAAATGAGGCATAATGATGCAATATGTACATACAACTAGCCTAAACAGCATGTTAGCATTGATTACCTTGCAGTCATGCACTGAGCAAATATGCCTGATTAGCACTCCAACAAGTCAGTAACATCAACAAAGTGCACCTTTGTGCATTCATGCACAGCATAAAACGTTTGGTGGACAAAATGAGACAAAGAAGGAGTGGAAGATTTCACATGTAAACAAACTGTTGCGTCACAGTCCACACTACGGTGAGTTCAAGAACCGCCGAAATTAGTAGGACAAAACAATGTTACTGTCATCAGTGAAGCATACACACAAACATATTAAACAGTGGGCTTTCTAACAATTGGGAAGGTTTGTGTCATGTTTGTCCCCTAACAAAAAACATACTAAAAAAAAATATATATATATATATTGCCCCATCTTTTTCCATTTTCAATCCTTTTTTAAAAATGCTCCAGGAAGCCACTAAGGCAGCACAAAAGAGCCGCGAGTTGCTGACCACCGCATGCTTAACGGTTCTCCCGGGTGAGGATGACGTCATTACACATTGCGCGTAGTGACAAGAAAAGATTGCAAGAGCGCTACTTTTGATAATTCCAAGGTCGCTACTTCATCAAGAGGACATGCGAGCAATATTCTGAAACATTTGAACACGCAAAATGCAATAACTATAAATGAATGTCGCGTTTTTGATCCCAGACGTAAATACAAAAGGTACTAACACTGCCTGTAACAGAACTGGGCGAATATTTTGACTCGGGGGCCACATTGAGAGAGAAAAAGTGGCTGTTACTAGATGGCAGAAATGCTCATTAAAAAAGGCAATTTTACAGACAGAAAGTTACAGGAATGTACACTTTATCCCATGTTTACATCTCATTGTGCAAAATGTGAATGTTTTAAGGGGGAATTAAATGTGATCTCTGAAAGGGGCACATATTATTTCCGAAGTAGGACCCCCACTCAGACATACTAGTACATAAATCATGATAAACAAGATTTGTTTGTTATTTTCATTGTAAGTGGGCACTTAAATTAGAAAATAATCTAAAGGAAATGTCTGCTGCCATTTGATCGTTATGATACGAGATTTAAATTGTTATGATTTGGGACAGGTGTGATTAGGGGTGTAACGGTACGTGTATTTGTATTGAACCGTTTCGGTACGGGGGTTTCAGTTCGGTTCGGAGTTGTACCGAACGAGTTTCCACACGGACATATTAAGTAGCGTACCGCATGTTGTGTAAACAATGCACACCGAGGCACAACACATGGCATGATAGCAACGACCGGGCTACGACAACATGTAAAAGCCAGAGCTGGGAGACCCTCCTGCCTCGTTAAGATATTCCGTTTGGGAACACTTTGGCTGCCCGATACAACAATGGAGGACGGAGGTTTGCAGACATTGTTCAGCAGCTGCTTCTGACAACACGTCAAACATGCTAACCCATTTGAAGCGTCACCACTGCATTCAAGCAGCCTCTCCTCGGCGAGTCAGGCAGGGCTGAAGCAATAACAAATGTTTTTATAGCAGCAGACTTAAGACCATATTGCATTAGAAACTAGATTTTGACCCACTTCTATGGTGGAAGAACAATGAGCCCATGTATCCTCTTACTGCCAAGTTAGCCAGGCTGGGGAGGGGAAAGAAAAGTTAATCTGAGGCTGAGTTGACTTGAAACTGTTTAATGTTGCACTTTTTATACAGGTAAAAGCCAGTAAATTAGAATATTTTGAAAAACTTGATTTATTTCAGTAATTGCATTCAAAAGGTGTAACTTGTACATTATATTTATTCATTGCACACAGACTGATGTATTCAAATGTTTATTTCATTTAATTTTGATGATTTGAAGTGGCAACAAATGAAAATCCAAAATTCCGTGTGTCACAAAATTTGAATATTACTTAAGGCTAATACAAAAAAGGGATTTTTAGAAATGTTGGCCAACTGAAAAGTATGAAAATGAAAAATATGAGCATGTACAATACTCAATACTTGGTTGGAGCTCCTTTTGCCTCAATTACTGCGTTAATGCGGCGTGGCATGGAGTCGATGAGTTTCTGGCACTGCTCAGGTGTTATGAGAGCCCAGGTTGCTCTGATAGTGGCCTTCAACTCTTCTGCGTTTTGGGGTCTGGCATTCTGCATCTTCCTTTTCACAATACCCCACAGATTTTCTATGGGGCTAAGGTCAGGGGAGTTGGCGGGCCAATTTAGAACAGAAATACCATGGTCCGTAAACCAGGCACGGGTAGATTTTGCGCTGTGTGCAGGCGCCAAGTCCTGTTGGAACTTGAAATCTCCATCTCCATAGAGCAGGTCAGCAGCAGGAAGCATGAAGTGCTCTAAAACTTGCTGGTAGACGGCTGCGTTGACCCTGGATCTCAGGAAACAGAGTGGACCGACACCAGCAGATGACATGGCACCCCAAACCATCACCCAACCATGCAAATTTTGCATTTCCTTTGGAAATCGAGGTCCCAGAGTCTGGAGGAAGACAGGAGAGGCACAGGATCCACGTTGCCTGAAGTCTAGTGTAAAGTTTCCACCATCAGTGATGGTTTGGGGTGCCATGTCATCTGCTGGTGTCGGTCCACTCTGTTTCCTGAGATCCAGGGTCAACGCAGCCGTCTACCAGCAAGTTTTAGAGCACTTCATGCTTCTTGCTGCTGACCTGCTCTATGGAGATGGAGATTTCAAGTTCCAACAGGACTTGGCGCCTGCACACAGCGCAAAATCTACCCGTGCCTGGTTTACGGACCATGGTATTTCTGTTCTAAATTGGCCCGCCAACTCCCCTGACCTTAGCCCCATAGAAAATCTGTGGGGTATTGTGAAAAGGAAGATGCAGAATGCCAGACCCCAAAACGCAGAAGAGTTGAAGGCCACTATCAGAGCAACCTGGGCTCTCATAACACCTGAGCAGTGCCAGAAACTCATCGACTCCATGCCACGCCGCATTAACGCAGTAATTGAGGCAAAAGGAGCTCCAACCAAGTATTGAGTATTGTACATGCTCATATTTTTCATTTTCATACTTTTCAGTTGGCCAACATTTCTAAAAATCCCTTTTTTGTATTAGCCTTAAGTAATATTCAAATTTTGTGACACACGGAATTTTGGATTTTCATTTGTTGCCACTTCAAATCATCAAAATTAAATGAAATAAACATTTGAATGCATCAGTCTGTGTGCAATGAATAAATATAATGTACAAGTTACACCTTTTGAATGCAATTACTGAAATAAATCAAGTTTTTCAAAATATTCTAATTTACTGGCTTTTACCTGTATGTAGAAGAAAAGGTTTGTCATTTTATTTAATCTGAGCAACAACTTGAGGCAGTTTAATGTTGATTAACGTGGACCCCGACTTAAATAAGTTGAAAAACTTATTCGGGTTTTACCATTTAGTGGTCAATTGTACGGAATATGTACTGTACTGTGCAATCTACTAATAAAAGTCTCAATCAATCAATCAAAAAAAGCACTTTATATGTAGAAAGGTTTTGTTAAGAAATCATTCTGAGCCTTATCTTATTTAGTTTTTATATTATATATGTTGACCACATTAACCCTGGCAATAGACCCTGTGTGTATATGTATGTTATGCCATTGTTTACAACTTTGGTAAATAAATAACCAAAAAAATTATATTTTGTTGTTTTCTTACTGTACCGAAAATGAACCGAACTATGACCTCTAAACCGAGGTACGTACCGAACCGAAATTTTTGTGTACTGTTACACCCCTAGTTATTGGGGATTGGACAGGTCCAAATAAACGCCATGAACTGTAGAGACATCAAGAGCATCTGTCAGCTCACGTCTCGCAGCTGTCCACAACACGCATTCACCCCCAACAACTGTTCCCGTCGTTATTTCGGGGCGTCACGCTCGGCCGGGATCCTGTCAATGGCGGCCGTCTCTCCAGGTGACGGCACCTCCTCCTCCTCCTCAGCCCCCCTGTTTTCCCCCCCGCTCGCCGCTGCTTTCATCTCCCTGTCTCGCGGGGCCTTGAAGACGTGACTTGGCTCATTTTGGAAAAATTCCTGCCTCGGCTGTTTTCACAAGCGCGCTTTGTGTTTTACTGCAGGTGCTTAGAGGTGGTTTTATGCCTCTCCCTGCTCGCGGCGCTCCGCTCATCTGCTACACACAGACCTGGTATCGCACTTCCTATCAGACGCTTTGCAGGGGAAACTATTCGCCACACTGTGTGTGCGTGTGCGTGCGTTTGCTCGCCGTCACGCTTAGTCTGCGCCCGTCACTTGTCTCCATTCTTTGGAGACGTTTAACTCACAATCAGGCGGCCATTGAAGCGTCCACGGTTCACTTAGCTCAGCACAGAGAGAGGCTGCAGACATCCCGACTATAAACACTGATTCTTGTCCTGAATAAATACAGTAGGCATAAATATCATCTATTACACACGTCTCAGTCCTTTAGCCATCTCATCCACTTTGGAATCTTTGACTAAACCATTTTATTTGAGGCGTGCAGCATCATGTTCTCTGACTTATGAGCCGCTTCCTGCTCCGGCACTGATAAGGCAATAATGGCAAATGTCCCATGAATTTGTCAACGTCTCCCATGGCAAAAGCACCGTTTACCAGGCCAAGGAACCCATACACCGGGGGTCAGCGAGCCGCATGTGGCTCTTTAGCGCCACCCTAGTGGCTCCCTGGACCTCTTTCAGAGATGTGTGAAAATGGAAAAACACAACACAAACCTCCCTAATTGTTAGAGATCCCACTGTTTATTTTATACATGCTTCACTGATAAGAGTATTTGGCAAGCACCGTTTTGTCCTACTAATTTCAGCAATCCTTGAACTCGTCGTGCAAACCCCGTTTCCATATGAGATGGGAAATTGTGTTAGATGTAAATATAAACGGAATACAATGATTTGCAAATCCTTTTCAACCCAAATTTAATTGAATGCACTACAAAGACAAGATATTTGATGTTCAAACTCATAAACTTTATTTTTTTTTTGCAAATAATAATTAACTTAGAATTTCATGGCTGCAACACGTGCCAAAGTAGTTGGGAAAGGGCATGTTTACCACTGTGTTACATGGCCTTTTCTTTTAACAACACTCAATAAACGATTGGGAACTGAGGAAACTATTTGTTGAAGCTTTGAAAGTGATTCTTTCCCATTCTTGTTTTATGTAGAGCTTCGGTCGTTCAACAGTCCGGGGTCTCCGCTGTCGTATTTTACGCTTCATAATGCGCCACACATTTTCCATGGGAGACAGGTCTGGACTGCAGGCGGGCCAGGAAAGTACCCGCACTCTTTTTTTACGAAGCCACGCTGTTGTAACACGTGCTGAATGTGGCTTGGCATTGTCTTGCTGAAATAAGCAGGGGCGTCCATGAAAAAGACGGCGCTTAGATGGCAGCATATGGTGTTCCAAAACCTGTATGTACCTTTCAGCATTAATGGCGCCTTCACAGATGTGTAAGTTACCCATGCCTTGGGCACTAATACACCCCCATACCATCACAGATGCTGGCTTTTCAACTTTGCGTCGATAACAGTCCGGATGACACGATGTCGAATATTTCCAAAAACAATTTGAAATGTGGACTCGTCAGACCACAGAACACTTTTCCACTTTGCATCAGTCCATCTTAGATGAGGTCGGTCCCAGAGAAGCCGGCGGCGTTTCTGGATGTTGTTGATAAATGGCTTTCGCTTTGCATAGTAGAGCTTTAACTTGCACTTACAGATGTAGCGACCAACTGTAGTTACTGACAGTGGGTTTCTGAAGTGTTCCTGAGCCCATGTGGTGATATCCTTTAGAGATTGATGTCGGTTTTCGATACAGTGCCGTCTGAGGGATCGAAGGTCACTGTCATTCAATGTTGGTTTCCGGCCATGCCGCTTACGTGGAGTGATTTCTCCAGATTCTCTGAACCTTTTGATGATATTATGGACCGTAGATGTTGAAATCCCTAAATTTCTTGCAATTGCACTTTGAGAAACGTTGTTCTTAAACTGTTTGACTATTTGCTCACGCAGTTGTGGACAAAGGGGTGTACCTCGCCCCATCCTTTCTTGTGAAAGACTGAGCATTTTTTGGGAAGCTGTTTTTATACCCAATCATGGCACCCACCTGTTCCCAATTAGCCTGCACACCTGTGGGATGTTCTAAATAAGTGTTTGATGAGCATTCCTCAACTTTATCAGTATTTATTGCCACCTTTCCCAACTTCTTTGTCACGTGTTGCTGGCATCAAATTCTAAAGTTAATGATTATTTGCACACAAAAAAAATGTTTATCAGTTTGAACATCAAATATGTTGTCTTTGTAGCATATTCAACTGAATATGGGTTGAAAATTATTTGCAAATCATTGAATTCCGTTTATATTTACATCTAACACAATTTGCCAACTCATATGGAAACAGGGTTTGTAGTTTGTTTACATGTACAACTTTCTCCGACGCTGCCACAGAAAGACGTGCTTTATGCCACTCCTTCTTTGTCTCATTTTGTCCACCAAACGTTTTATACTGTGTGTGAATGCACAAAGGTGAGCTTTGTTGATATTATTGACTTGTTGGAGTGTTAATCAGGCAAATTTGGTCCGTGCATGACAGCAAGCTAATCGATGCTAACATGCTAAATAGGCTAGCTGTATGTACATATTGCATCATTATGCCTTGTTTGTAGGTATATTTTTAATTTCCTTTACTCATGTCGTCTGTGTATTTAATTTATATTTGCGTGTCTCATGACACATTATCTGTATGTAATGTAACCCTAACCCTGGGCATGACGTTCAAGTGCATCCGGCAGTGGAGGCTCCTCTATGGGGTCTTGGGGCACTAGGAGGTTAACCCCTTTACTACTGTTACCCCAGGTGGCCCTTGCCAAAGGCCTAGTACCTGACTGCCCCCTAGCCAGGGATACGGTGAAGACCTCAACGGCGGAGCAGGCGGAAGACGGTAGATGTAAAAACTACCACAACGGCCGCGATGGCGGAAAAAGGCTGCAGCAGAAAAGGGTCCCCAGTCGTCTTGGACTCCATGCCACTGGACCCTGACCCGATTCTGTCAAGGATCATGTGGTGACTGTCTGTGCACCAGTCTCCCCACCTAAAACAAAGTCACGCACAGGCATCCTCCATAAAGGGATACACCCCTACCAGGAGGATCGTCATACTCGTTCGAGTGACCGCCGATGATGATGATGTAATGTTGGCTGCATTTCTGATAGTTGTTTGTGTGCCATGATGTTCCAGACCACAGCAAACGTTACCGAGCTTACAAAGATTGTAATAAATCCATTAGAAGAAGACAGCCTGCCGTTTCCTTAAACTTGGACACACACATCTATACCTTTGGCCATTCTGAGCCAGTCATCCTGTGAGAAGACTTCATTTTACTAATAAATTCCATTTCCATTTTGCAAAAATGTGTAGAATAAAAATTAAAATACAACATTTCTGTCAACCAAGATTTGCGTCGGCCTTTGATAGTAGGCTAATATAGACACTTATATCATGTGTTGTCTTCATTATAACACTTATATAATACTTAAGTAATTTTGATAGTAGGCTAAAATAACTAATGTAGACACTTACATCATCATGTGTTGCCTTCATTATAACACTTATATAAGACTTTTAAAGTCATTTTGATAGTAGGCTATTATAACTAATACAGACACTTACATCATGTGTTTACTTCCCCTGGGCTCAATCCTAAGAAAGCATGATATTTCTTTTCATTGTTATGCCGATGACACACAAATATATTTTCCGTTAAAGAGAAATCATGCCTCTTCAATACAGCCATTACTTGCCTGTCTTGATGATATCAAGGCCTGGCTGGCCCTAAACTTCTTAAATCTCAATGAAAAGAAGACAGAAGTAATAGTGTTTGGACCTAGTGGTACCTGTGAGCGCCCCCCTGTTGACTTTGGCCCTTTGGCTTTGCACGTTAAGCCCATGGTCACCAACCTGGGCTTTCGTATTGACTGTGATTTTAAATTGGACCGTCAGATTGGCACAGTGGTGAAAGCCAGCTTTTTTTATTTACGTCAGCTGGCCAAGGTTAAAAACCTTCTTTCTAGGCAACAGTTAGAGACAGTAATCCATGCCTTTATCACATCTCGGCTGGATTACTGTAACTCTTTGTATTTTGGAATTAGTCAATCCTCCCTCTCACATCTGCAGCTGGTCCAAAATGCAGCTGCCCGACTTTTAACTAACACGAGTAAAAGAGAGCACATTACTCCTGTTTTAGCCTCCCTCCACTGGCTGCCTGTGTCTTTTAGAGTCCATTTTAAAATGATCTTACTCGTTTTTAAATCCTTACGTTGTCTTGCCCCACCGTACCTCTCTGAGCTGCTCCATCTCTATGCCCCCACCCGGTCGCTCAGGTCAGCTGATCAGCTGATCCTGGAGGTACCCAAAACAAAGCGCAAGCTCAGAGGGGACAGAGCCTTCTCTGTTGCGGGTCCCAAACTCTGGAACGATCTCCCTCTCCATGTGAGACAGGCCCCTTCTTTGGCTATTTTTAAGACCCTTCTTAAAACCCATTTTTATTCACTGGCTTTTAACCTAGCATGAGACTTTAAACTGTTTTTAGCTTTTAACATTTTGAACTGTTTTTAACTTTTAAACTGTTTTTAACTTTTAAACTGTTCTTAGGGTAATTTATACTTGCTTTTTAAATGTGTATTTTTATTTCTGTTTTAAATGTTATTTTTTAGTCTGTCCTTTGCCTCTATTTCTTTGTGGTGTACAGCCCTTTGTTTTTCAACTGTGCTTGTCTTTAAAGGGCTTTATAAATAAAGTTGGTATGGTATGGTATGTGTTGCCTTCATTATAACACTTATATAATACTTTTAAAGTCATTTTGATAGTAGGCTAATATAGCCAATATAGACACTTACATCATGTGTAGCCTTCATTATAACACTTATATAAGACTTTTAATTTTTTGCCACTCCAGACAGATTTTTTTTTGTATTTTTGGTCCATTATGGCTATTTCTACATTTTGGGTTGCCGACCCCTGGGGTAAACTGACGGAGAGACGGAGTGGGGACCCCCTACTTATATATCCTGTATAAAATGTTTTTTTTTAAACTAAAATGGTCCGAAAAGTACGTTTAGGGATGGGTACTGTTTACATTTAAACGATACAGTACCAATTTACTTAACGGTGCCAATTTATGTACTTTTGATAAATATTGTTTTTCATCATTTCTTTTGCAACATTTTAAAATGACCCGATTATGATAAGTGCAGTCCAGTTGTTATATCTTGTTTCATTATACATTTCTGAACGTCAGCTACAGTTGTAAGTCCAAGACGTTAGATTGGCAGTGGTGTGAAGGCAGTGTTTATTCTTTTGTTGCGCCCTAAAAGGTGTTACTACTGTAAGTATTGTACTTATACACACCAGTGCATCTTAGTTGTTTTGATTCACAAATTTGGAGGTGTTCAAATCGCCATGTAAAATCGCGAATGTTAATCAGTAGCATGTCAATAGCAAAGCCAATGTATGCTAGCGCATTTTTGGAAAAGTGGAGCCTTACTTAACTTATGTTAGTGCATTTGTTAAAGTCAATTTGTTCGTTGGCATTGAAGATTGTCACATTACCTCGGGTTAGTTTGGCTGAGTCCGCTCTCAGTGCTGCTGGAGTGATCGCAAAGTGCTGAAGTGGCTGAGTCGGCAATCAGAGATCGGTAGGACTGGCGGGATTTGATACCCATTCCTTCCCACCAATAATAAGATAGCCAAATACTATAGTAAAGCGTGGCAAATAGCGAGCTGGCAACTACCGTGCTAATCGCTAATTGCTGTGGATTAGTTGGTAGAGGGTTCCAGGTTCGATTCCCGCTTTTACCATCCTACAGTAGTCACTGCTGTTGTGTCCTGCTCCCGGTGCCGCCCAAATGTAGCTCAAAGATGTAGATCCTAGGTTCTAATCGCCAGCTGGAAACCAGCACGCTAATCACGAGCTGGCCACAAGGTTGCTAATCGATAGGTGGCAAATAGTGCGCTAATCGCAGGCTAGCAACTAGCGTACTACTTGCCATCTGTTCTGCTAATCACTCCGTGGCGACTAGAACCCTAATTGCTAGCTATCTTAAACGATAACATGAATATACAAAACCCAAAACCAGTGAAGTTGTCACGTTGTGTAAATGGTAAATAAAAACAGAATACAATGATTTGCAAATCCTTGCCAACTTATATTCAATTGATTAGACTGCAAAAACAAGATATTTCATGTTCACACTGAGAAACTTTTTTTTTTTGCAAATAATCATTAACTTAGAATTTAATGGCAGCAACACATTGCAAAAAAGTTGTCACAGGGGCATTGTTACCACTGTGTTACATGGCCTTTCCTTTTAACAACACTCAGTAAACGCTTGGGAACTGAAGAGACACATTTTTGAAGCTTTTCAGGTGGAATTCTTTCCCATTCTTGCTTGTTGTACAGCTTAAGTTGTTCAACAGTCCAGAGTCTCCGTTGTGGTATTTTAGGCTTCATAATGCGCCACACATTTTCAATGGGAGACAGACTACAGGCAGGCCAGTCTAGTACCCGCACTCTTTTACTATGAAGCCACGCTGTTGTCACACATGGCTTGGCATTGTCTTGCTGAAATAAGCAGGGGCGTCCATGATAATGTTGCTTAGATGGCAACATATGTTGCTCCAAAACCTGTATGTACCGTCCAGCATTAATGGTGCCTTCACAGATGTGTAAGTTACCCATGTCTTGGGCACTAATACACCCCCATACCATCACAGATGCTGGCTTTTCAACTTTGCACCTATAACAATCAGAATGGTTCTTTTCCTCTTTGGTCCGGAGGACACAACGTCCGGTTTCCAAAAACAATTTGAAATGTGGACTCGTCAGACCACAGAACACTTTTCCACTTTGTATCAGTCCATCTTAGATGAGCTCAGGCCCAGCAAAGCCGGCGGTGTTTCTGGGTGTTGTTGATAAATGGATTTTGCCTAGCATAGTAGAGTTTTAACTTGCACTTACAGATGTAGCGACCAACTGTCGCTACTGACAGTGGTTTTCTGAAGTGTCTCTGAGCCCATGTGGTGATATTCTTTACACACTGATGTCACTTTTTAATGCAGTACAGCCTGAGGGATCGAAGGTCCGTAATATCATCGCTAACACCCTCCCCGGATTGTTGATAATCAAATGTAAATAATCAAATGTAAATAATCAAATGTATATACTTGTTCTTATGCTTTCTGAACTCACTATGTTCACTGCTTGTTGTACATATCCTACCTAGTCAGAGCTACATTGTTACAATGTCCATTTTTCTGTTCTCAATTGTTGATGACTGAAGTGATGATAACAACCAAACCTAACCCCCACCCCCTCCTTCACCCCCTCCCTCCACATCCCACACCCCGGATTGTAAATAATATATATACCCTGATGATTATCTTGTGTGATGACTGTATTATGATGATAGTATATATCTGATAGTATATATCTGTATCATGAATCAATTTAACTGGACCCCGACTTAAACAAGTTGAAAAACTTATTCGGTTGTTACCATTTAGTGGTCAATTGTACGGAATATGTAATTCACTGTGCAATCTACTAATAAAAGTCTCAATCAATCAATCAACGTGCCGTGATTTCTCCAGATTCTCTGAACCTTTTGATGATATTACAGACCGTAGATGGTGAAATCCCTAAATTTCTTGCAATAGCTGGTTGAGAAATATTGTTCTTAAACTGTTGGACAATTTGCTCAAGCATTTGTTGAGAAAGTGGTGACCCTCGCCCCATCCTTGTTTGTGAATGACTGAGCATTTCATGGAAGCTGCTTTTTTTATATCCAATCATGGCACCCACCTGTTCCCAATTAGCCTGTTCACCTGTGAGTTGTTCCAAATATATGTTTGATGAGCATTCCTCAACTTTCTCAGTCTTTTTTGCCACTTGTGACAGCTTTTCTGAAACATGTTGCAGACATCAAATTCCAAATGAGCTAATATTTGCAAAAAAATAACAGTTCAAACGTTAAGTATCTTGTTTTTGCAGTCTATTCAATTGAATATAGGTTGAAAAGGATTTGCAAATCATTGTATTCTGTTTTTATTTACCATTTACACAACGTGCCAACTTCACTGGTTTTGGGGTTTTGTACTTGAAAAGTTATTTGGAGAACAAATCCAAACAAAAAATAAACTGTTTGTCCGCCACTAATCCAGTATCAAACACAAGACCAGGTGCTGGTTTGAGTGAAACATTTGCTGCTTTCTGCAACGATCCACACAAGGTGTTTATTCAACCAGCGTCCACCTGCCGGCCACCGTCACGCCGACACCATTCCTAGCTGTCAGATGTGTCACGTATTAAACGTTCCGACAAATTTAGCTGCATACGGTGCAGGTTGTTACACGCCAGCAGCGCCACGCTTTTTTAATGAAGCAATTGAAGTGCAGCTTTGCACCGCTGAGAGTGCGTTCAGTTTTTGTCAATCTATCAGAATTCACAGTCACCTGGACAGGACGAGGGTCACCGCACAAACTTTAGAAGGACGTTTTCATCGCCTTTTGGTTGCATTTGTCCAAAAAAATACTCCCGATGGTTAGTATTATCGTTTTAAATTAAAATGCATTACGATAAACTCATGGTCTGACTGGCGCCAGCTCATTAGCTTAAATGCTAACATGAAAACAAGGGACATTAACATCTTTCCACCTTTAAGAAACAATTTACCCCAATCCGTACGTATACAAACACATTCGTGTCTGTGCAAGATGTTCAATTGTGTACATTACATTTACAAGCTGTGCTCTCTTAGAAGCAGAGTGATCGTTCCATACTCGGTGTGTTCAAGGACCGCTGAACAGAGTAGGACGCCACAGCGCCCAGCCAGAAATATTAAATAAGAATAACAGATTTTATCGGTTACCCACTCTGCATTTTAAAAAACAATATTTAAAACAGTAACAGCTTTGCCAATAAAAGCGATAAAGTACAACAATTTAAATCACTATTATTACACAAAACATGCAAACTCGTGGCTTTTCTAACAGTTATTAAAAAAATAAGTTGGTCAAAATATTTCAGCGTGTGTAATTTTTGAGTACATTCAACAATATACATTCGATAATAATGGAACTGTGATCATTTTGGTCACAATAATCGTATTATTACATTTTTATTTCGTTACATCCCTTGATGTGCGTATAGATTTAAAAAAGGCAAACAAAAATCGTACATATTGTAAATATAAACACAAATCTGTGTCATCATTAGTAACAACATATCTTTTTTTTCTTACATTACCGTAAATCCCGGACTATAAGCCGCTACTTTTTTCCTTCGCTTTGACTCTCGCGGCTTATAAAACGGTGTGGCTAGTTCATGGATTTTTCTTCGCTAACAGCCGCAATGTTTTGCGTTCAATAGTTTTCATTAAACCTAACAAACACACCGAAAAGGTGTGTTAATGTGTTTGCTATGCCGCCATTTTTTTCCACGAGTATGCTCACTGCGGGTGTTGCGGACAGAAAATGTACTTTGTATTTTCATGTCTTGGACTTGAAGTAAAATCGTCCATCGCGTTTCTGCTCGAAGGGATTCCTTCATTCATTGCTTGAAGCTAGGGCTGGGCGATATATCGATATACTCGATATATCGCGCGTTTGTCTCTGTGCGATATAGAAAATGACTACATCGTGATATTCGAGTATATGTTCTCACGCAGTTGCTTTTAGCTGCGGGCATTAAACTGCATGCGTTTCCCACTCTTTCTTGTCTCTCCTTCTCACAGAGACGTAAAACAAGCGCACCTTCTTACATACGTCACGGAGCAGACAGATAGCGACATGGTAACGTTAGCTGTGATGCTAACGGTGCGGTGCGGGTGGTAATACGAGAGAGAGAGAATATGCAAATCTGGTAACAAATGAAGGAAGAATTCATTCCCAAGAAAAACAGCAGGGGGTCCATCGTCTGGCGGTGGTTTGGCTTCAAGCGGGAAGATGTTGAACAATTATGCGGCAAAAGCGTTGCTACAAAAAGTAGCACCACTGCTAATGTAGCATCATTTGAAAAGTCACCCGCTAGAGAATAAGGAGTGCTTGAAACTCCGCATGTCAACATCTCCGTTCGGTGCCACACCAACAAAATACCGAAGCAACCATTTCCACATCAACACCGTATGAAAAAAATAGTCAACAACAGAAGGAGATAACATCCGCAGGAACCTACTACACAGCGAAGGACGTACACTATTTGATTTCCTATTATGCAGCTCATTTTTATTTGACACTTATTGAAATATCTTGTGTGACATCATGCACAAAAGTGCACTTTATTTGTTTTAAACTATTGTAGTGGCGTTCTGTACAAAAAGTGCACTTTAATTTAGTGTTGTTTTAATATGTCATCTTAGTGACACCATTCACAAAAGTGCACTAATAGCTTGTTTTAAAATTTCTCTGACAATCTTGCACTTTCTGTTTTGGAAATGACATGAATGTTTGTGCCACTGCTTAATAACTGTTTAATAAATACACTTTTGCTAAATTGACTTACTGTATTTTTCGGAGTATAAGTCGCTCCAGAGTATAAGTCGCACCGACCAAAAATGCATAATGAAGAAGGAAAAAAACATATATAAGTCGCACTGGAGTATAAGTCGCATTTTTTGGGGAAATTTATTTGATAAAACCCAACACCAAGAATAGACATTTGAAAGGCAATTTCAAATAAATAAAGAATAGTGAACAACAGGCTGAATAAGTGTACGTTATATGAGGCATAAATAACCAACTGAGAATGTGCCTGGTATGTTAACGTAACATATTATGGTAAGAGTCATTCAAATAACTATAACATATAGAACATGCTATACGTTTACCAAACAATCTGTCACTCCTAATCGCTAAATCCCATGAAATCTTATAAATCTAGTCCAGTGGTTCTTAACCTGGGTTCGATCGAACCCTAGGGGTTCAGTGAGTCGGCCTAAGGGGTTCGGCAGAGCCTCCACCGCGGAGGTCAAGACACACCCGACTCATCGTGTAAATAACAACTTTTCCCTATCGGCGTATTATGGATACCCCCAAACAATATTCCCTCTAATTTTCCATACGCGTGAGCAAACGCAAAAACTCCTAGAGCATTCAGTGGAGAACATGTGAGCGACGTCAGACGTGTACATACACTGTGGCCACACCAGCAGCACACCTGTCCCAAACCTGACTAAATAACAAGTTAAATGTTTTATTATTATAATCAAATGACAGCAGTCATTTCCATGAGATTATTTTCTAACATAAGTGTTTTGGCCCACTTACAATGACTATAACAAAACATATTGTTTTTTCAGGAGCTGTGTACTAGTATTTTATGTCTGGGTGGAGGTCCTGCTTTGGAAATAATTTGTACCCATTTCAGATATCGCATTTAGTTCCCACTTAAACATTCACATGTTGCACAATGAGATGTAAACATGGGATCATGCGTACATTCCTGTAACTTTCTGTCTGTAAAATATATCTTTATTAGTATTTCTTTAATATAATAACATAATTTCATGATTAATATTTATAAATTAAGATTCAATTAAGAAAAAAAATATTTTATTTTTCACTAAAGAAGGGTTCGGTGAATAACCATATGAAACTGGTGGGGTTCGGTACCTCCTACAAGGTTAAGAACCACTGGTCTAGTCTCTTACGTGAATGAGCTAAATAATATTATTTTATATTTCACGGTAATGTGTTAATAATTTCACACATAAGTCGCTCCTGAGTATAAGTCGCACCCCCGGCCAAACTATGAAAAAAACTGCGACTTATAGTCCGAAAATACGGTAGTTGTGATTTCCCTCTCTGCATGAAAGTTTAAAAGGAGCATATATTAATGCAGTATGAAGAAGAATGTTTTAATGTAGACACATAGAATCATCATACTGCTGTGATTATATGCATCAAGTGTTCATTCAAGGCTAAGGCAAAATATCCTGATAATATATCGTGTATCGTGACATGGACTAAAAATATCGAGATATTAATAAAAGGCCATATCGCCCAGCCCTACTTGAAGCGACGTTTGTAAGTTCTACATCCATCCATTTTCTACCGCTTATTCCCTTTGGGGGCGCTGGAGCCTATCTCAGCTACAATCAGGCGGAAGGCGGGGTACACCCTTGACAAGTCGCCACCTCATCGCAGGGCCAACACAGATAGACAGACAACATTCACACTCACATTCACACACTAGGGCCAATTTAGTGTTGCCAATCAACCTATCCCCAGGTGCATGTCTTTGGAGGTGGGAGGAAACCGGAGTACCCGGAGGGAACCCACGCAGTCACGGGGAGAACATGCAAACTCCACACAGAAAGATCCCGAGCCCGGGATTGAACCCAAGACTACTCAGGACCTTCGTATTGTGAGGCAGATGCACTAACCCCTCTGCCACCGTGCTGCCCTGTAAGTTCTACAATATAACTAAAACAATTCTTACTTATTAAAGCGTCCCATGTGTGATGTCTGTAGGAGCGTTTTCATGCATATTTGTACGTGCTATCGTAATGTAATAAAGCTGGCGTCGTTAGTATTAGCTTACATGCGAACACGTTTACGAGTGTCTGTGTTAGTATTATTAATGGCATTCTTTTTGTATTGTTTGTGTTTTACAAACTCTTCACTGAATTCACCGAAACGTCACTGTGTAGTTATTGAGTCTGTTTAGGTGATTGTTGAGCGAGCTTACGCAGCTAGTGGGCCCATGGTGATGACTTCTGTTTTGTTTGATCAGCCGTTTTACTGGCGTATTACAGACACGTTTGTACAAACCCCGTTAGGAGTTAGGAAATTGTGTTCGATGTAAATATAAACGGAATACAATTATTTGCAAATCATTTTCAACCCATATTCAGTTGAATATGCTACAAAGACAACATATTTGATGTCAAACTGATAAACTTTTTTTTTTTTTGCAAATAATCATTAACTTTAGACTTTGATGCCAGCAACACGTGACAAAGAAGTTGGGAAAGGTGGCAATAAATACTGATAAAGATGAGGAATGCTCATCAAACACTTATTTGGAACATCCCACAGGTGAACAGGCTGATTGGGAACAGGTGGGTGCCATAATTGGGTATAAAAACAGCTTCCCAAAAAATGCTCAGTCTTTCACAAGAAAGGATGGGGCGAGGTACACCCCTTTGTCCACAACTGCGTGAGCAAATAGTCAAACAATTTAAGAACAACGTTTCTCAAAGTGCAATTGCAAGAAATTTAGGGATTTCAACATCTACGGTCCATAATATCATCAAAAGGTTCAGAAAATCTGGAGAAATCACTCCACATAAGCGGCATGGCCGGAAACCAACATTGAATGACCGTGACCTTCGATCCCTCCGACGGAACTGTATCAAAAACCGACATCAATCTCTAAAAGGATATCACCACATGGGCTCAGGAACACTTCAGAAAACCACTGTCACTAAGTACAGTTTGTCGCTACATCTGTAAGTGCAAGTTAAAGCTCTACTATGCAAAGCGAAAGCCAAAAATCAACAACATCCAGAAACGCCGCCGGCTTTTCTGGGCCCGAGATCATCTAAGATGGACTCATGCAAAGTGAAAAAGTGTTCTGTGGTCTGACAAGTCCACATTTCAAATTGTTTTTGGAAATATTCGACATCGTGACCCCGTACTGTTGAACGACTGAAGCTCTACATAAAACAAGAATGGGAAAGAATTCCACTTTCAAAGCTTCAACAATTAGTTTCCTCAGTTCCGAATCGTTTATTGAGTGTTGTTAAAAGAAAAGGTGATGTAACACAGTGGTGAACATGCCCTTTCCCAACTACTTTGGCATGAAATTCTAAGTTAATTATTATTTGCAAAAAAATAATAAAGTTTATGAGTTTGAACATCAAATATCTTGTCTTTGTAGTGCATTCAACTAAAAATGGGTTGAAAAGGATTTGCAAATCATTGCATTCCGTTTATATTTACATCGAACACAATTTCCCAACTCATATGGAAACGAGGTTTGTTTATAATCCTGCTATAATCCGATCCCATTTTTTTTCTGATATCGGACAGAAATACAATATCAATGAGAATATATGCAAGCATAATAGAAGCCACCAGTCATCCACCTCCACTGTCCACGTGCAACATGTTTTAACGCACGCACATTCTGTGGCGCGGAGTGAGCCGACGACGTGCAGACGTGCCTCCTTAAGATCTTCGGCCACGCGTGAAGACGAGTCAAGTCGGGCTCGGGAGGCGAGTTGTTCAGCTGGCGTTTCGCAAGCCGGCGTCAAGCCTTCACGGTACGGCAGCAAGTAAAACAAAGGAGAGGTCAAGATGACGTTTGCTCTTAGCAAGAAATAGAAAAAAAGTAGACGACATGAGAAGCTAATGTGAAAGTTGTGTTTTTTTGTGAATAAAACAAACACCTGCGTGAAGTGGGCCCCCTTATCACTGCAATGATCAAAATAACACTGTCATTTATTTGTGCTACAATTTTTTTGAGGGTCTATTATAGTTTCTATGTACAAAACCCAAAAGCAGTGAAGTTGTCACGTTGTGTAAATGGTAAATAAAAACAGAATACAATGATTTGCAAATCCTTTTCAACTTATATTCAATTGGATAGACTGCAAAGACAAGATACTTAACGTTCGAACCGGAAAGCTTTGTTATTTTTTGCAAATATTAGCTCATTTTGAATTTGATGCCTGCAACATGTTTCAAAAAAGCTGGCACAAGTGACAAAAAAGACTGAGAATGTTGAGGAATGCTCATCAAACACTTATTTGGAACATCCCACAGGTGGACAGGCTAATTGGGAACAGGTGGGTGCCATTATTGGGTATAAAAGTAGCTTCCATGAAATGCTCAGTCATTCACAAACAAGGATGGGGCGAGGGTCACCACTTTGTCAACAAATGCGCGAGCAAATTGTTCAACAGTTTAAGAACAACATTCCTCATCGAGCTATTGCAAGGAATTTAGGGATTTCACCTTCTACTGTCCGTAATATCATCAAAAGGTTCGGAGAATCTGGAGAAATCACTGCACGTAAGCGATGATATTACGGACCTTCGATCCCTCAGGCGCTACTGCATCAAAAAGCGACATCAGTGTGTAAATGATATCACCACATGGGCTCAGAAACACTTCAGAAAACCACTGTCAGTAACGACAGTTTGTCGCTACATCTGTAAGTGCAAGTTAAAACTATATTATGCAAAGCCAAAGCCATTTATCAACAACACCCAGAAACGCCGCCAGGTTCGCTGGGCCGGAGCTCATCTAAGATGGACTGATGCAAAGTGGAAAAGTGTTCTGCGGTCTGACGAGTCCACATTTCAAATTAATGTTGGAAACTGTGGACGTTGTGTCCTTCGAAACAAAGAGGAAAAGAACCATCCGGGTTGTTCTTGGCGCAAAGTTGAAAAGCCAGCATGTGTGATGGTGTGGGGGTGTATTAGTGCCCAAGACATGGGTAACTTACACATCTGTGAAGTAGGGCTGGGCGATATATTGATGCACTCAATATATCGCGGGTTTGTCTCTGTGCGATATAGAAAATTACTATATCGTGATATTCGAGTATACCGTATTATAAGGCGCACCTTCAATGAATGGCCTATTATAAAACGTTGTTCATATATAAGGCGCACCGCATTATAAGGCGCATAGAATAGACGCTACAGTAGAGGCTGGGGTTACGTTATGCATCCATTAGATGGCGCTGCGCTAAAGGGAATGTCAACAAAACAGTCAGATAGGTCATCCATCCATCCATCTTCTTCCGCTTATCCGAGGTCAGATAGGTCAGTCAAACTTTATTAATAGATTACAAACCAGAATTCTGACAACTCCGTTCAGTCCCGAAATGAATAAACAGCTGTTGTATTATTTTCCCTGAGGTAAAGTCAGTGACGTGGTGTTTTGTTTATCTTTTAACAACAGCAAGGTATAACATGTAGTGCAACATTTATATCACATAGTGGAGGGGAACTTTTCCCTGATTCAATAAACAGGTAAAAAACAGTGATACTGTTACGGTAAATCAAACGTTAGTGCAATCACAATATAGTAACACTCCAAATAGTGCAGAGCAATAACAATATATCAATAACTCAACGTTGCTCAAACGTTAATGTCACACAACACAACACACAAAATAAACATGTAAAGTAGGGCTGGGCGATATGGCCTTTTTTTAATATCGCGATATTTTAAGGTCATATCACGATACACGATATATATCTCGATATTTTGCCTTAGCCTTGAATGAACACTCGATGCATATAATCACAGCAGTATGATGATTCTATGTGGCTACATTAAAACATTCTTCTTCATACTGCATTAATATATGCTACTTTAAAACTTTCATGCAGAGAAGGAAATCACAACTAAAAAAATCACTATTTTTTTCATACAGTGTTGATCTGGAAATGGTTGCCTCTTCATTTTGATGGTGTGGGCGTGTGGCACCGAACGGAGATGTTGACATGCGGAGTAAGCACTCTTCATTCTCTAGCAGGTGACTTTTCAAATGATGCTACATATTAGCAGTAATGCTACTTTTTATAGCAACACTTTTGCCCCACACTTGACAAATTACGGTTGTCTGTTCGACATATTCCCGCTTGAAGCCAAACCACCGCCAGACGATGAACCCCCTGCTGTTTTTTGGGGGAATTAATGATTCCTTCATTTGTTAGCAGATTCGCACCTTCTTTCTCTCGTATTACCGCTAGCATCACAGCTAACTTTAGCCATGCCACTCTGCTCAGGGAGGGCGTATACATATGTGACGTATGACATGACAGTATGTAGAAGCTGCGCTTGCTGTCTGTGAGAAGGTGAGACAGGAAAGAGCGAGGAGAGCCTGTCGTGTAACGCCAGCAGCTAAAAGCAACTGCGTGAGAACGCAAACTCGAATATCACGATATAGTAATTTTCTATATCGCACAGAGACAAACCTGCGATGTATCGCGCATATCGATATATCGCCCAGCCCTAATGTAAAGCTCACTTTATGAAGTTATTCCTCATTCACGAATCCCTCGAATTCTTCTTCTTCAGTGTCCGAATTAAACAGTTGGGCGGATACGTCGAAGTCGTCATTAACGGAGTCACTGTCGCTGCTGTTGTCTAGCAGTTCAGTGACAATTCCTGCCTTCCTGAAAGCTCGGACCACAGTTGAGACTGATATATCAGCCCAGGCATTTACGCTCCACTGATCTTTACAGAAACAAACAAATGGAAATGAAACAGCACGCCTCGCGCAGTCATATATCCCAGCATGCACCGCGCGCTTCTCCTTCTACGGGGGAAAATAAAGTCGGCGGCGGCGGCTTACCGTAGTTGCAAGACCTGTTGTGGCTCAATATTGGTCATATATAAGGCGCACTGGATTATAAGGCGCACTGTCATCTTTTGAGAAAATGTGAGGTTTTTAGGTGCGCCTTATAGTGCGGAAAATACGTTACATTCTCACGCAGTTGCTTTTAGCTGCGGGCATTACACTCCAGGCTCTCTCTTGTCTCTGCTTCTCACAGAGACTTAAAACAAGCACACCTTCTTACATACGTCACGTGTGCAACGTCACACGCTCCCGCGGAGCAGAGAGGTAGCGACATTGTAAAGTTAGCTGTGATGCTAACAGTGCGAGTGGTAATACGAGAGAGAGAAGGTGCGAATCTGTCAACGGTGTGTGAATGTGAGTGTGAATTAGGGCTGGGCGATATATCGGGTTTGTCTCTGTGCGATATAGAAAATGACTATATCTTGATATTGGAGTATACGTTCTCACGCAGTTGCTTTTAGCTGCGGGCATTACCCTGCAGGCTCTTCTCACTCTTTCCTGTCTCTCCTTCTCACAGAGACATAAAACAAGCGCACCTTCTTACATACGTCACATACGTATACGCCCTCGTGGAGCAGAGAGGTAGCAGTATGGGTAACGTTAGCTGTGGTGCGAGTGGTAATACGAGAGAGAGAAGGTGCGAATCTGGTAACAAATGGAGGAATAATTAATTCCCAAGAAAAACAGCAGGGGGTCCATCGTCTGGCAGTGGTTTGGCTTCAAGTGGGAATATGTCGAACAGACAACCGTAATATGTCAAGTGTGGGGCAAAAACTTTGCTACAAAAAGTAGCATTACTGCTAATTTGTAGCATCATTTGAAAAGTCACCCGCTAGAGAATGAAGAGTGCTTGAAACTCCGCATGTCAACATCTCCGTCTGGTGCCACACCAACAAAATGCCGAAGCAACCATTTCCACATCAACACTGTATGAAACAAATAGTCAACAAGAGAAGGAGATAACGTCCGCAGGAACCTACCACATAGCGAAGGACATACGCTATTTGATTTCCTATTATGCAGCTCATTTTTATTTGACACTTATTGAAATATCTTGTGTGACATCATGCACAAAAGTGCACTTTATTTGTTTTAAACTATTGTAGTGGCGTTCTGTACAAAAAGTGCACTTTAATTTAGTGTTGTTTTAATAAGTCATCTCAGTGACATCATGCACTAAAGTGCACTAATAGCTTGTTTTAAAATGTCTCTGACAATCTTGCACTTTCTGTTTTGGAAATGACATGAATGTTTGTGTAATAAGTGTTTAATAAATACACTTTTGCTAAATTAATTTAGTTGTGATTTCCCTATCTGCATGAAAGTTTAAAATGAGCATATATTAATGCAGTATGAAGAAGAATGTTTTAATGTAGACACATAGAATCATCATACTGATGTGATTATATGCATCAAGTGTTCATTCAAGTCTAAGGCAAAATATGGAGATATATATTGTGTATCGTGACATGGCCTAAAAATATTGAGATATTAAAAAAAGGCCATATCGCCCAGCCCTACTGTGAAGGCACCATTAATGCTGAAAAGGTACATACAACTTTTTGAGAAACATACAGTATGTTGCCATCCAAGCAACGTTGTCATGGACGCCCCTGCTTATTACAGCAAGACAATGCCAAGCCACGTGTTACAACAGCGTGGCTTCATGGTAAAAGAGTGCGGGTACTAAACTGGCCTGCCTGTAGTCCAGACCTGTCTCCCATTGAAAATGTGTGGCGCAATATGAAGCCTAAAATACCCCAACGGAGACCCCCGGACTGTTGAATAACTTAAGATGTACATCAAGCAAGAATGGGAAAGAATTCCACCTGAAAAGCTTGAAAAATTGGTCTCCTCAGTTCCCAAATGTTTACTGAGTGTTGTTAAAAGGAAAGGCCATGTAACACAGTGGTATCTGTGACATCTGTTTTGCAATGTGTTTCTGCCATTAAATTCTAAGTTAATGGTTATTTGCAAAACAAAATGAAGTTTCTCAGTTGGAACATTGAGTATCTTGTCTTTGCAGTCTATTCAAATGAATATCGGTTGAAAATAATTTGCAAACCATTGTATTCTGTTTTTATTTACGATTTACACAACGTGCCAACTTCACTAGTTTTGGGTTTTGTAGTTTTTATGTAATTACCGTGTCATCTTCTCAAACGACATACAAAAATATCAAATAAATACATTTCTACAGCACAAACGAATGACAGTGTTATAGACTTAGACTTAGACTTAGACTTCCTTTTTATTGTCATTCAAATTTGAACTTTACAGCACAGATAAGAACGAAATTCCGTTACATAAGCTCATGGTAGTGCAGGATAAAAAAGCAATAAGGTGCATATATAAATAAATAAATATAAATATATATATATATATATATATAAAATAAATAAATATATATAAATAAATAAATAGATTACTGTACAGATAAATATATTGCACTTTTTCACTTTTTGTTATGTTGATATTTGCAATGATAAGGGGGGCCATCTTCACACAAGTGTTTGTTTTATTTATTTAAAAAAAAAAACATGACACTGCACTGTTTATTCCATTATATATTACATTTTATTCACACCCGCCCTAAAGCCCATCCCATCATACAAAAAAATGAAGCGTGCATTTTTCCAACTAGCTTAATTTCTGGGCTCTAACACCTTCATTTTATTATCAATAATTTTTAACAACCACAGAAGACTCCTCTAAAAGACTGCAAGTGCCCCCTGGGCTGGACTTTTAATATCACTCACCAAATGCCTCTTTTATTTAGTCCAAACAACCCACCTGGTGCTAGATGGGGGCCATGCTTAAAATAAAAGCTGAAATTAGTATTTTAGGAATGCACTATATTGCAGGTAATAAAAAAAACTAGCAAATGGATAGTTGTTTTAAAGAAGTACTTTTTTCTAACTATGCTAATATAATGTTACATTGCCAGCTTGTTAAAATATGTCCTTTTAGTCTTCTGATATGCTGTGATTTAACGTTAAAGCGGTCTTACCTCACGCCACAACACGACAGCTCCCTCTAGTGTTCATCCACAGGAAACGTTCCATTCCTTTGGTCCCGCCTCCTCTCCAATCCTATTGGTTCAGTCGTTAGGACACGTCACTACTGGACCTTTCCGTTCATAACCAACTTCTTTTTAATTTCCTTTTTTTACAATTTTACTTAATCAAACAGTTCTTCTATTTTGATGTTGTAAATAAAATTGTTTGAGGGAAAACAACCCGGAAGCATAGCTCATTTACATTCAGCACAAATGTTGTCATTACAGTATGAGCCATAGCTATGGTACAAGTTAGCTGTTAGCTGTTAGGAAGCTTAGTTTCTTACTTGTTGTCCGTGGAAGCAGACCCACTTGAAACATTCGACAACATAAAACTCTTGAGACGTGACAACAATGAGGTTAACAGTCGTCGTGTCGCTTAACAAGTGTTAACGTCGGTTTTGTTTAGTTGCCCGGGATTTGGGTTTCCAACTGAGTGACGTCACATCCGGGTAGTGCGCGCTATCAGTACCAATATTAATATCAGTGTTAAAGTGATACTAACATGACAGTATCGATGTTTTGTGATTTCGTACTATATAGTTTATTTTAAGTTGTAAGTCTCGTCTCAAAACATACTTTTATTTATTTTTTTAATTCAGCTTGAGGGATGTCCGATAATGGCTTTTTGCCGATATACGATATTCCGATTTTGTCCAACTCTTTAATTACCAATACCGATATCAACCACTACCGATATCAACCGATACCGATATATACAGTCGTGGAATTAACACATTATTATGCCCAATTTGGACAACCAGGTGTGGTTAAAAAATAATAAAATAAAATAAGATAAGATCAATTAAAAACATTTTCTTGAATAAAAAAGAAAATAAAACAATATAAAAACAGTTACATTGAAACTAGTAATTCATGAAAATGAGTCAAATTAACTGTTAAAGGCTAGTACTATTAGTGGACCAGCAGCACGCACAATCATGTGTGCTTACGGACTGTATCCCTTGCAGACTGTATTAATATATATTGATATATAATGTAGGAACCAGAATATTAATAACAGAAAGAAACAATCCTTTTGTGTGAATGAGTGTGAATGAGTGTGAATAAGTGTAAATGGGGGAGGAAGGTTTTTTGGGTTGGTGCACTAATTGTAAATATATCTTGTGTTTTTTATGTTGATTTAATAAAAGAATTAAAACAATAAAAATAAAAAGCTGATACCGATAATAAAAAAAACGATGCCGATAATTTCCGATATTCCTCTTTAAAGCATTTATCGGCCGATATTATCGGACATCTCTAAGCTTGGGTCATCTGGTTCTCTGTGTCTTCTATTGTTTTATTCTATTTTATTGATTAGTTTTGGCTTATTTTGGTGTTTTTGTTTTGTCATTTTATCTAATGATATTTTAAATACTTTTAATTGAATAACTTTTTCATTTTAGGTACTGCACTTGGAAACAGTTTGGTAAGAGAGCTATAAAAATTAAGTGGATTTTGATTTTGCCCGAACAATTGTATGTATTCAAATTGAATAGTTGTATTGTTTGATATTGTTCATAAAAAGTTATATATATATATATATATATATATATATATATATATATATATATATATATATATATATATATATATATATATATATATATATATTAGGGCTGCAACAACTAATCGATTAAATCGATTAAAATCGATTATAAAAATAGGTGCCGATTAATTTAGTCATCGATTCGTTGGATCTATGCTATGTGCATGCGCAGAGGCTTTTTATTTTTTATTTTTTAATATTTAAAAAAAAAAAATATATATATATATATATATATATATAAACCTTTATTTATAAACTGCAACATTCACAAACAGCTGAGAAACAATAATCAATATAAGTATGGTGCCAGTATGCTGTTTTTTTTTCAATAAAATACTGGAAAGGATAGAAATGTATTTTGTCTCTTTTATCCGATTATTAATCGATTAATCAAAGTAATAATTGACAGATTAATCGATTATCAAATTAATCGTTAGTTGCAGCCCTAATATATATATATATATATATATATATATATATATATATATATATATATATATATATATATATATATATACAATAACTAAATAATTTATTTAGTTATTTTTCTTAATTCATTATTACTGTATTGCACCTGTTTCATAAAAATATGTCTTGTCCTCCAACATTGTTTTTTCTCCCACAAAGAACATGTAAACATTTCAAAGTAAATAAACAATGCCTATAATAAATGTAATAAGAGAAAAAAAACAAAAGGGGAAATTACAATACAAAAAAAACTCCCATCTCTACATTTGCTTATGCATATACAGTACATCCATAAAATCATACTCCCCCTAATTGTAAACGATATCACATTATTTCATACTTTATGCTTACCTTTATATATAATATTGACCTACATCCGATTTATTTACGTCATCTTTATTCATTTTATTACAGAAATGTTCTGGATAAAATGTTTTAATATTTTCTTTCTTTTATCTCCATTACGAAATGTTATTTGTGTATTATTTATTTATTTTCTAATTGTAATCATGATCAACACATTTATATAAAGACATTTAATGAGCTTCTAGAGCACAGGTGTCAAACTCAAGGCCGTGGGGCCACATCTGCGCCGCCACATTATTTTATGTGGCCCGCAAAAGCCTGAAAAAAATATGCGTGTAGAAAATGATTAATCTTTTCTTACTAAATATATTTGTTATTTCCCTTTTGACATTAAAAATCGTGTACCACATGCAATTGTATATCTTTTAAAATTCAAAATACTATATTATCATGTATTTCAAAAAAAAAAAATGTTTAAATAAAGATAAATACTGTACTTAAACATCTGCTTAACTTATGATTTCAAAACAAATGATCAATCAAATTGACAATAGATTTTACGGTTAAAATCCGCCTACTGAGTTTTTTACTGTAAAATCAACTTTGGTACTGTTTTTTTCCATATACAGTAAGACACTAAAACATAAAAAAAATATAATATATATATTAAAACAAGATTTTAGGGTAAAAAACAAACAAACTGGCAGCTCTGTTGCTTGAATTTTACAGCTAAAACAGTGGTATTGTTTCTCCATTCCATTCCATTTATTCAAATTTTTATATGCTGTAAAAACCCACTGCTTTTACTGTAAAAATCTGGTGACTCAGCTGCCAGTTTTTAAAGTAAAATTAAAAAATTAATTTTGGGGTTTATGTAAAAAACATTTTTTTTAATTATATATTTTTAATTTTATATATATATATATATATATATATATACATACACACACACACACACACGTATGTTCATATATTACTCATTGTTAAAAGCGGCCCTCTCAGGGCAACCATAACTGCGATGTGACCCTCAACAATAAGAGTTGGACACCCCTGTTCTAGAAGTATCAGTATTGGCAATACTAGTCCTGTATTTACCTGGTATTGTATCGATATCAACATTTGCAGTTTCACCCATCGCTGTGTTCTAGAAGTATCAGTATTGGCAATACTAGTCCTGTATTTACCTGGTATCATATCGATATCAACATTTTCAGTTTCACCCATCGCTGGTGAACGAGCGCTACATGTAGGCTCCTGTTAGTATTTTGGTAAACATATTGTGTCTTACTATTATGTCTTTTTACTTGTAAACTACATATTGCAGTACCACCTCAGAAAAAAATGTCTCTACCAGTACCACCATAACCACCAGCATTAAAATACAGTAGCATAGTAGGCCTAAGTACTCATTAAAAACAAGGCAGAGATTTTATTTAACAAGTATATTTCATATTTTTGGCCACTGTAACATTGCTAGCATTTTGAACAGTAACACCGTGTTTAAATATAGGAAAATAAAACACTGTACTTTATTCCAGGGATTCTTTGGCGTACCAGTTTGAAAATCACTGACATTTTGTATTCAGGAGGCCAACAGGAAATAGTGACTAAAGGCAAATAATCGGGTTTATTTTCATAAAGACAAGTTATTTAATAGACATTACATTAGTGAGGAGTAAAAAGTCCAAACAATAAAAGTGTGTTCATATACATAAACATATTTGTGTCGCATGAAGATTGATGTGTTACAACATGAACCTTCTAGAAACTTCCGATCATCATCAGTGAAATCAATGGTGGACTCGGCGATCAGTAAAGACGTGTTAGTATTGGCTCTTTCACAATAAAAGACTTTCCTCCTGAAAAAAAAAAACAGGAAATGTCGATGAGGACATGAAATTTGAGGACACAGTGAGGGCAAAGGTCACTCAGACAGAATGCTGGCTGAGTTCATGGTCAGAGGAGGCGGAGCTTGTCTGACGCTCCACCGCTCGCTGGGCCTTACAGGCGGCCATCTTGGCCTGGATGTCCCTTTTCTGCTCAAAGTAGTCGACCAGCGGCGGCTCGGTCAGCATGGACGCCAGCACCTGCTCGAAGGTGATGGACCAATCGGCGTCCAGCCCGCTGCCCCGCCTCTGCCGCTCGCCGCCCACCAGCACCACGTCGTCCGAGATGTCGTCGCACGGCAGCGAGCCGGAGCTCACCATCGAGTACGACGACACGGACGTGTCGTCTCGGGGATCCTCCTCCGGCGGCTCCGGGCGGATGTCGGCCGGCGCTCGGCACGCGGGGGGAGCCTCGCCCGACACTTCGCCGTCAGTCTTCTTGGCGCCGTTGTGGTTGTTGCTGTTGAACTTCTTGCCGACCTCGCCGATGCGCAGCAGCAGGCTGGCCACGGTGGCGATGGCGTGGTACAGCTGCTGCTCCTGAGACTCCTCGCTGAACATGTTGTACAGGCTCTTACACAGCTCGATGAACTGCTCCTGCACACACACACACACACACACACACACACACACACACACACACACACACACACACACACGTCAGAAATAACCATGTGAGGACCAATACACACACTGCAGTACCTATGTTTGACCACTTGTCCTGCACACTTTACCCGCCTAAATCAGGAAAATTAACCTCCAGGGGACCATTAAAAAAAAAAAAAAATGCATAGGGCCTAATCGGACGCTATATTCTAATGATTCCAATGCTTTGAACCAAAAATTTGGACCCCACAACGTTGTGAAAAGTCAGGTTTTTGATCCCACGGGGATAGAAATACAAACACATACACACAAGTCAGAAATGACCATGTGAGGACCAATACACACACTGCAGTACCTATGTTTGACCACTTGTCCTGCACACTTTACACACCTAAATCAGGAAAATTGACATCCAGGGGACCATTTTAAAGAAAAAAATGCATAGGGCCTAACCGGACGTTTTTTTCTAATGATTCCAATGCTTTGGACCAAAAATTTGGACCCCACTGCGTTGTGAAATGTCAGGTTTTTGGTCCCACGGGGATAGAAATAAAAAAACACACACAAATCAGAAATGACCATGTGGGGACCAATTCACACACTGCAGTACCTATGTTTGACCACTTGTCCTGCACTCTTTACACACCTAAATCAGGAAAATTAACCTCAAGGGGACCATTTAAAAGAAAAAAATGCATAGAGCCTAATTGGAGGCTATTTTCTATTGATTCCAATGTTTTGAACCAAAAATTTAGACCCAATGGCGTTGTGAAATGTCAGGTTTTTGGTCCCACGGGGATAGAAATACAAACACACACAGAAATGACCATGTGGGGACCAATACACACACTGCAGTACCTATGTTTGACCACTTGTCCTGCACACTTTACACACCTAAATCAGGAAAATTCCCATCCAGGGGACCATTTAAAAGAAAAAAATGCATAGGGCCGAATTGGAGGCTCTTTTCTATTGATTCCAACGTTTTGAACCAAAAATTTAGACCCAATGGCGTTGTGAAATGTCAGGTTTTTGGTCCCACGGGGATAGAAATAAAAAAAACACACGTCAGAAATGACCATGTGAGGACCAATACACACACTGCAGTACCTATGTTTGACCACTTGTCCTGCACACTTTACACACCTAAATCAGGAAAATTTACCTCCAGGGGACCATTTAAAAAAAAAAAAAAATGCATAGGGCCTATCTATCCATCCATTTTCTACCGCTTGTCCCTATTTGGGGTCACTGGAGCCTATCTCAGCTGCATTCGGGCGCAAGGCGGGGTACACCCTGGACAAGTCGCCACCTCATCACAGGCATAGGGCCTAATCGGACGCTATTTTGTAATGATTCCAATGCTTTGGACCAAAAATTTGGACCCCACTACGTTGTGAAATGTCAGGTTTTTGATCCCACGGGGATAGAAATAAAAAAACACACGTCAGAAATGACCATGTGAGGACCAATACACACACTGCAGTACCTATGTTTGACCACTTGTCCTGCACACTTTACACACCTAAATTAGAAAAATTTACCTCCAGGGGACCATTTAAAAAAAAGAAAAAAATGCATAGGGCCTAATCTAACGCTATTTTCTAATGATTCCAATACTTTGGACCAAATATTTAGACCACACAACATTGTGAAATGTCTGGTTTTTGGTCCCACGGGTTATAGAAATGAAAAAAACACACACACACATCAGAAATGACCATGTGGGGACCAATACACAGACTGCAGTACCTATGTTTGACCACTTGTCCTGCACACTTTACACACCTAAATCAGGAAAATTAACCTCCAGGGGACCATTAAAAAAAAAATGCATAGGGCCTAATCGTACGCTATTTTTTAATGATTCCAATACTTTGAACCACAAATTTGGACCCCACAACGTTGTGAAGTCAGGTTTTTGATCCCACGGGGATAGAAATACAAACACATACACACAAGTCAGAAATGACCATGTGAGGACCAATACACACACTGCAGTACCTATGTTTGACCACTTGTCCTGCACACTTTACACACCTAAATCAGGAAAATTAACCTCCAGGGGACCATCTAAAAAAAAGAAAAAAATGCATAGGGCCTAATCTAACGCTATTTTCTAATGATTCCAATGCTTTGGACCAAATATTTAGACCACACAACATTGTGAAATGTCAGGTTTTTGGTCCCACGGGTTATAGAAATGAAAAAAACCCACACACACATCAGAAATGACCATGTGGGGACCAATACACACACTGCAGTACCTATGTTTGACCACTTGTCCTGCACACTTTACACACCTAAATCAGGAAAATTAACCTCCAGGGGACCATCCATCCATTTTCTACCGCTTATTCCCTTTGGGGTCGCGGGGGGCGCTGGAGCCTATCTCAGCCATCTAAAAAAAAGAAAAAAATGCATAGGGCCTAATCGGACGCTATTTTGTAATGATTCCAATGCTTTGGACCAAAAATTTAGACCCCACTGCGTTGCGAAATGTCAGGTTTTTGATCCCACTGGGATAGAAATAAAAAAAAACACACATGTCAGAAATGACCACATGGGGACCAATTCACACACTGCAGTACCTATGTTTGACCACTTGTCCAGCACACTTTACACACCTAAATCAGGAAAATTGACCTCCAGGGGACCATTTAAAAAAAGAAATAAATGCATAGGGCCTAATCAGAGGCCGTTTTCTATTGATTCCAATGCATTGGACCAAAAATTTGGACCCCACGGCGTTGTGAAATGTCAGGTCGTTGGTCCCACGGGGATAGAAATACAAACACAAACACAGAGTCACGCTTGACCGCGGACCAAGCTCTGCTCACCTGGTTCATCCTGGGCAGGTCTTTGATGGTCTCGTTCTTGGGCTCCTTCTCCTTGGCCCACATCCTCAGGTAGTACCTGTAGTCCTCTGGCAGCAGACGCAGGTCAAAGGTTAATGGCGGCATCAAACACTCACGTCTCAAAGTCTCGGACGTCTACCTTTCTTCTCCTCACTGGACCTGCCTCCTTCTGGGTCCTTCTTGTCCTCCTCCCCTGCAAAACATCATCATCATCATCATCATCATCATGATCATCATCATCATCATCATCACCATCATGGTCGCCACAGACCCAGTCATTACTTCAACCTCAGGACCTGAAGTTTGTTAGCTTAATAGGCCACACCCCCATCAGTGATGTCATTGAGCACAAGTAGGGATGGGTGCCAAATTTAGTACTTTTATAGGCACCGACCGGACTGAATTCTGTCGGTACTATCGGGTATCGTTTCACGTAAAATGGAACAGTGCCATATTTGGATATTGGTTGCACCTGACGTCAGACTAAACACCGGCTCATGTTAACAGTCACTCAAGCGGCACTTAGAGGGAGTTTGGCTGAATCCGGAGATGGCAGTCCACCCTTTTCCGGGCCTGGGAACCATGGACTCGGACTTGAAAGTGCTGATTGTTAGCATGTTAGCATAATACTTTTGGCATGCTAGCTCTTTTAGCTCATTTATTTTGTTACTTGATGCTATCTGGCCAGCATGCTAACTGTTAGCATTTCAGTTTGGCTTTAGCTCCTCAGCATTCACACTAAATTTCTACAAACCCCGTTTCCATCTGAGTTGGGAAATTGTGTTAGATGTAAATATAAACTGAATACAATGATTTGCAAATCATTTTCAACCCATATTCAGTTGAATATGCTACAAAGACAACATATTTGATGTTCCAACTGATAAACATTTTTTGTTTGCTAATAATCATTAACTTTAGAATTTGATGCCAGCAACACGTGACAAAGAAGTTGGGATGGATGGCAATAAATACAGATAAAGTTGAGGAATGCTCATCAAAGATTTATTTGGAACATCCCACAGGTGAACAGGCTAATTGGGAACAGGTGGGTGCCATGATCGGGTATAAAAGTAGATTCCATGAAATGCTCAGTCATTCACAAACAAGGATGGGGCGAGGGTCACCACTTTGTCAACAAATTTCCCGGGCGCGGCACCGCTGCTGCCCACTGCTCCCCTCACCTCCCAGGGGGTGAACAAGGGGATGGGTTAAATGCAGAGGACAAATTTCACCACACCTAGTGTGTGTGTGACAATCATTGGTATTTTAACTTAACTTAAAATGCGTGAGCAAATTGTTGAACAGTTTAAGAAAAACATTTCTCAATCAGCTATTGCAAGGAATTTAGGGATTTCACCATCTACGGTCCGTAATATCATCAAAGGGTTCAGAGAATCTGGAGAAATCACTGCACGTAAGCAGCTAAGCCTGTGACCTTCGATCCCTCGGGCTGTACTGCATCAACAAGCGACATCAGTGTGTAAAGGATATCACCACATGGGCTCAGGAACACTTCAGAAACCCACTGTCAGTAACTACAGTTGGTCGCTACATCTGTAAGTGCAAGTTAAAACTCTCCTATGCAAGGCGAAAACCGTTTATCAACAACACCCAGAAACGCCGTCGGCTTCGCTGGGCCTGAGCTCATCTAAGATGGACTGATACAGAGTGGAAAAGTGTTTTGTGGTCTGACGAGTCCACAATTCAAATTGTTTTGGGAAACTGTGGACGTCGTGTCCTCCGGACCAAAGAGGAAAAGAACCATCCGTATTGTTATAGGCACAAAGTTGAAAAGCCAGCATCTGTGATGGTATGGGGGTGTATTAGTGCCCAATACATGGGTAACTTACACATCTGTGAAGGCGCCATTAATGCTGAAAGGCACATACAGGTTTTGGAGCAACATATGTTGCCATCCAAGCAACGTTACCATGGACGCCCCTGCTTATTTCAGCAAGACAATGCCAAGACACGTGTTACATCAACGTGGCTTCATAGTAAAAGAGTGCGGGTACCAGACTGGCCTGCCTGTAGTCCAGACCTGTCTCCCATTGAAAATGTGTGGCGCATTATGAAGCCTAAAATACCACAACGGAGACCCCCGGACTGTTGAACAACTTAAGCTGTACATCAAGCAAGAATGGGAAATAATTCCACCTGAGAAGCTTAAAAATGTGTCTCCTCAGTTCCCAAACGTTTACTGAGTGTTGTTAAAAGGAAAGGCCATGTAACACAGTGGTGAACATGCCCTTTCCCAACTACTTTGGCACGTGTTGCAGCCATGAAATTCTAAGTTAATTATTATTTGCAAAAAAAAAATAAAGTTTATGAGTTTGAACATCAAATATTTTGTCTTTGTAGTGCATTCAACTGAATATGGGTTGAAAAGGATTTCCAATCATTGTATTCCGTTTATATTTACATCTAACACAATTTCCCAACTCATATGGAAACGGGGTTTGTAGTTCTTGGAAAAATATCTATATATTATACTGGTTCCAAAATTTGATTAATCTCATTAAAACGATTAATCCTGAACTATAAATGATAAATAAACACTTTGTAAGGCGCAATATAACACATTGAGCTTCCTGGAGGAAGCTACTTCCTAGTTAGACAACATACAATAGATAGCCTATACAGTACTGCCATCTAATGTCTTGGAAGTGCAACTGTATTGCACATGAAACTCAAATGTAATAGGAAAACAAGATAGAACAACTGAACCGCATAGTTATCATAATCAGCTCATTTTAAATGTTACAATAAAATATATATTTTATTACAGTTTTCTTACTCTGAATTTTTATACACAGACATTTTTCTTACACTGAATTTGTATACATCAAAATTTATTTTACAATGAATACATCCATCCATCCATTTTCTACCACTTGTCCCGTTTGGAATATTTTTACAACTGCCATTTTTTTTACAATGAATTTTTTTATACATAATTTTTTTAAACAGATTTTTTTACACCAAATTTTTACATACCGGTACTAAATTTTTGACACTTATTATTTTTTTATTTTTTTTACATAATTTTAAAACACAATTTTAACACTGAATATTTGAGAACAAACATTTTTATTCAATAAAACAATCAGCATAATTTGATGTAAAAAAAATTCAATTCGCAAAATTCAAACGCACAATATTCAGTTCCATAAATTTAGTGTCAAATAAGGCTTCCGTGATAAAGACACAAAGGAACGTCGATACAGAAGTGCACAGATTTGAGACTTTTAGACATTCCGTTGTCAGCCTATCAAATGCGATCACTTGCACTGGGGCGGGGCCAAGGGGCCGAAATGTAGGGATGATGTTCGAAACCGGTTCTCCAGGTTGTTCGATAAGAAAAGAACCGATTCCATTGACTCAAATCCCTTTTTGAGAACCGGTTCCCGTTATCGAGGCCACTATAGTAAAGAAAAAGAGTTGGTTCTTTATTCGAATCCCTGGGAACGAATCCCTTCCCACAGGAAATGCCCTATGGGACGGCAATGTTATGCCCATTTGATTGTAGACTCCTACTAACACCTTGTGGCGATATGAAAATACTACGCGTCATTAGTTTGGGCACTTCCGGGTTGGCGACGTCAGTTCAGTTCATGAGACAATTGAGAAGTAGACAAGTTGTGTTAGCTCTTACAAGCCTTGGAAAAGATATGTCTGTAAGTAAACTGTTTAACTTGTTTATGTAACTCAATATTAAGGTGGAAAGTGGTTAAGTTTGATACTAAGATGTTTATTGAAAAACGATTTTTGTGCACTGTTTCAATGGATGTTTTGAGGACTTAAAATGGCTGCCAGTCGTGTATTTCCACCATCGAAATAGTTTCAACACTCAGAAGTATTTGTTTGATGATAGTATTGTATATTTGTGTGAAGCCAATATTTACATATTGTGTATTAAATTTCAGTATGTTAATCGAATCACATAGCTTATATATTTGTCATTGTGTGTATTTCAGTTTAAAAAAAATAATAACAGTCCAGTGCTAGACAAAAGTAAAGATAGGAAAAGACAAAGCAAGATCAACAACAATAAAGAGCCTAAATGGATTAATCTGCTTTGGAACTTTATTAGACGTCTTGGATTGTTTGTTAGCTGTCTGCCTGTGTGTGTAGTTAGTATGTTCCAATAGCAGCAGAAGTGCACTTTTTGGATAGCTGTATTATTTTCAGTTTTGTGTCCAAGGGACTGATTTTATTTAACACTATATTATTATTTATACACCTATAGTGATCACAGAGACAGTTTGTTTTTGTGTTACTGTATATATTTGTTTTTCTGAAAAATCCCACTTATAATAAATAAATGATAAATGGGTTGTACTTGTATAGCGCTTTTCTACCTTCAAGGTACTCAAAGCGCTTTGACACTACTTCCACATTTACCCATTCACACACACATTCACACACTGATGGAGGGAGCTGCCATGCAAGGCGCTAACCAGCACCCATCAGGAGCAAGGGTGAAGTGTCTTGCTCAGGACACAACGGACATGACGAGGTTGGTACTAGGTGGGGATTGAACCAGGGACCCTCGGGTCGCGCACGGCCACTCTTCCACTGCGCCACGCCGTCCCACTTAATATACTTTGGGTAAAAACAGTCAATTTATTTTATTTTTTTTTGGGTGGGGGGGGGGGGGGGGGGGGTAACAGTCAATATTTATTTTTTTATTTTATTTTATTTTATTCTTATAAAATAAAAGTGAGCTTTTGTTAAACCAAATATTGTGTTTTTTTCCATATACAACAACCTATCTGGATTCGATAAGAGAATTGATAAGGAATCGGTTCGATAATGCTCGAACTCGATAATTTCTTATCAAACATCATCCCTACCGAGATGTTCTTAAAGCTACAGGCACAAACCTGTTGGGACTTCCTGCGGGCTCACATTGTCCACGCTGGGCAGGAAGGAATCTTCCGGATAAAAGAAGAAGGACACAGGGAAAGAAGATTGGAAGCAGAGTAGAAGAGGAGTTTCACACTTGTATCAACAACACCCACACACAGGAATGACTAGTGCGTGTGTGCACCTTGCAGCGGGTCCTCTGTGAAGAACTGGGAAGCTTCCAATGCAGACTCCGCCTCCTCAGGACAAAATGCTGCCACCCACACAAAGAACCAGTCAGGATTGTGTTTACTGGGATCACACACACGGCCATAAACACACACACGCACACAGGTACACACGCACACACAGACCCGTGTGGGGGCGGAGTTACCAGGCGGGAGGTGGAGCTTGTAGAGTAGTTTGAGCTTCTCCGTCATGTCTCCGTGGTACATGCCGCCTGCACACACACGAAACAAGGCAGTAAGTCCACGTGTCGGTTGGCGTTGTACGCGTCCACTCACTGAGCGCCGTGATGAACTCCTTGAAGTTGACCAGGCCGTCCTGGTTCTGGTCCAGGATTCTGAAGAGGCGCGCCGACAGCGTGGTGGTGTGGTCTCCGCAGATCCAGGGGGCGAGGGCGGCGAACAGCTGGCTGAACTGGAGCGGGTCGATGCGGTACTGCTCCAGGTAGGGCAGACTCGGGTCGTGGCGCTCGGCCGCGGAGCTGCTGGAGCCCCAGTAGCAACTGGTCATGTGCTTGGACTGAAAGAGACCGGAAGAGGGCGGGACCGCGTTGACACCGGGGAGCTGTCAATCATGTGACTTGGGACAGGCGTTCCCACCTTGAAGAGACAGTAAAGCTCCTCCAGCTCCTCGATGCTGAAGGCCGACTCCGTCATCATCGCTCTCACCTGCGCACAAACGCACCCGTCAGCGCTCAGCCCGCGTTAGCACGTTAGCATTCGCCGGCGCCATCACCCACCACGCTTCGTTTGGCGGTGTCCTCCAGCGACTGGATGACCTTTAACCTCTGTTTGAACCTCATCTGCTCAATGACATCTGAGCGAAGGCTGCCGAACTTCTGCTGACACGACAGGAAGCATCAGTCAGTGTCCAAAAGTTTTTTTAACGTCAGCATTCTAATATTAGAATGATAGCTTTTTTAGCAAATTTTGCAGGTATACACCTTAGCGTCAAATATTTAGTTACTTGACAAATGCTACCTGTTAGCATGCTAACGTTAGAAGGCGAGCTTGTAGTTAATATAAAATAAGTATACACCTCAGCATCAAATATTTTGTTACTTGACAAATGCTATCTCTTAGCATGCTAACGTTAGAAGGCCAGCTTTATGCAAATGTTATCGGTATACACCTCAGCATCGAATATTTTGTTACTTGACTGATGCTAACTGTTAGCATGTTAACGTCAGAAGGCTAGCTTATAGTTAATTTAATAGGTATACATCTCAGCATCGAATATTTAGTTACTTGACAAATGCTACCTGTTAGCATGCTAACGTTAGAAGGCTAGCTTGTAGCTAATTTTATACGTATACTCCTTAGCGTCGATTATTTTGTTACTTGACAAATGCTACCTGTTAGCATGCTAACAGTAGAAGGCTAGCTTTAAGCTAATTTTATTGGTATACTCCTTAGCATCGAATATTTTGTTACTTGACAAATGCTACCTGTTAGCATGCTAACAGTAGAAGGCTAGCTTTTAGCAAATGTTATCGGTATACACCTCAGCATCGAATATTTAGTTACTTGACAAATGCTACCTGTTAGCATGCTAACAGTAGAAGGCTAGCTTTTAGCTAAGTTTATAGGTATACTCCTTAGCGTCGAATATTTTGTTACTTGACAAATGCTGCCTGTTAGCATGCTAACGTTAAAAAGCTAGCTTTAAATTAATTCTATAGGTATATATATATATATATATATATATATATAATACAAATACTGTTAACAAACACTTGACTTTAATATTTTTTCCTATTCAGCCACACAAACATCATCTTTAAACCACTCAAAATTGTACTATAAATAAGAGTATACCAGAGTCCTATGTACACCATAGTAATTTATTGATATGGCGCATAATGTCCTCCTTTTTGGTGTCATGGAAATGGTCACCCTAACTCCTCAGCGTCGAATATTTTGTTACTTGACAAATGCTAGGAGTTAGCCCAAGACCGTACAGTTTTTGACTGAGACATTATGATTTCCGCAGTTAGACTGAGATCGTACAGTTTTTGAGTGAGACTATTCGGCCCCAGGAGTTAGACTGAGACCATACGGTTTTAGGAGTTCAACTGACACGATACGACTTCAGGAGTTAGACTAAGACCATACGGTTTTAGGAGTTCATTTGAGATATTTTCCAGGAATTAGATCGAGACCATATGGTTTTAGGAGTTCAACTGACACGATACGACTTCAGGAGTTAGACTAACACCATACTGTTTTAAGAGTTCATTTGAGACAATACGGTTCCAGGAATTAGGTCGAGACCATTCGTTTTTTGACTGAGGCCTAATGGCTCCAGGTGTTAGCCCGAGAATGAGACTATTCAGACCCAGGAGTTAGACCGTGACCACACAATTTCAGGAGTTCCTCTGAGACGATACGGCTTCAGGAGTTAGATTGAGACCATACGGTTTTAGGAGTTCAACTGAGAGTATACTGCTTCAGAAGTTAGACTGAGACGATACGGTTTTAAGAGTTCAATTGAGACCAAACGGTTTTAAGAGTTTATCTGAGACGATACAGCTGCAAGAGTTAAGTCGAGACCATACTGTTTTTGACTGACGCTTAATGGCTCCAGGAGTTAGACCAAGACCATACGGTGTATGACAGACTGTACGGCTACAGGAGTTAGACCGGGACTGTACGGTTTTTGACTGAGACATTATGACTTCAGTAGTTAAGCCGAGATTGTACAGTTTCTGAATGAGACTATTCAGACCCAGGAGTTAGACCGTGACCACATAATTTTAGGAGTACATCTGAGACTATACGACTCCAGGAGTTAGACTGAGACTAGAGATGTCCGATAATGGCTTTTTTACCGATATCCGATATTCCGATATTGTCCAACTCTTAATTACCGATACCGATATCAACCGATACCGATATATACAGTCGTGGAATTAATACATTATTATGCCTAATTTTGTTGTGATGCCCCGCTGGATGCATTAAACAATGTAACAAGGTTTTCCAAAATAAATCAACTCAAGTTATGGAAAAAAATGCCAACATGGCACTGCCATATTTATTATTGAAGTCACAAAGTTTCTCTTGTTATATTCTTATTTTACTGTTATATTTTTATTGTGATTGTTGCTTTTTATTTTTATTCTTATTGTAATATTTTTCTATTCTGTTCCTATTTATACCCCCATTATTTACTTTTCAAATTCGATCTCAATTCTGTACACTGCAGCTGGAATTTTAATTTTCCTGAGGGAACTCTCCTGAAGGAATCAATAAAGTACTATCTATCGATCTATCCAAACAGCAGCTTGGAATTTGGGACATGCTCTCCCTGAGAGAGACTATGAGGAGGTTGAGGTGGGCAGGGTTGGGGTGGGTGGGGGTAGGGGGTAGCGTCCCGGAAGAGTTAGTGCTGCAAGGGATTCTGGGTATTTGTTCTGTTGTGTTTATGTTGTGTTACCGTGCGGATGTTCTCCCGAAATGTGTTTGTCATTCTTGTTTGGTGTGGGTTCACAGTGTGGCGCATATTTGTAACAGTGTTAAAGTTGTTTATACGGCCACCCTCAGTGTGACCTGTATGGCTGTTGCATTGATTTGTGATGAGAACAGCTGGTAGATATTATGTGATTCGGACGGCACACACGCAAAGGAAATGCCTTTAAAGTTTATTGGCACTCTGTACTTCTCCCTACCTCCGTGTACACAGCGGCGTTTTAAAACGTCATACATTTTACTTTTAGAAACCGATACCGATAATTATGAAACCGATACCGATAATTTCCGATATTACATTTTAAAGCATTTATCGGGCTACCGATATTATCGGACATCCCTAACTGAGACCATACGGTTTTAGAAGTTCAACTGAGACGATACGGCTTCAGAAGTTAAGTCGAGACCATACAGAGGCTTAATGGCTCCAGGAGTTAGACCGAGACCATACGCTGTATGACAGACAGTACGGCTACAGGAGTTAGACCGTATGGTTTTTGAATGAGACTATTCAGACCAAGGAGTCAGACCGTCACCACACACCACAAAAAGGAGTTCATCTGAGACTATACGACTCCAGGAGTTAGACTGAGACTATACGATTTTAGGAGTTCAACTGAGACAATACGGCTTCAGGAATTAGACTGAGACCATACGGTTTTAGGAGTTCAACTGAGACAATATGGCTTCAAGAGTTAGACCAAGACCATACAGTTTTAGGAATTCAACTGAGACATTATGTCTTCAGGAGTTAGATCGAGACCATACGGTTTTAAGAGTTCAACTGAGACATTATGACTTCAGGAGTTAGACCGAGATTCTACGGTTTTTGAATGAGACTATTCGGACTCAGGAGTTAGACCGTGACCACACAACGTTAGGAGTTCATCTGAGACTATACGACTCCAGGAGTTAGACCGAGACCATAAGGTTTTAGGAGTTCAATTGAGACAATACGGCTTCAGGAGTTAAACTGAGACTATACGGTTTTAGGAGTTAAACTGAGACATTATGACTTCAGGAGTTAGACCGAGATTGTACGGTTTCTGAATGAGACTATTCAGACCCAGGAGTTCGACCGTGACCACACAATTTTAGGAGTTCATCTGAGACTATATGACTCCATGAGTTAGACCGAGACCATACGGTTTTAGGAGTTCAACTGAGACAATATGGCTTCGAGAGTTAGACCGAAACAATACGGTTTTAGGAGTTCAACTGAGAAAATATGGCTTCAAGAGTTAGACCGAAACAGTACGGTTTTAGGAGTTCAACTAAAACTATACAACTGCAAGAGTTAAACAGAGACTAGACGGCTTCAGTAGTGAGACTATTTATCTCTCTCTCTCTCTCTCTTAATCTATCAATGACCCTCTGACCTCGTATGATGACTTGATGAGTTCAAAGATGTCGATCTCAGGCGGCGGTTCGTCTCCACTAGTTAGCAGTGCATGCAGATGAGGAACAGGCGACGCTCCGACCTGCTTATTAACGACATTATCCAGGTACCTACACACACACACCAGTGTATATAATAAGATTCACAGTCATTGTAAGAAGTGGGCGGATCTAGAGTGAGGACCCATGCAGAACTGTACCTGCCCAAAATGGTCATAGCTTCCCCCTCGTCACTACAGGACAACAAGGCATTCATGTTGTCATGCAGCACTGCCAGTGCCACCTGCAGGTGGATAAAGGTGTGTGCAGGTCAATACTCAACACACAGTAAAAAGTGGCGGGGCACGGGGGTTCTACCTGAAAGATGACTTTGATGCCCTCGTAAAAAAAGCAGTCGACGAGCAGGACGGCACTATCAAAGGGCATCACGGACAGGAAGAGGGTAAGGAACCAGGACAGGCTGATGGTGGAGATGACCCCCAGTTCCTGCATGTGGTCATGCAACAGGGGGAGGAAGCCTTGGGTCAGGTCTTCAAACACGCCCTGATCTACCAGAGCTCCTGCAAACAGAAGACATGTCTGTCAGCAACAGCAACCAGACAGTAACGCACCGTGGAAACCTTCTTCCTGGAATACTCAGGTACTGAAATAAAGTCATACTGGAATACTCAGGTACTAGGACGAAGTCGTACTTTAATATTAGGGAACTGAAAAAAAGTCATACATGAATACTGGGGTACTGAAATAAAGTCATACTGGATTACACAGGTACTAAGATGAAGTCATACTTGAATATTAGGCTACTGAAATAAAGTCATACATGAATACTCAGGTACTGAAATAAAGTCATACTGGATTACTCCGGTACTAGGATGAGGTCATACTTGAATATTAGGGTACTGAAATAAAGTTATACACGAATACTCAGGTACTAGAAATAAAGTCATCGGGTACTGAAATAAAGTCTTAGATGAATACTCAGGTACTAGAATAAAGTCATAGGGTACTGAAATAAAGTCATACATGAATACTCAGGTACTAGAAATAAAGTCATAGGGTACTGAAATAAAGTCATACATGAATACTCAGGTACTGAAATAAAGACATACTGGAATACTCAGGTACTAGGATGACGTCATACTTGAATATTAGGGTACTGAAATAAAGTCAGACATGGATACTCAGGTACTAGAAATAAAGTCATAGGGTACTGAAATAAAGTCTTACATGAATACTCAGGTACTAGAATAAAGTCATAGGGTACTGAAATAAAGTCATACATGAATACTCAGGTACTAGAATAAAGTCATAGGGTACTGAAATAAAGTCATACGTGAATGGGGGGGGTAGCGGGTGTGTATATTGCAACCCGGAAGAGTTAGGGCTGCATGGTATTCTGGGTATTTGTTTTGTTGTGTTTATGTTGTGTTACGGTGCCGATGTTCTCCCGAAATGTCTGTTATTCTTGTTTGGTGTGGATTCACAGTGTGGCGTATATTTCTAACAGTGTTAAAGTTATTTATACGGGCAACGTCAGTGTAAACTGTATCGCTGTTGGCCAAGTTTGCATTGCATTTACGTGTGTGTGCGTGTTGAAGTCGCACATATTTTGTGATCGGGCCGGCACGTTGTTAGAATGGATGAAAAGCAGACGTGACGACAGCTCGTGGAGGACGATAAACGCAGTACCTTGAAAGCACACCCCCAAGACTGTGGACGAGATATAATGACTGATGAACAACTTCGTTCGATAATGAAAGATGCCTCAGCTCAAAGCTTGAGCCCCGACCGACATTATTGAACTAGCATCCAAGAAAAGATGGCAGGTATCTGGCTTGGGCACATCAGATTAGATCAGTGTGTTGCAAACTGAGCAATTTAAAGTCCTGAATGGTTGGTTTATTCATTGTTATTTTATTTTCTAATTCATTAGCCTGTGGAAAAAGTTAATGTTGATATTTACCTCAGAAGGCTACAAATAGAAAAGAGGCATTCAATTTTTATTTAAATTGTATTTGATATGCCATTGATATTTTTTAATTATTATTATTATTATTTGAAACTCGATTTTGCATGTCACTATAAAGTTATATATGCCTTGCTTGTTCAATATTCAATGCAAAACTTGTTTGAGTCCCTATTAAAAGGTTAATTTGTTCAACCTTGGCCCGCGGCTTTGTTCAGTTTTAAATTTTGGCCCACTCTGTATTTGAGTTTGACACCCCTGGTCTATTGTGAGCAAACTGTGGTGCTGAATTTCCCCCAAGGATCAATAAAGTCCTACATGAATACTCAGGTACTAGAAATAAAGTCATAGGGTACTGAAATAAAGTCATACATGAATATTCAGGTACTGAAATAAAGTCATACTGGAATATTCAGGTACTAGGATGACGTCATACTTGAATATTAGGGTACTGAAATAAAGTTAGACATGGATACTCAGGTACTAGAAATAAAGTCATAGGGTACTGAAATAAAGTCATACATGAATACTCAGGTACTAGAATAAAGTCATAGGCTACTGAAATAAAGTCATACATGAATACTCAGGAACTGAAATAAAGTCATACTGGATTACTCTGGTACTAGGATGAGGTCATACTTGAATATTAGGGTACTGAAATAAAGTCATACATGAATACTCGGGTACTGAAATAAAGTCATACTGGAATACTCAGGTACTAGGATGAGGTCCTACTTGAATATTGGGGTACTGAAATAAAAAGTTATACATGAATACTCAGGTACTGAAATAAAGTCATACTGGAATACTCAGGGACTAGGATAAATTCAGTTGAATATTTTGTTTCTAGAATGAAGTCATACTGGAACTTAGGTACTAGTATAAAGTCATCTTGATTACTCAGGTACTAGGATAAAGTCATACATTCACAAGTACTAGGATTAAGACAGACTGGAATATATATAGTCACACGAGAATATTACGGTACTTGAAAAAAGAGGTACTGGTATCAGGTAATAGGATAGTCCAAATGGAAACATTTGGTACTAGGATTAAGTAATCCTGGAATACTCTGGTAGTATGATAAAGTCATACTGGAATGCTCTGGTACTAGGATAAAGTAATACTAGATTACTCGGGTATTAGATTAAAGAGTACTTGGATAGAGTCAAACTGGGACAATTACATATCAGGGAAATAGTTATTGGATCCTCAGGACTAGAATAGAAGGATCAGAAGATCCGACAAAGTAGATTGGTAAAGAGATGCTGCAATACTCAGGTACTGAAATTAAGTCATTCTTAAATACTGAGGTACTTGGATAAAGTCATACTTGAATACTCGGATACTAGCATAAAGAGTTCCAGGATACTTCAGTACTCGGGTAAAGTAATCCTGGAATACTCGGGTCGTCGGATAAAGTAATAGTGGAATACTCTGGTACTAGGATAAAGAGACCCTTGGATACTCGGGTTCTTGGATAGAGTCAAACTGGTATACTACGATATTAGGATAAAGTCACACTTGAATACTAAGGTACGAAGACAAAGTCACACTGGAATATTCAGGTACTAGGATAAAGTATTCCAAGATACTCAGGTACTAGGATAAGTCATACTTGAATACTTAGGTCCCTAGGAAATAGAAATCCGGGTTACTCAAGTAGGATAAAGAGACCGGGATACTCGGGTACTAGGATAAAGATATCCAAGATACACAGGTACTAGGATAAGAAGATTCAGGATACCTAGATACTAGGATAAAGGGATCCAGGACACTTAGGTACTAGAATAAAGAGATCCAGGATACTTAGGTACGAGGATAAAAATGTCCAGGACACATAGGTACTAGGATAAAGAGGTCCAGGTTACTTAACTACGATGATAAAGAGACCAGGAGACTTAGGTACTAGGATAAAAAAGATCCAGGATTCTTAGGTACTAGGATAAAGAGATCCAGGATACTCAGTTACTATGGTAAAGAGATCCAGGATACTTAGGTACTAGGATAAAGAGATCCAGGATACTTAGGTACTAGGATAAAGAGATCCAGGATACTTGGGTACTAGGATAAAGATATCCAGGATACTTGGGTACTAGGATAAAGTGATCCAGGATATTACGTTACTAGGATAAAAGATCCAGGATACGGGGGTACAAAGATGTGGGGTGGGGAACTGACCTACGACCCTGGTGTTGTAGTAGTCAGGCAGCATGCGTTCACAAAGCGCCACCAGCAGCCAGAAGGCTTCTTCCTCCGTACAGTAAAGGAGCAGCACCGACGTGACGATGTTCATGGCCTGCAGGGGGTGGAGTCAGTCACACCACCAATACACGTAAGGACTCTTCAGTCATTTTGTCACTGAAGCAACACCTGAGGTTTCCTACCTGGCAGTATCCGATTCCCGGGTTTCTGTGGGCGTAGGCGGTGAGGACGCGCCGCAGCGCCGCGATGCCCGTCTCGTTCTGGAAGGCTCTGTGTTCAGGCATGGAGCGGTGAAGGTCGCGCTCGATCTCCTCCGTCGCCAAGGAACAAAGCCCCATGGCCTGCTCCACCAGGTCGCCATAGTAACCGACATGAGTCGCCATCTGGTTCTGCGCTCCTGCGGAGACGAGTCGAATCGATGACGCAAGACGGACAGGCGCCGACACGGAGGAGGAAAACGAGGTGGTACCTGAGAAGAGCAACCACAGCTCTCCCCTCAGGCGCTCCGGAATGCCACTGAGGACCAGCTCTCTGGTTCTGGAGGTTCTGTACATGCAGACGCCACGGCCAAACTCAGAGAAGTGGATGTTCCACGCCTCCACCTTCATCTTCTCCTTCATCTGCAAGACAAGACACCATGCGGTTGACTGCTGCATCCGTTCCAGAGAACGCCTTTTTTAGCAAAGTCTCAGAACCAGAATCAGAAACACTGATTTTCAACACAATCCCATTCAAGAGCAGACATACATTACAGGGAGATAGAATAGGACCGCTGACAGGTCAGCAAAGGTGGGAAAAGGGTAAGGGGGTCCGGGGGGGTGGTGAGTAAAAAAAGGTTCGGTCTCAGACTGGGCTCCTAGGGAGGGGGTCCAGACTGAGGACAATAGCCATAAGCACACAAACATGTTACATAGAATCCACAAGACACGCAACAGAAGGGAGGGAGTGGGGGCTACGGTGGTAGGCTGCTGCTATCTAAGGCGCTGCTCGGCTGTCCATCACCCCAAGATGATTCAGGCGGTGGTGGAGGCATAGGGGTGGGGGCGGGGGTATGTGTGTGCATATGCCTATGGTCCAGGGTGTAGTGTTGTTGTGTCTAAGGCATGGGTGTCAAACTCTGGCCCGCGGGCCAAATTTGGCCAGCCGTGTAATTTCACTTGGCCCTTGAGGCGATATCAAATTAACACTAAAGCTGGCCCGCATATATACTGCGGCGGTGCCGCGGTAACACCGCATTCACCACTGATTCTAGTACTTGCCAACCCTCCCGGGAGTCTTCCAAACTTCAGCGCCCCTCCCAAAAATCGTCACGTCTGCTTTTCAGCCAGTCCAACGAGTGCTGGCCCAGTCACATAACATGTGCGGCTTCTGCACACACACACAATTGAATGCAATGCATACTTGATCAACAGCGATACAGGTTACACTGAAGGTAGCCAAATAAAAAACTTTAACACTTTTAGAAATATACGCCACACTGGGAATTCACACCAAACAAAAATGGCAAAACATTTCGGGAGAACATCCACACCGTAACACAACATAAACACAACAGAACAAATACCCAGAACCCTTTGCAGCACTAACTCTTCTGGGACGCTACAAGGTGTGTGTGTGTGGGGGGGGGGAGGTTTGGTAGTAGCGGGGGTGTATTTTGTAGCGTCCCGGAAGAGTTAGTGCTGCAAAGGATTCTGGGTATTTGTTCTGTTGTGTTTATGTTGTGTTACGGTGCGAATGTTCTCCCGAAATGTGTTTGTCATTCTTGTTTGGTGTGGATTCACATTGTGGCGTATATTTCTAACAGTGTTAAAGTTTTTTATATTTGCACCCTCAGTGTAACCTGTATGGCTGTTGATGAAGTATGCTTGCATTCACTCGTGTGTGCATGCAGAAGCCGTACATATTTTGTGTCTGGGTCTGAACGATGTTAGAATGGATGAAAAGCGGACGTGACGATAGCTCGTAGAGTATGTTAAAGGCAGTGCATTTAAGACACGCCCCTAAGACTGTGGTCCGGGTGGACTACGAGATATAATGACTGATGAACAGCTTTGTTCGATAATGAAGGTTGCCTCAGCTCAAAGCCTGAGACCCGACATTAATGAACTAGCATCCAAGAAAAGATGGCAGGTATGTGGCTTGGGCACATCAGATTAGATCAGTGTGTTGCAAACTGAGCAGTTTAAAGTCCTGAATGGTTGTTTTATTCATTGTTATTTTATTTTCAAATTTATTAGCCTGTGGAAAAAGTTCATGTTAATATTTACCTCAGAAGGCTGCAAATAGAAAAGAGGCATTACATTTTTATCTAAATTTTATTTGATATGCCATTGATATTTTATTATTATTATTATTATTATTATTATTTGAAACTCGATTTTGCATGTCACTATAAAGTTATATAAGCCTTGCTTGTTCAATATTTAATGCAAAACTTGTTTGGGTCCCTATTAAAAGGTTAATTTGTTCAACCTTGGCCCGCGGCTTTGTTCAGTTTTAAATTTTAGCCCACTCTGTATTTGAGTTCGACACCCCTGGTCTAAGGCCTAAAGAGGTGGAGAAATGTAAAAACTCACCGCTTTGGGTCCCAGGTCCTCTGGGGCGTCTTTCTGGTAGAGCTGCAGCAGACCTTGTCTGGCTGTGGGCACATCTGGGTGGTAATGGCGCCCCCTGTGGACGGCCTGAGAGGCTACAGAGGAGGAGGGCGCCTGGAGGCACACAACGAGAAAAGGTGAGACGGACGCCGACAGCCGCTAGACCGAGACAAGCTACGCAACGAGTGACGCACCGCATGACTCAAGGCCGACAGCGGACTCGTGTCCCCCCACGAGCTCTCTGGGGTCCTCTGCAGGAAGTCGGAAATGCGCTGGACGAGGAAGTCCCGGTCTTTGAGGTTGGCGAACAGGAAGTTCATCTTGTTCTTGGTGCTGATGGAGACGGGACACGGCAGCACGCTGCTGCTGTCGGCCTTCTCCACCACTGACACCTGCGGGGCAAAGGACGCGGTCATTCCGACATGTCCCGAAACGTGCACGTCTCCCGGCGTCACCTCTCTGAGCGGGATGATCAGCTGGCACAGGTCTTCCTCTCGGCTGTTGAAGCAGATGTAGTTGTTGGAGATGAACAGTTGGCCCACCACGTGCATTTTGGCGAAGGGCGTCCACAGCGTGCAGTCGGTGTGTCCGTCCAGGCGCTCGTCCTGCGTCAGCCGGAAGGTGATCCGGTAGCGCTCGTTCTTTGCCCGGGCGTCCAAGTCCCTGCGGCGGCAAAGACACAGATCAGAGTCCTGACGCGTGGCGAGGAGACTTTCCTGACGGGAGCGAGGACCTCTTGAGCACGGAGACGTTCTTGAGGGTCTTGCAGGGCTTGGGCAGCGAGCGGTCGGCGGCGAAGGCCTCGTTGTCGAGCAGCTGGCGCATGGCCATGTTGGCGAGCTGCTCCATCAGCTTGAAGGTGTCGTTGATTTTCAGGAACATGGAGAAGAAATGCTCCGTGTGGCGAGTGCTGACGCGAACGCTCTCCGGGAACAGCAAGGTGGCGTTCTTGTCCAGCTGCGTCACTTCCGTCCACTGAACCACCAGCGTCACTGAGGGGGGTAGGGGGGTGAGGGAGTCGATACCACTGCTTTTCTTTCCGCTACCAAGTACAATTCAGCCTGGTATCGGTTTGTGCAAATATACCTAACGTGTATGCTCAAATTTAAAAACTGGTGTATTTTCAAATAATACCATCCATCCATTTTCTACTGTTTGTACCTATTGTGGCATATCCATCTAAAAAAATCGCATATAAAAATGTAAGAAAAAGGATCAAAACATTGGAATGTAATGAGAAAAAAATGTATTTTTTAAGACTACAACTAATAAAATACTTAGTCAACTATAACACAAAGCTTTGTCTATAGATACATTCAATATCTGTTTTTAGCTATTTTTTTAAATAAAAAAATATCTAAATGGCACCCCCATATTTGACTTTTTAGTATGCGGCCCTTGGTGGAACACCCCAGATCTAAAATATTAGAACCTCTCAAAATAAATATACTTAAAATATAAACAAAGTTTAAGGGGAACTGCACTTTTTTTTAATCTGCCTATCGCTCGCAATCATTATGAAAGACATGACAGATGGATTAAAAAAAAAAAGTATTCTAAATAGAGATGTCCGATAATATCGGCCGATAAATGCGTTGAAATGTAATATCGGAAATTATCGGTATCGGGTTTTTTTTATTATCGGTATCGTTTTTTTTGTTTTGTTTTTTTATTTTTATTAAATCAACATAAAAAACACAAGATACACTTACAATTAGTGCACCAACCCAAAAAAAAAAACTCCCTCCCCCTCACACAAAAGGGTTGTTTCTTTCTGTTATTAATATTCTGGTTCCTACATTATATATCAATATATATCAATACAGTCTGCAAGGGATACAGTCCGTAAGCACACATGATTGTGCGTGCTGCTGGTCCACTAATTGTACTAACCTTTAACAGTTAATTTTACTAATTTTCATTAATTAATGGTTTCTATGTAACTGTTTTTATATTGTTTTACTTTCTTTTTTATTCAAGAAAATGTTTTTAATTTATTTATCTTATTAATTATTTTTTTTTAAAGTACCTTATCTTCACCATACCTGGCTGTCCAAATTAGGCATAATAATGTGTTAATTCCACGACTGTATATATCGGTTGATATCGGTATCGGTTGATATCGGTATTGGTAATTAAAGAGTTGGACAATATCGGAATATTAGATATCGGCAAAAAGCCATTATAGGACATCCCTAATTCTAAATATTAAATAAACTTAAATAAAAGTCTGCTCACAGCGGAGCCAATGGGAACTCCACTATTCCTCCCATAAAATCCAACAAATAACCATTCAAAAAGAGCCAACAATACTTTGTGAGTATTAGTATTAGTATTAGTAAAATTGTTATTATAAGCGCTGACGCAGACAAACTATTTATAGCGGCGACGTAATCACTTCCTGTGTGCCGAGGTTTGCATCATCGGGTGGTCTGCTGCTTCCTCACTTCCTGTAAGTTTATTGTAGATCATAAATCATGCCTCTCACTTCGACATGAGACATCTGGGTAGGTAATCCAACAAGTTGGGACACTTCTACAGCCATTTAGAATCTGGAACAGGCGAGAACGATACGAAAAGACCCTCCACAACCCCTTTTCTTTGTGAGGATTATGAGATATTTTTCATCTAAAATGGGATTATATGAACATCCCAGCAGTCGCCATCTTAATGACAGCAGACCTTGTACAGTAAGTGATGTTTTATTATGTTTGTAGGGGTTTATGACGTCTGCAGTGAGGAGAAATCAATGATGGAGAAAAGAAAAAAAGGAAACGTGATGCGTTTTTTAAATTAATGCTTAAAATGATCAAAATAGGTAAATATTAAATGTTATTATAAATGTTACTACATTACATATATACCTACATCGTGTATATAAAACCTCAATAGCGGTGTTTGGATGTTTTTTTAAGAGCTTTATAGGCAGAATAGAGCGACTTCCATAGGCTCTGTTGTAAGTGGACTTTTGATCGCATTTATTTAATATTTAGAATGCAAAAAAAAAATCCATCCGTCGTCATGATTGTAAACGATAGGAAAAATTCCCGAAAAAGTACAGTTTCCCTTTAAAATATAAAATAATACTAACTTATAAACTAATTTTTTAAAATTACAAAAAACATAATAAAAACGGTTAAATGTGTAACTGAACACTAATATTTTACCACACTAGGTCAGTGTTTCTTTACCATAGGGGCAGGGCGGCCAAAAAAGATCTGTTTCTCAGCTGTGGTCCGTATGGGCCGCACGCAGCAGGTACTCAGTTGTAATACACTTTTACACCACTTGTGGCAGTAATGACAATATCAAAGAAACAAGAAGTCTGGAGCTAAAGTCATAGAGAAGTTTCTTTAGCGCAAAAATTATGACTTAAGGGGTGAATCTATCATTTTATTTTCACTTAAATTATTTTTGGACAATTTAGTTAAGAAACCTATTCATTATTCATTCATTTTAGCAAAACATAATCGTATGTCATTTATTTATTTGCATATGGTATGTGTGTTAAATAAATACATCAATATTTTGATTTGAGAATCGATCTTTGAGCAAATTACCATATTTATTTTTTGGTTTGTTCCGCTATTATTTAAATACACGTCACATTTGTCTTGTAATTGTTGGAGTTTACGATGAAAAATACATTTGTAAAAATTAAAAATGATCCTTGAAGGAAAATAGTACCTAACCAATTTTATAAATAAATAAATAAATACAACAGGGAAGAGTGTTAGCGTCGAACAAAATGTACCATATTTAGAAAACAAATAGTTAAATTAATTAATATGCTAATTAATAGTAATTATCATCTCTGTATATATATATATATATATATATATATATATATATATATATATATATATATATATATATATATATATATATATATATATACACCGTATTTTTCGGAGTACAAGTTGCACCGGAGTATAAGTCGCACCAGCCGAAAATGCATAATAAAGAAGGAAAAATACATATATAAGTCACACTGGAGTATAAATCGCATTTTTGGGGGGAAATGTATTTGATAAAACCCAACACCAAGAATAGACATTTGAAAGGCAATTTAAAACAAATAAAGAATAGTGAACAACAGGCTGAATAAGTGTACGTTATATGACGCATAAATAACCAACTGAGAATGTGCCTGGTATCTTAACGTAACATATTATGGTAAGAGTCATTCAAATAACTATAACATATAGAACATGCTATACGTTTACCAAACAATCTGTCACTCCTAATCGCTAAATCCCATGAAATCTTATACGTCTAGTCTCTTACGTGAATGAGCTAAATAATATTATCTGATATTTTACGGTAATGTGTTAATAATTTCACATATAAGTCGCTCCTGAGTATAAGTCGCACCCCCAGCCAAACTATGAAAAAAACTGCGACTTATAGTCCGAAAAATACGGTATTTGTGTGTATATATATATATATATATATATATATATATATATACACATATACATATATCATGGCCCCATCTTAGAAGTATGCTAACTTATCCTATATTAGCATGCTAACTATTCAGAGCACCATTTTAGCTAATTTTATTCATTTTAACTTAAATATCTTGGCTTTTGACACTTGAGACCATCTCATAACTATGTTAATTTTTCCTATGTTATCATGGTAAAATTACAAAGTTTTATGCTACCATTTTAGCTCATTTTAATAACTTCAACCAAAACTTAATGGGTTTTAAGACCTCAAAATATCTCCATCATGCAAGTGTACTAACTGTTCCTAAAGTTAGCATGCTAATATTTATGCTCGCTGTCTAGATAAGTGTGTATCTTTAAATCTGAATAACATTGATTTTGATACTTGGCGCCATCTTAGAAGTTCGCTAACATGTCATATGCCCTGATAGTAACATTAGCATGCTAACATTTTAGCTCATTTTAACCTTAAAATCTTAGCTTTTGATACTTGGCGCCATTTTAGAAGTATATTTTCATGTTATCATGCTAAAATTAGCATGCTAGCATTTTAATCATTTAAACCTAAAAAACATGTCTCCATCTTGCAAGTATGCTAACTGTTATAACTAAAGTTAGAATACTAACATTTTATGCTAGCTTTTTTGGCTAATTGTGTATCTTTAAACGGCAAAAAATTAGAATTTTGATACTTGCCGCCATTTTCTAGTATGATAACTCTTCCCATATATGGATCTTTGAGCATAAAGATCCGGTATCGGCGGTATCAATATTACACAGTAGGTTGAACAAGAACCGGAAAGGTAGAGACAAAAGAACCTTCCAGGCCTGTGATTGGCTCCCGTACCTTCCTTGCCCAGCAGGAAGGAGTAGAAGCACAGGTGGTTGACGGACAGGTAGAGCCAGCCCTGCCGTGGCACTCGACCCTTCCAGTAACTGCACGAGTAATAATTCACCAGCTTCTCCTCTTCCGGCATCCCGAACAGCTTTCTCATCTTGACCTCGGCCTCCTGGAACTTCCCACAATCCTCCTCGGTCTCCTCGCCCTGCTTCAGTCGGTTCTCCTCAGCAATGATGCCCTGCAGGAAGTGACGTCGCTCAGCAACAGAAAGAGAGAGGAACAGGCGGGACAAAGAGGAAGCCACGTACGGAGATCTTCCCTTTGACGAAGGTGGTGACGTCCTGGCAGTTGTCGAAGATGGAGATGGTCTGCAGCAGATTGGACTCCAGCCAGTCCCAGTGCTCTGTAATCTCTCGCCGGGATGAACCTGCCAGACGCAGTCCGGGGTCAACGGCGCTCGCGGAGGGAAAAGTCAGGAGACTCACCGCAGGCGACGTTCCAGTAGACCTGAGAGTCCGCAGTCTGCAGCAGAATCCTGTAAGGAGCCACCCTGGCACTGGAGTCCAGGACCACATCCAGAGTCCCCACCAGGAGGCCTGCACATAAAAACCTTAAGATGTTACAAACACCGTTTCCATATGAGTTGGGAAATTGTGTTGGATGTAAATATAAACGGAATACAATGATTTGCAATTCTTTTTCAACCCATATTCAATTGAATGCACTACAAAAACAAGATATTTGATGTTCAAACTCATGAACTTTATTTTTTTTTTTGCAAATCATAATTAACTTAGAATTTCATGGCTGCAACACGTGCCAAAGTAGTTGGGAAAGGGCATGTTCACCACTGTGTTACATCACCTTTTCTTTTAACAACACTCAATTAACGATTGGGAACTGAGGAAACTAAATGTTGAAGGTTTGAAAGTGGAATTCTTTCCCAGTCTTGTTTTATGTAGAGCTTCAGACGTTCAACAGTCCGGGGTCTCCGCTGTCGTATTTTACGCTTCATAATGCGCCACACATTTTCGATGGGAGACAGGTCTGGACTGCAGGCGGGCCAGGAAAGTACCCGCACTCTTTTTTACGAAGCCACGCTGTTGTAACACGTGCTGAATGTGGCTTGGCATTGTCTTGCTGAAATAAGCAGGGGCGTCCATGAAAAAGACGGCGCTTAGATGGCAGCATATGTTGTTCCAAAACCTGTATGTACCTTTCAGCATTAATGGTGCCTTCACAGATGTGTAAGTTACCCATGCCTTGGGCACTAATACACCCCCAAACCATCACAGATGCTGGCTTTTCAACTTTGCGTCGATAACAGTCTGGATGGTTCGCTTCCCCTTTGGTCCGGATGACACTATGTCGAATATTTCCAAAAACAATTTGAAATGTGGACTCGTCAGACCACAGAACACTTTTCCACTTTGCATGAGTCCATCTTAGATGATCTCGGGCCCAGAGAAGCCGGCGGCGTTTCTGGATGTTGTTGATAAATGGCTTTCGCTTTGCATAGTAGAGCTTTAACTTGCACTTACAGATGTAGCGACCAACTGTATTTAGTGACAGTGGTTTTCTGACGTGTTCCTGAGCCCATGTGGTGATATCCTTAAGAGATTGATGTCGGTTTTTGATACAGTGCCGTCTGAGGGATCGAAGGTCACGCACGGTCTTTCAATGTTGGTTTCCGGCCATGCCGCTTACGTGGAGTGATTTCTCCAGATTCTCTGAACCTTTTGATGATATTATGGACCGTAGATGTTGAAATCCCTAAATTTCTTGCAATTGCACTTTGAGAAACGTTGTTCTTAAACTGTTTGACTATTTGCTCACGCAGTTGTGGACCAAGAGGTGAACCTCGCCCCATCCTTTCTGGTGAAAGACTGAGCATTTTTTGGATAACTGTTTTTATACCCAATCATGGCACCCACCTGTTCCCAATTAGCCTGCACACCTGTGGGATGTTCCAAATAAGTGTTTGATGAGCATTCCTCAACTTTATCAGTATTTATTGCCACCTTTCCCAATTTCTTTGTCACGTGTTGCTGGCATCAAATTCTAAAGTTAATGATTATTTGCAAAAAAAAAAATGTTTATCAGTTTGAACATCAAATATGTTGTCTTTGTAGCATATTCAATTGAATATGGGTTGAAAATGATTTGCAAATCATTGTATTCCGTTTATATTTACATCTAACACAATTTCCCAACTCATATGGAAACGGGGTTTGTACTTGGCGGTCGGAACGTGGATCACTTGAACTAACATTTGGATTTAGTGAAGCGAGCCTTTTATCGTTTCTTCGGTTGTGGACTCAAACAGATGCCCCCAAGTCCCCAAGTCCTGTCCCAATGTAAATGTTTGACATGCGTGTAGGACAAAGTCTCACCCGTTTGTTTGTTTTAAATTGTGAAATATTGTTATGAAATACTGTGTTGTGAAGCAGTGGTCCCCAACCACCGGTCCGTGACGCATTTGCTACCAGGCCGCACAGCAACATTAATTGTGTGAATGCTCCAACCATTCACACATACGGTTTTCTACACCAAAATTCATCCTTTTTTTTTTATTCAACTTCTTCTTCTTCTCCAGATTTTGGCGCGGTCTACCTTCCACTTTTTTCACCCGATTCAAACCGTTCCAATCGCTGGCTTTCCCTTGACAAATTCCAAAAATTCCCAGATTTCCCAGAATCCCAAGTTTTCCGGAACATTTTTCCCATTCAAAATGAATTGGCCATTTTTCATACATTCAAACATTTCCAAATTTTTCAACCAATTCAAACCATTCCACTGTGGAGGGAGGCGTGGCCTGCGGACCTGCAGCGAAACGGGGTGTGCCAGGACCGGCTTCGAGATCAGCGACAGGTGCGTAGATGGCCCACCTGGGCCTGATTATCTAATCACCTGTCGCTCTTTTAAAAGGCAGTAGCCGGGGAGGAGAGAGGAGTTGGAGGTGGAACTGGAGCGCGAACGAGAGAGAGAGACAGAGGAAGAGACAGTTGCTGAAAAGCCCAAACAAAAAGTCTTTATTGAAAAATAAAACAGTGTTCTAAACCCTGAAAAGCAGCTGTCATGTCAGTGATTGGTGGTCCGAGGAACCCGGAGGAAAGAAACCTCCACAATTTGCCTCCTGGAGCCATCAGGGGGTCGGCCTCTTCTGCCTCCGGTGGTCCGGCCCCACATTGGGCGCCAAATTGTGGAGGTTTCTTTCCTCCAGGTTCCTCGGACCACCAATCACCGACATGACAGCTGCTTTTCAGGGTTTAGAACACTGTTTAATTTTTCAATAAAGTCTTTTTGTTTGGGCTTTTCAGCAAGTGTCTCTTCCTCTGTCTCTCTCTCGTTCGCGCTCCAGCTCCACCTCCAACTCCTCTCTCCTCCCCGGCTGCTGACTTTTAACAGAGCGACAGGTGATTAGATAATCAGGCCCAGGTGGGCCATCTACGCACCTGTCGCTGATCTCGAAGCCGGTCCTGGCACACCCCGTTTCGCTGCAGGTCCACAGGCCACGCCCCCCTCCACATCCACCTTCAACATATTCCACTCATCCTGAACATTCAAACTATCCTTTTTTCAAGTAAAAAAAAATATTCCATGGATTCCCAGAATTCCCGTTTTTTTCAAACCCTTTTTTCTCCCTTTTTTCTGGCGACTACTCCTCCCACATTTTTCAACCCACTTCAACCGTTCCACTGTCAAATCATTTCTCTTCATCAGGACAAAAACAAAGTTGTTTTTTGAACTGGAAAAATTCCCGGTTTTCCCAAAATTCCAGGAATTCCGTAGTACCACTTCTCAATAAAAAATGCTACTACTTCAACATTTCTCGGCCAATTTGAAATATTCCAACACCAACCATTCAGAACATTACATTTTTTTTGCATTTCCCAGAAATTCCCTCATTTCCCAAATTTACATGAAAGATTGGGACATTTTCCAAAGTTTCACAACTTCCACTCAAACCGTTCCAACTTCAAAATATTCAGCCTGTTCAGGAATTGTGTGCTACCTTTCAAAAATTGTAAAAAAAAAATTCCTGGATTTCCAAGAATTCTCCGTTTTTGTGGACATTTTCCCCATTGCAAATTAAAGGGGAACATTATCACAATTTCAGAATGGTTAAAACCATTAAAAATCAGTTCCCAGTGGCTTATTATATTTTTCGAAGTTTTTTTCAAAATTTTACCCATCACGCAATATCCCTAAAAAAAGCTTCAAAGTGCCTGATTTTAACCATCGTTATAAACACCCGTCCATTTTCCTGTGATGTCACATAGTGAAGCCAACACAAACAAACATGGCGGAAAGAACAGCAAGGTATAGCGACATTAGCTCGGATTCAGACTCGGATGTCAGCGGCTTAAGCGATTCAACAGATTACAAATGTACTGAAACGGATGGTTGTAGTGTGGAGGCAGGTAGCGAAAACGAAATTGAAGAAGAAACTGAAGCTACTGAGCCATATCGGTTTGAACCGTATGCAAGCGAAACCGACGAAAACGACACGACAGCCAGCGACACGGGAGAAAGCGAGGACGAATTCGGCGATCGCCTTCTAACCAACGATTGGTATGTGTTTGTTTGGCATTAAAGGAAACTAACAACTATGAACTAGGTTTACAGCATATGAAATACATTTGGCAACAATATGCACTTTGAGAGTGCAGACAGCCCAATTTTCATCAATTAATATATTCTGTAGACATACCCTCATCCGCGCTCTTTTCCTGAAAGCTGATCTGTCCAGTTTAAGGGGCGGTGTGAGCCAAGACATCCAGGGGGTTTAGCTCGCTCGTCTGCCGGAACAAACTGCGGCCATTGCTTGCCATGCTACCAAGGTCCTTTGTCCCTGAATTGCTCACACACTCCGGCAGATTCAATGGGGGTCTGGCGGCAGATTTCTTTGACTTTATCGTTGGAAATGCATCTGCTTTGAGTGTCGCAGGATATCCACACATTCTTGCCATCTCTGTCGTAGCATAGCTTTCGTCGGTAAAGTGTGCGGAACAAACGTCCAATTTCTTGCCACTTTCGCATCTTTGGACTACTGGTGCAACTTGAATCCGTCCCTGTTCGTGTTGTTACACCCTCCGACAACACACCGACGAGGCATGATGTCTCCAAGGTACGGAAAACAGTCGAAAAAACGGAAAATAACAAAGCTGATTTGACTCGGTGTTTGAGAAAATGGCGGATTGCTTCCCGATGTCACGTCACGTTGTGACGTCATCGCTCCGAGAGCGAATATTAGAAAGGCGTTTAATTCGCCAAAATTCACCCATTTAGAGTTCAGAAATCGGTTAAAAAAATATATGGTCTTTTTTCTGCAACATCAAGGTATATATTGACACTTACATAGGTCTGGTGATAATGTTCCCCTTTAAATATCGATTTTTCACACTTCCACAATACCCACATTTTTCAACCTATTCAAACTATTCCAACATCAACACATTCCACTCATCCTGGACATTCACACTAAGTCTTTCCCAAGTTCCAAACCAAATTACGGTTTTCCTGGAAATTCAAATGCTTCATCATTCAAACCATTCCAACATTCAAACTATTCTTTTTTCATCCGATTCAAACCATTTCAACGTCAATCTGTTCGGCCTATTCGGGAATCGCGGGCTTTCCAAAAATTCCCAGATTTCCCAGAAATCCAGGTTTTCCGGGACGTTTTTCCCATTCAAAATGAATTAGCCATTTTTCAAACATTCACCATTTCTACATTTTTCAGCCGATTCAAACCATTCCACCTTCAACATTTTCCACTCATTCTGGAAATTCTAATTATATTTTTTTCAAGTTAAATTTTTTTTCCATGAACTCCCAGAATTCCCGTTTTTTTCAAACCCTTTTTTCTCTCGACTACTCCTTCCACATTTTTCAACCTACTTCAATCGTTCCGTCAAATCATTCCTCTTAATCAAGACTAAAACAAAGTTGTTTTTTGAACTGGAAAAATTCCCGGTTTTCCCGAAATTCCAGGAATTCCATATTACCATTTCTCAATGAAAAATGTTACTCCTTCAACAATTTTTCGACCGATTTAAAAAATGCCAACACCACACCAAACTCATTCAAAACATTCAAATGTTTTTGCATTTTCAAAAAAATTCCCTATTTTCCCAAATTTCCATGAAATTTCCATTGAAAAGAATGGGACATTTTTCAAAGTTCCACAACTCCCACTCAAACCGTTCCAACTTCAAAATATTCAGCCTGTTCAGGAATTGTGTGCTACCTTTCAAAAATTGTAAAAGAAATTCCTGGATTTCCAAGAATTCTCCATTTTTAGGGACATTTTCCCCATTGCAAATTAATTATCCATTTTTCACACTTCCACAATTCCCACATTTTCAACCTATTCAAACTATTCCAACATCAACACATTCCACTCATCCTGGACATTCACACTAAGTTTTTCCCAAGTTCCAAACCAAATTACGGTTTTCCTAGAAATTCAAATGCTTCATCGTTCAAACCATTCCAACATTCAAACTATTCTTTTTTCATCTGATTCAAACCGTTCCAACGTCAAACTGTTCAGCCTATTCGGGAATAGCAGGCTTTCCAAAAATTCCCAGATTTCCCGGGACATTTTTCCCATTCAAAATGAATTAGCCATTTTTCCACTCATCCTGGAAATTCTAATTATATTTTTTTCAAAGTTAAATTTTTTTTCCCATGGAGTCCCAGAATTCCCGTTTTTTTTCAAACCCTTTTTTCACCCTTTTTTCTTTCGACTACTCCTTCCACATTTTTCAACCCACTTCAATCGTTTCGTCAAATCATTCCTCTTAATCAGGACTAAAACAAAAGTTGTTTTTGAACTGGAAAAATTCCCGGTTTTCCCGAAATTGTATATTACCATTTCTTAATGAAAAATGTTACTCCTTCAACATTTTTCGACCGATTTAAAAAATGCCAACACCACACCAAACTCATTCAAAACATTCAAATGTTTTTGCATTTTCAAAAAAATTCCCTATTTTCCCAAATTTCCATGAAATTTCCATTGAAAAGAATGGGACATTTTTCAAAGTTCCACAACCCCCACTCAAACCGTTTCAACTTCAAAATATTCAACCTGTTTAGGAATTGTGTGCTCCCTTTCAAAAATTGTAAAAAAAATATTCCAGGATTTCCAAGAATTCTCTGTTTTAGGGACATTTTCCCCATTCCAAATGAATTATCCATTTTTCACACTTCCACAATTCCCACATTTTTCAACCTATTCCAACCATTTCAACATCAACACATTCCACTCATCCTGGACATTTACACTAAGTTTTTCCCAAGTTTTAAACCAAATTCAGGTTTTCCTGGAAATTCAAATGCTTCATCATTTAAACCATTCCAACATTTAAACTATTCTTTTTTTATCCGATTCAAACCGTTCCAACTCCAAACTGTTCAGCCTATTCGGGAATCGCGAGCTTTCCAAAAATTCCCAGATTTCCCAGAATTCAAGGTTTCCCGGGACATTTTTCCCATTCAAAAGGAATTGGCCACTTTTCAAACTTCCACCATTTCCACATTTTTCAACCTATTCAAACCATTCCACCTTCAACAAATTCCACTCATCCTGGACATTCAAACTATAATTTTTTCAAGTACAATTTTTTTCCTAGGAATTCCCAGAATTCCCGTTTTTTCAAAACCCTTTTTTCACCCTTTTTTCTATCGCCTATTTCTTCTACATTTTTCAACCCACTTCAACCGTTCCATAGTCAAATCATTCCTCTTAATCAGGACAAAAAACAAAGTTGTTTTTTGAACTGGAAAAATTTCAGGTTTTCCTGAAATTCCAGGAATTCCTTATTACCATTTCTCTTTTCCCAAATTTCCATGAAATTCCCATTGAAAAGAATGGGACATTTTTCAAAGTTCCACAACTCCCACTCAAAACCGTTCCAACTTCAAAATATTCAGCCTGTTCAGGAATTGTGTGCTCCCTTTCAAAAATTGTAAAAAAAAATTCCCGGATTTCCAAGAATTCTCTGTTTTAGGGACATTTTCCCCATTGCAAATTAATTATCCATTTTTCACACTTCCACAATTCCCACATTTTTCAACCTATTCAAACCATTCCAACATCAACACATTCCACTTATCCTGGACATTCAAACTAAGTCGCTCCAAATCAAATTACGGTTTTCCTGGAAATTCAAACTCTTCAACATTCAAACCATTCCAACATTCAAACTATTCTTACATCCATACTACATTCTGTCAGCATTTCAGTTCAACTTCAGCATTGGAGCATTCACACACACAATTCCTTCAGGATTTGCCTTATATCGTTAATTTATAAACTACCGCATTTTCTCTGACTTAACTTTAAAATTGTAGCCAAAAGCAAATTTTTTCGCTGTTTTCATCTGCCACACGTAGAAAGCCGGTCTGTAAAAATAATGCATACATTAAACCGGTCCCTGGTGGAAAAAAAAAAGTTGGGGAACCCTGCTGTAAAGGACTTTACATGTGTTGAATTGAAGTGGTTTTAGTATGCAGAAATTGATTAGTTCTGTATTTCTTAACCATTTTTTTATGTTTATAGTTTATATATGTTGTTTAGCGCTTAGCAATATTGCTACATGATGCATAGTGTTTCGCTAAAACTGGGTCGGCTTAGTGCACAGCTTCTAAAACTTGATCATCCTCCTTATATTCAGGCTCAAAAAATACAAGTTTCTGATCGTTTGTCCCAAAGAAGTCTTTGTTGTCTGCCATGATTAGTAGTGTTGTTGTTGAAGGAAAAAGCGAACGTCTGTGAAATAAATACACCGTTGTATGCCAAAAATGAGCCAAATACATAAATATTACTTTTATTACATCACATAAATACTACTAATTATGAAACGATCAAGCTTTTTGGATGTTTTTAGAGCACTTTATAGGCGGAATAGATCAAATCTCTATTACCTGCATTGTTATCCGCCTCTTGCTAGTGTTAAGGTAAAAGAAGAACATACTATATGTGTTTTTGTCTGACATAATGCTTGGAAATGATAGGCACGATCCCAATAAAGTGCAGTTCCCCTTTAATGGAATATGAAGTAAACAATATCATCCGTTAGCATATTATGGTGCGAACTTCTGCTTTTAGAAGCAGAGGTCACAGGATGGATCACCTGCCAGGATTGCGTTACAAAGTAAAATCACTGTCACAGTTATTCTTGTTACTGAATAAATGATCAAACCATTTATTTCCCATGTATTTTTATTTATAAAAACATGCGTCAAAATAAATTCAGGTTTGAGTCAAATAGTATAAAAATCTAGGCTTTTTGAGAATGCAGTGGGCCAATTTGGAGAAAAAAGTACAGGGCCCAGACTAGATGACCTTTTTTTCCATTTCTGGTCCAAGTGTGAACGCACTAAGACATACGTCTACAACGTTTTCCAGGCCGAGGCCCCTAAAGCTGCTGGAGAGAGGGAGCGGGGACCCCCTACTTATACAAAACCCAAAACCAGTGAAGTTGTCACGTTGTGTAAATGGTAAATAAAAACAGAATACAATTATTTGCAAATCCTTTTCAACCTATATTCAATTGAATAGACTGCAAAGACAAGATATCTAATGTTCACACTGGAAAACTGTTATTTGCAAATATTAGCTCATTTGGAATTTGATGCCTGCAACATGTTTAAAAAAAAGCTGGCACAAGTGGCAAAAAAGACTGAGGAAGTTGAGGAATGCTCATCAAACACTTATTTGGGACATCCCACAGGTGTGCATGCTAATTGGGAACAGGTGGGTGCCATGATTGGGTATAAAAGCAGCTTCCATGAAATGCTCAGTCATTCACAAACAAGGATGGGACGAGGGTCACCACTTTGTGACAACAAGCTATTGCAAGGAATTTAGGGATTTCACCATCTACTGTCCGTGATATCATCAAAAAGTTCAGAGAATCACGAGAAATCACTGCACGTAAGCGATGATATTAGGGACCTTCCATCCCTTAGGCGGTATTGCATCAAAAAACGACATCAGTGCGTAAAGGATATCACCACAGGAACACTTCAGAAACCCACTGTCAGTAACTACAGTTGGTCGCTACATCTGTAAGTGCAAGTTAAAACTCTACTACGCAAATCCAAAGCCATTTATCAACAACACCCAGAAACGCCGCCAACTTCGCTGGGCCCGAGCTCACCTAAGATGGACTGATGCAAAGTGGAAAAGTGTTCTGTGGTCTGACGAGTCCACATTTCAAATTGTTTTTGGAAACTGTGGACGCCGTGTCCTCCGGAACAAAGAAGAAAAGAACCACCCGGATTGTTATAGGCGCAAAGTTGAAAAGCCAGCATCTGTGATGGTATGGGTGTGTATTAGTGCCCAAGACATGGGTAACTTACACATCTGTGAAGGCACCATTAATGCTGAAAGGTACATACAGGTTTTGGAGCAACATATGTTGCCATCCAAGCAACGTTACCATGGACGCCGCTGCTTATTTCAGCAAGACAATGCCAAGTCACGTGTTACGACAGCGTGGCTTCATAGTAAAAGAGTGCGGGTACTAGACTAGCCTGCCTGTGGGAGACAGGTCTGGACCTGTCTCCCATTGAAAATGTGTGGCGCATTATGAAGCCTAAAATATCACAACAGAGACCCCCGGACTGTTGAACAACTTAAGCTGTACATCAAGCAAGAATAGGAAAGAATTTCACCTGAAAAGCTTCAAAAATGTGTCTCCTCAGTTCCCAAACGTTTACTGAGTGTTGTTAAAAGGAAAAGCCATGTAACACAGTGGTAAAAATGCCCCTGTGACCACTTTTTTGCAATGTGTTGCTGCCATTAAATTATAAGTTAATGATTATTTGCAAAAAAAAAAAAATAGTTTCTCAGTGTGAACGTTAAGTATCTTGTCTTTGCAGTCTGTTCAATTGAATATAAGTTGAAAAGGATTTGCAAATCATTGTATTCTGTTTTTATTTACCATTTACACAACGTGACAACTTCACTGGTTTTGGGTTTTGTATACCTTGAATGGAATTATGAGTGTATTTTACATTAAACGGGTCCAAAAGCTAACTTGTTTTTGTGCAATACTAACAACATTCAAACGATAACAGCAACTGGCACTTTAAATGCTAGCTGGCAACTGTCCCGCCAATCGATAGCTGACAGCTATACCGTATTTTCCAAACCATAGGGCGCACCGGATTATAAGGCGAACTGCCGATGAATGGTCTATTTTCTGTCTTTTTTCATATATAGGGTGCACCGGACTATAAGGCGCATTAAAAGAGTCATATTATTATAATTTTTTTTTCGAAATGTAAAAGACTTCCTTGTGGTCTACATAACATGTAATGGTGGTTCTTTGGTCAAAATGTTGCATAGATGATGTTTTACAAATCATCTTCAAGCCGCTTTCTGACAGTCGCTTCCGGATGCGCCGTTTTGTGGGCGGTCTTATTTACGTGGCTCACCTTTGGCAGCGTCATCTTTGTTGTAGCGGTGTAGCGTGCAAGGACGGGAGTGGAAGAAGTGTCAAAAGATGGAGCTAACTGTTTTAATGACATTCAGACTTTACTTCAATCAAAAACGAAGCAGCATCTCCTCATCCGGAAACAACAACACCGGAAATGTGTCCCGTGAAAAAACATCCGACCGGAACTCACTAATAACTAAAGTTCCTTGGGTGAATAATGTAAACTCACTACACCTGTATGTTTTAGCGCTTTTATGGCGAGTTTACTGACACATATAAGTAAGAACTTTACACTACTTTATATTAGAAACGGCAACAGCGGAATATGAATGTCCCATAACAAGAAGATAGAGAAAAAGAAGAAGCTTATCGACTACGATGTCAGCACGGACTACAAAGGCGGACGCGTGCAATTTTTCAGGACTTATGCAGATCCCAAATACAGATCAGCAGGTACCAGAAGGTAAGAAAAGTTGCTTTTGCATAATATTGCGAAACAAAACGCCAGATAATATGTCTTACCTTATACACACACCATAATAATACTCCTATGTTGAAGCACAGTACAATCCATCAAGCGTGCGGCTTCATAGCTTACCAAAGTTGCACTAAAACATTTTGATAGATTTTTGAGTGCTCTGTGTAATGTTCTATATTTTCAATGGAACATATAAAATGTTGGTGTTTACTTGAGTCATATTGCCATCATATTGCAGTCTTCACGTAGCTCTTATGTGTGACTGCCATCTACTGGTCACACTTAACATTACACCATGTACCAAATAAAATTGCTTTGAGGTTGGTAAGCAAAACCAGATTTATTCCGTACATTAGGCGCACCGGGTTATAAGGCGCAATGTCGAGTTTTGAGGAAAAAAAGGATTTTAAGTGTGCCTTATAGTCTGGAAAATACAGTACACATAATGTGTTTATTTTGTATTTGCTGATGTAGTTCTCTTGTAGTTTGAAAAAAAAGCCGATACTGTGGCGGGCACTAGGACCATGCTCACACTCAGCAGAATGGGTGTGGTTTGTGTGTCTTCTTGGGCACACTATTAAAGTGCATATTTTGTATTATTGTACATTCTCATGTTGGCAGTCTTACAATAAAGACCTGAGAGAAACAACGCTGTGTTTCTTGCATTTGCCACATTGGTGACCCCGACAATGTTTCACGCAGAAGAGGAAGCAGTGTCTTCATCGGCCATGTCGCCCCAACTCCAGCAACCTGCATTACCCGCGGGAACAAAGCTTCCGGAGTTCTGGCAGAGCGACCCGGCATCATGGTTCCAGCACATCGAGGCACTTTTCCACCTGCGAGGAATCGCCAGCGACGACTCCCGGTATTACTTGGTCGTAACAGCCCTCGACCAGGCGACCACTCGCCGCGCAATGCAGCTGTTGCGAACGCCTCCACAGCGCGACAAGTACGCTGCACTAAAGAATCTGCTACTTCGGAGATTTACTCTAACTGACGCTGAGAGAGCAGATAGACTTCTTTCCCTGCCGGGTTTGGGCAATAGCACCGCCGTGGATTTAATGGACAGTATGCTGTCGCTGCTGGGCTCCGAGGAGGGCGGGTTCATTTTCCCGCATCTTTTCTTGCGGCAGCTACCACCTGCGGCCCGTGCGGTGCTAGCTAACTCCACTTCTTTGGCCTCCGGCGATTACCGGGACTTGGCTGAAGAAGCTGACCGGGTGCTTCTGGCTTCCAGACGGTTTGCCGTGCAGAGCGTAGAAGCGCCTCCCCTGCAGACGATGGAGAATGCGGACCCAGCGGTAGTGGCGGGAGTCGCTACCCGGAAAAGGCGCGAAGCGAGCCAGTGCTTCTTCCATCAACGATTTGGCGCCAAAGCGCGACGGTGTGTTCCTCCATGCTCCTTCACGGCCCCGGGAAACTCCAACGCCGGCGTTCAGTAGCGGCTGTGGGCGCCGGCGAAGCAAGCGAGCTGCTCTTCATCACCGACTCATCGTCAAGGAGACGTTTCCTGGTGGACTCCGGTTCGCAAGTCAGCCTGTTACCTGCCACGGACGCGGACAAGGCGACAGGTGGATGTGGGCCGCTGCTGAATGCCGCCAACGGCTCGTCAATCGACACTTTTGGCTCCAGGTTGGTGACTGTGTGCTTCCATGGACGCAAATTCCAGTGGGATTTTGTCATCGCCGCCATCACGGTCCCCATTATTGGCGCGGATTTTCTGTGTGCTAATGGACTGCTTGTTGATATTGCTAACCGCCGATTGATTGATGCTGTGTCTTTTTCAACTTTTGCATGTCAGGCGGGGGGACTTGGACCGTTAACACACGCTAATTATTTGGTATCTGGTGACGTTTTTCAGCGTTTGCTGGCGGATTTTCCGTCATTAATCACTCCCGCTTTTTCTACCGCGGACACTAAACACGGTGTTCATTCCCACGGTGGGCCCGCCAGTTTTTGCGCGCGCGCGCCGTCTTGACGCGGCTAAATCGACCATTGCTAAAGAGGAGTTTGCTACTATGGAGCGTTTAGGCATAGTTAGGCATTCTAATAGCCCGTGGGCCTCGCCTTTGCACATGGTGCCTAAGTCAGACGGTTCCTGGCGGCCGTGTGGGGATTTTCTCCGCCTTAACAACATCACAACGCACGACCGCTACCCTATTCCGCACATCCAGGACTTTTCGGCGCGCCTGGCTGGCGCCGCCATTTTCTCGAAGGTAGACTTATTAGTTCGTGGTTATCACCAGGTGCCGGTGCGTGCTGAGGACGTGCCCAAGACCGCAGTAATAACCCCGTTTGGGCTTTTTGAGTTCCTGCGTATGCCTTTTGGCCTGAAGGGGGCAGCACAAACCTTTCAGAGATTAATGGACTCAGTTTTGCGCGGCCTCAATTTTGTGTTTGTTTATCTCGACGACATTTTGGTGGCGAGTCCTTCAGCCGAGGAGCACCAGGCACACCTAACACAAGTGTTCACGCGTCTAGACGAGCACGGCCTGATCGTCAATCCTTCTAAATGTCAGTTTGGGCTGTCAGAGATCGATTTTTTAGGTCACCGTATTTCGTCACTGGGTGCGATCCCTTTGCCTTCGAAAGTGCAAGTGGTGGCAGATTTTCCTCGCCCCTCCACTGTCAAAGCTCTGCAGGAATTTTTGGGCATGATTAATTTTTATAATCGATTCCTTCCTCGCGCTGCCCACCTCCTGCAGCCTCTTTATAGTGCCTTACGGAACAAAAAGGCCAGCGATTCCATCGAATGGACTCCTCAGCGAGTCCAAGCTTTTCATAGGGCTAAATCCGCGCTCGCAGACGCTGCTCTCCTCGCCCACCCTGTTTCCGCGGCACCCGTGGCTTTGACAACGGACGCGTCTGATGTCGCCGTGGGTGCTGTGGTTGAGCAGCGGGTGGCGAATGTATGGCAGCCCCTTGCGTTCTTCAGTCGTAAACTGCGAGATAACGAGCGGAAGTATAGTGTATTTGACCGAGAGTTGTTGGCACTGTATCTTGCAACACGACATTTTCGTTTTCTGTTGGAAGGTCGGTCCTTCACGGCTTTTGTTGACCACAAACCCCTGACGTTTGCCATGTCAAAGGTCACAGAGCCTTGGTCAGCCCGTCAGCAGCGTCACTTGTCGGCCATCTCCGAGTTCACTACTGACATTCAGCATGTGGCCGGTAAGGCCAACCCTGTGGCTGACTGTCTCTCATGCGTACTCGTGTGTACCGTGCAGCTCGGTTTAGATTTTTCGGGAATGGCCGCTGACCAGCCCGACGACCCCGACATCCGTGCACTAAAAACTGAAGGTACGGCGCTTGTGCTCGAGGAGGTGGTGGTTCAGGATGGCAGTCCCGCCCTCCTCTGCGATGTTTCCATTGGCCGCCCTCGGCCAGTTGTCCCAGTAGACTGGCGCCGCCGGGTTTTTGACGCAATACACTCCCTGTCGCACCCTGGCGTTCGGGCTTCCGTCAAGTTGGTTGGTGCCAAGTTTGTTTGGCCTGGCCTTAGGAAGGATGTTAGGCAGTGGGCAGCCGCATGCGTGGCATGTCAGCGCGCCAAGGTCCACCAGCACACTAAGACGGCCCTCAAACCATTTCCGATTCCGGTCAGGCGGTTTGACCACGTGCACGTGGACTTAGTTGGCCCCCTCCCTCCGTCGCGAGGTTATACGCACTTGCTCACGATGGTCGTACTACCAGATGGCCAGAAGCAGTTCCTCTTTCCTCCACTGCCTCTTTAGACGTTGCTCGCGCGTTTCTGTCAGCTTGGGTTGCGCGTTTTGGCACGCCGTCCGACATCACCTCGGACAGGGGATCCCAGTTTGTGTCGGAGCTTTGGTCAGCGTTGGCGCAGTCCTTGGGTGTGCAGGTGCACCGTACTACAGCCTACCATCCCCAAGCTAACGGCTTATGTGAACGTTTTCACCGGTCGCTTAAGGCAGCATTGCGTGCGGCGCTCGTTGATAGCAATTGGGTTGACCGTTTACCTTGGGTTATGCTCGGGTTGCGCTCAGCCCCTAAAGAGGATCTCGCAGCGGCCCCCGCTGAATTAGTGTTCGGTCAGCCACTTTGTGTCCCAGGGGAATTTTTACCTGAGGGTTGCACCCCGCGACCTTTTCCCTTTTTGTCGAGGGGGTCCTTGGCTCCTGGCCCGGTCCACCACTGTTTCCCTAAGTCGTTTGTGCCGTCAGAGCTTAAGTCTGCCCGTTTTGTCTTTGTACGTCATGACGCTCACCGTTCACCCCTCCAACACCCTTACGATGGCCCATTTAGGGTGCTGGAACGCGGTCCTAAAAACTTTGTGCTGGATATGGGCAGGCGCAGGGAATGCGTTTCTCTGGACAGGCTTAAACCGGCGCATTGTGTTGCAGGTGAAGAAATACTGCCGGGCCAAGTCCCCCGCCGAGGTCGCCCCCCAAGATCTGTTAGGGTTGAATGTTCTTCGCCTCCACCGGGCCCTGATATCTCTTCTGCCCCACAAGGTACACCTGCTCCCCCGCAGGATGGACATTGTAGCTGTTACGGCAGGCGAGTGAGGCCCCCTGAGAGGTTTTAGTTTTCCCCATAACTTGCTGTCTGGGTGTTCGGGGGGGGGCTGTGTGGCGGGCACTAGGACCATGCTCACACTCAGCAGAATGGGTGTGGTTTGTGTGTCTTCTTGGGCACACTATTAAAGTGCATATTTTGTATTATTGTACATTCTCATGTTGGCAGTCTTACAATAAAGACCTGAGAGAAACAATGATGTGTTTCTTGCATTTGCCACAATACCGACAAAAACTAAATATATACTGATTAGAGATGTCCGATAATATCGGACTGCCGATATTATCGGCCGATAAATGCTTTAAACTGTAATATCGGAAATTATCGGTATCAGTTTCAAAAAGTAAAATTTATGACTTTTTAAAACACGGACGTAGGGAGAAGTACAGAGCGCCAATAAATCTTAAAGGCACTGCCTTTGCGTGCCGGCCCAGTCACATAACATCTACGGCTTTTCACACACACAAGTGAGTGCCTGCATACTTGGTCAACAGCCATACAGGCCACACTGAGGGTGGCCGTATAAACAACTTTAACACTGTCACAAATATGCGCCACACTGTGAACCCACACCAAACAAGAATGACAAACACATTTCGGGAGAACATCTGCATAACATAAACACAACAGAACCCCTTGCAGCACTACTCTTCCGGGACGCTACAATACACACCATCCCCGCTAACACCCACCTCAAACCCGCCCACCTCAACCTCCTCATGCTCTCTCAGGGAGAGCATGTCCCAAATTCCAAGCTGCTGTTTTGAGGCATGTTAAAAAAAAAAATGCACTTTGTGACCTCAATAATAAATATGGCAGTGCCATGTTGGCATTTTTTTCCATAACTTGAGTTGATTTATTTTGGAAAACCTTGTTACATTGTTTAATGCATCCAGCGGGGCATCACAACAAAATTAGTAGTGGTGTCCGATAATGGCTTTTTGCCGATATCCGATATTGTCCAACTCTTAATTACCGATACCGATATCGATATATACAGTCGTGGAATTAACACATTATTATGCCTAATTTGGACAGCCAGGTATGGTGAAGATAAGGTACTTAAAAAAAAAAAATTAATAAAATAAAATAAGATAAATAAATTAAAAATATTTTCTTGAATAAAAAAGAAAGTAAAACAATATAAAAACAGTTACATAGAAACTAGTAATTAATGAAAATGAGTAAAATTAACTGTTAAATGTTAGTACTATTAGTGGACCAGCAGCACGCACAATCATGTGTGCTTACGGACTATATCCCTTGCAGACTGTATTGATATATATTGATATATAATGTAGGAACCAGAATATTAATAACAGAAAGAAACAACCCTTTTGTGTGAATGAGTGCAAGTGGGGGGGGTAGGTTTTTTGGGTTGGTGCACTAATTGTAAGTGTATCTTGTGTTTTTAATGTTGATTTAATAAAAAAATAAGAAATACATTTAAAAAACTATACCGATAATAGAAAAACCGATACCGATAATTTCCGATATTACATTTGAAAGCATTTATCGGCCTGCTGATATTATCGGACATCTCTAAAAATTAGGCATAATAATGTGTTAATTCCACGACTGTATATATCGGTGTCGGTTGATATCGGAATCGGTAATTAAGAGTTGGACAATATCGGAATATCGGCAAAAAAGCCATTATCGGACATCTCTAACACTGATATTTGTCAAAATATTGATGCCAGTAATGGGTCGGTCTCTGGTATATTTTTGCTAACATTGCACAGCGCTGGCTTACACCTTAAATCATGTTTATTATTCCTATAAATTAGAGATGATAAATGCTGTAAAATGTAATATCGGAAATTATCGGTATCGGTTTGTTTTTTTATCGGGTTTTTTTTGTTTTGTTTTTTAATTAAATCAACATAAAAAACATCTAACATATCAATATATAGCAATACAGTCTGCAAGGGATACAGTCCGTAAGCACACATGATTGTGTGTGCTGCTGGTCCACTAATAGTACTAACCTTTAACAGTTAATTTGACTAATTTTCACTAATTACTAGTTTCTATGTAACTGTTTTTATATTGTTTTACTTTCTTTTTTATTCAAGAATTTTTTATTTATTTATTTATCTTATTTTATTTTTATTTTATTTTGAAAAAGGACCTTATCTTCACCATACCTGGTTGTCCAAATTAGGCATAATAATGTGTTAATTCCACGACTGTATATATCGGTATCGGTTGATATATGCATCGGTAATTAAGAGTTGGACAATATCGAATATCGGCAAAAAGCCATAAAAGCATCAGGTTCAGTTAGTCTCCAACAACATGGCAAATAAACATGTTTCTTAGTTGTATGAAGAGACTAGGTTGGCCCGGGGCCCCCAAATGACTAAATACGCCCCTGGTTTAGGCAGAAGTTCCGACTCGTACTAAAATTCGGATTTACGTCACTGTCGTAGCTCAAGTAGATGTTGGTTTTGACGGCAGATGTCTCTACGTCATACATTCCTACATCCTTCATTCATTGACGTCACTTATTATACATTTATTCAAGTAAAAGGTAACAATTTCACGTGTTTTATTGTGTTCGGCCCACAAATGAAGCTTTGCTATGATTAAGCGTCATCTGGACCGC
>NC_084563.2:24772098-24834598 GCF_033978685.3 Nerophis lumbriciformis | reverse complement strand
AACTACAAACTCCGTTTCCATGAGTTGTGAAATTGTGTTAGATGTAAATATAAACGGAATACAATGATTTGCAAATCCTTTTCAACCCATATTCAGTTGAATATGCTACAAAGACAACATATTTGATGTTCAAACTGATAAAAAAAAAAAAATTTTTGCAAATAATCATTAACTTTAGAATTTGATGCCAGCAACACATGACAAAGAAGTTGGGAAAGGTGGCAATAAATACTGATCAAGTTGAGGAATGCTCATCAAACACTTATCTGGAACATCCCACAGGTGTGCAGGCAAATTGGGAACAGGTGGGTGCCATGATTGGGTATACATACAGTTTCCCAAAAAATGCTCAGTCTTTCACAAGAAAGGATGGGGCGAGGTACACCCCTTTGTCCACAACTGCGTGAGCAAATAGTCAAACAGTTTAAGAACAACGTTTCTCAAAGTGCAATTGCAAGAAAATTAGGGATTTCAACATCTACGGTCCATAATATCATCAAAAGGTTCAGAGAATCTGGAGAAATCACTCCACGTAAGCGGCATGGCCGGAAACCAACATTGAATGACCGTGACCTTCGATCCCTTAGACCGCACTGTATCAAAAACCGACATCAATCTCTAAAGGATATCACCACATGGGCTCAGGAACACTTCAGAAAACCACTGTCACTAAATACAGTTGGTCGCTACATCTGTAAGTGCAAGTTAAAGCTCTACTATGCAAAGCGAAAGCCATTTATCAACAACATCCAGAAACGCTGCCGGCTTCTCTGGGCCTGAGATCATCTAAGATGGACTCATGCAAAGTGGAAAAGTGTTCTGTGGTCTGACGAGTCCACTTTTCAAATTGTTTTTGGAAATATTCGACATCGTGTCATCCGGACCAAAGGGGAAGCGAACCATCCAGACTGTTATCGACGCAAAGTTGAAAAGCCAGCATCTGTGATGGTTTGGGGGTGCATTAGTGCCCAAGGCATGGGTAACTTACACATCTGTGAAGGCACCATTAATGCTGAAAGGTACATACAGGTTTTGGAACAACATATGCTGCCATCTAAGCGCCGTCTTTTTCATGGACGCCCCTGCTTATTTCAGCAAGACAATGCCAAGCCACATTCAGCACATGTTACAACAGCGTTGCTTTGTAAAAAAAAAGAGTGCGGGTACTTTCCTGGTCCGCCTGCAGTCCAGACCTGTCTCCCATCGAAAATGTGTGGCGCATTATGAAGCGTAAAATACGACAGCGGAGACCCCGGACTGTTGAATGACTGAAGCTCTATATAATTAATGAATGGGAAAGAATTCCACTTTCAAAGCTTCAACAATTAGTTTCCTCAGTTCCCAATCCTTTATTGAGTGTTGTTAAAAGAAAAGGTGATGTAACACAGTGGTGAACATGCCCTTTCCCAACTACTTTGGCATGTGTTGCAGCCATGAAATTCTAAGTTAATTATTTGCAAAAAAATAAAGTTTATGAGTTTGAACATCAAATGTTGTCTTTGTAGTGCATTCAATTGAATATGGGTTGAAAAGGATTTGCAAATCATTGTATTCCATTTATATTTACATCTAACACAATTTCCCAACTTATATGGAAACGGGGTTTGTAGTTACAATGGTAACATTTTATACTAGCTTTTTTATGCTATCTTTAAAGCAAAAAATTATGGATTTTGATACTTGCCGCCATTTTCTAGTATGATAACTTTTCCCATATAACAGCAATTTTAATAATTTTATACGTATAAACCTAAAATCACTTTACATTTTTGGATTTTCAACATTGATGGGGAAGGAAGACTGGGCGGAGCCTCTGAGATGACGCCAAAAAGCAGTTGAAAAGCAGAACTTCGAAAATAAACATTATGTTACCATGGAGACCTGATTTTGCAACAAATCATAGCAAATACCACTTTTAAAGACATTTTAATATGATAAGAGACACAGTGATCGATGACATCATCAGACCAGCGACACGACACACATTATAGAGAGTATACTTGGCATATAGATTGTATAATGTTCTTTATACGAGCTAAAATGAACACCTTAAAGGAGCAGTCCACCACATGTCAAAGAATCCTCTAATGGAGACTGAAAGGGATTGGATTGTTTCCACTTGAAAAGGTTTTCTTACGCAAACACCAAATGACGTGCAAACTGCGAGGATGTCTTTCCAAAATGCGCTCGTTAGTTAGCATGTCAGCCTGTTAGCTGATTCCCTCGTTTCTTGGTGCTAACATGATTTTGGCTTTTCCCTTTATTTCCAGCTAAGCTACGTTTTATTGTGGTTATCTGTCACTGTGCTATGCTATGCTAAGCTAGGTTAGCAGGACGAAGCTGTGTTATTGTGCTAAGCTAGGCTAACTGTGAGTCAAATGCGGTTAGCGCGACTTGCAATGTTTGGTTAGGTTGGGATGCCACACGCTGGTCAATGAGGGAAGTGTAAGTGTTACCATAACAACAAACCACAGGCGAGGGTGAGGGACTGTTCCTTTAAATCTTTGCTCCAAAGTCTCCGAGGAAGGGTCAGGGTCCCGGTCTCCCTCTGGTTCTGGTCTCAGGATTAGGAGGAACCACCAGCTGACGAAGCACATACGGATTCTTTGGTTCTGATCCAGCTTCATTCAGGTCCACCAGGTCTTCCAAGAACATTTAGGCACTCGAGGAACATACCTCAGGAAGCATTTATGGATCCAAAGAAGTCTTTTGAAGAGCCCTTTTAGTACCCGCTAAAAAGTCCAGGGAACTTTTGCAAGAGACTATTTTGGAATTCCTACATTTTCTTAAGGTGAAAAAAAAAAACCTCTCTCAGACCTTCAGGAACACCACCAGGAGCTGAGGACCTTGCAAAGAACTGGTGGAGAGTCCACAAGTCCAGGGAGACCAGATCCAGAGATGGAAAACACGTGCTTCCTCTCCGAATTTTGTCTTTATACCAGTCACATGGTGCGTGTGTGTGTGTGTATGTGTGTGTAGAAGTGTGACACGGGGGTGCTGTTGCTATGGCGACAACCTTCATGACTTGTCGTCGTAGCGGTCGAGCGAGGCCTGGAGGTCCGAAAGCTCCACGTCACAGATGACGCTGCGAGGAGGCGTGGAACTGAAGAAGTGACCGCCTGTCAAAACACAACATCTGGTTGTCAAAACACACGTCAGGAAAGAGTGCAGTACCTACGTGTGACCACTTGGCAAACACACTTCACACACCAAAATGATACAAACTGACCTCGAGGGGACCCGTTCAAAGAAATGACAAAAAAATGCTCAGGGACAAATAAAAGGGTATCAAACTTGTTTTTATTAAGGGCCACTTTGCAATTACGGCCGTCCTCAGAGGGCCACCTTAATGACGTGATGGGATCACATTAAATAATGTGGCAGACCACATTAAATGAGGTGATGGATCACATTAATAATGTGACAGAACACGTTAAATGTCATGGCGGGCCACATTAAATAACGTGACAGAACACGTTAAATGAGGTGATGGATCACATAAATAATGTGACAGAACACATTAAATGTCATGGCAGGCCACATTAAATGAAGTGATGGATCACATTATAATAATGTGACAGAACACATTAAATGTCCTGGCGGGCCAATTCAAATAATGTGACAGAACACGTTAAATCGCATGGCAGGCCACATTAAATGAGGTGATGGATCACATTAATAATGTGACAGAACACATTAATGTCCTGGCGGGCCATATTTAATAATGTGACAGAACACGTTAAATGTCATGGCAGGCCACCTTAAATGAAGTGATGGATCACATTAATAATGTGACAGAACACATTAAATGTCATGGCGGGCCACTTAAATAATGTGACAGAACACGTTAAATGTCATGGCAGGCCACATTAAATGAAGTGATGGATCACATTAAATAATGTAACAGACCACATTAAATGTAATGGGAGGCCACATTAAATAATGTGACAGACCACATTAAACGTCATGGTGGGCCACATTAATGAGGCGATGACCACATTAAATGTCATGGCAGGCCACCTTAATTAATGTAATAGACCACATTAAATGTAATGGGAGGCCACAATATAAAATATAATGGGAGGCCACGTTTAATGAAGTGATGGATCACATTAAATGTCATGGCAGACCACGTTAAATGAGGTGATGGAGCACATTAAATAACATGACAGACCACTTAAATGTCATGGTGGGTCACATTATTGAGGCGATGATCCCATTAAATAAGGTAACAGAGCACATTAAATGTCATGGCTGACCACATTAAATGTAATGGGAGGCCACTTAAATAATGTGACAGACCACATTGAATGTCATGGTGGGCCACATTAATGAGGCGATGATCACATTAAATAATGTAATATACCACATTAAATGTCATGGCAGGCCAAATTAAATAATATAACAGACCACATTAAAGGTAATGGGAGGCCACTTAAATGAGGTGATGGACCACATTAATGAGGCGATGATCACATTAAATAAAGTAATATACCACATTAAATGTCATGGCAGGCCAAATTAAATAATATAACAGACCACATTAAATGTCATGGTCGGCCACATTAATGAGGCAGTGATCACATTAAATAATAGAGCTGCGAATCTTTGGGTGTCCCACGATTCGATTCAAAATCGATTTGTTTTGATTCAACGCGATTCTCGATTCAAAAACGATATTTTCCCGATTCAAAAGGATTCTCTATTCATTCAATACATAGGATTTCAGCAGGATCTACCCCAGTCTGCTGACATGCAAGCAGAGTAGTAGATTTTTGTAAAAAGCTTTTATAATTGTAAAGGACAATGTTTTATCAACTGATTGCAATAATGTAAATTTGTTTTAACTATTAAATGAACCAAAAATATGACTTATTTTATCTTTGTGAAAATATTGGACACAGTGTGTTGTCAAGCTTATGAGATGCGATGCAAGTGGAAGCCACTGTGACACTGTTCTTTTTATTTTTTTTTATAAATGTCTAATGATAATGTCAATGAGGGATTTTTAATCACTGCTATGTTGAAATTGTAACTAATATTGATACTGTTGTTGATAATATTAATTTTTGTTTCACTACTTTTGGTTTGTTCTGTGTGGTGTTTGTGTCTCCTCTCAATTGCTCTATTTATTGCAGTTCTGAGTGTTGCTCGGTCGGGTTTGGTTTTGGAATTGGATTGCATTGTTATGGTATTGCTGTGTATTGTTTTGTTGGATTGATTAATTAAAGAGATAAATAAAAAAAAATTAAAAATTAAAAAAATTAAAAAATTAAAAAAATCGATTTTTAAAAAATGAGAATCGATTCTGAATCGCACAACGTGAGAATCTATTTTTTCCCACACCCCTATTAAATAATGTAACAGACCACTTTAAATGTCATGGCAGACCACATTAAATGTAATGGGAGGCCAGTTTAAATAATGTGACATACCACGTTAAATGTAATAGTGGGCCACATTAAATAATGTGACAGACCACATTAAATGTAAAGGCAGACCACATTAAATAATGTGACAGACCACTTTAAATGTAATGGGAGGCCACACTAATACAATGGGAGGCCACATTAAATAATGTGACAGACCACGTTAAATGTCATGGTGGGCCACATAAATGAGGCGATGATCACATTAAATAATGTAACAGACCACATTAAATGTAATGGGAGGCCACATTAAATAATGTGACAGACCACATTAAATGTCATGGTGGGCCACTTAATGAGGCGATGATCACATTAAATAATGTAACAGACCACATTAAATGTAATGGGAGGCCATGTTAAATAATGTGACAGACCACTTTAAATGTAATGGGAGGCCACATTAAATAATGTGACAGACCACTTTAAATGTCATGGTGGGCCACAATAAATAACATGACAGACCACGTTAAATGTCATGGTGGGCCACGTTAATGAGGCGATGATCACATTAAATAAGGTAACAGACCTCATTAAATGTAATGGGAGGCCATATTAAATAATGTAACAGACCACATTAAATGTAATGGGAGGCCATATGATGATATTGCGGGCCACAGTAAATAATGTGGAGAGCCAGATGTGGCCCCCGGGCTTTGAGTTTGACACCTGTGGCCTAATAAGAGGCCATATGGTTTTTTTTTCAATGCCTTGGAGCTGTGGGGTCCACATGTCAGGTCTTTGGTCCCACCAGCACATAAAAACACTTTCTTACTCGTCACAGCGATTGCGATATCCGCGGGGGTCCTGGGCGGGGCCTCGGGGTGCGGCGGGCTCAGCGGCTCCACGCTGATAGCGGGCTGGCGCCTGTCGTTCAGCGGCGCCCTCCGGCTCCCGGAAGCCTGAGCGACGCCCAGACGCTGCACATCCAGAACCACGCTGTCCACGCAGGGCACGCTGGTCTGTGGACAGCACACACGCTTCATAGGGGGCCGGCGGCGGGGGGGCGGGGCTTTTGGCGGCAGGCGGCGACTCACCATAATGCCGAGCGCCTTCAGGATGTTGAGCTTGCACATGGGACAGGTGCAGTGCTCGTTGAGCCAGGGGTCCACGCACACCTTGTGGAAGACGTGCCTGTGGGCGTAGTTGGTTAGCGCCTGATCACATGACCACACCGCGTCAGGGACTTACTTGCAGGGAAGGATGCGCACCACGTCGTTGAGCTGGTACGCTTCGATGCACACGGCACAGTGGTTGTAGTCGGGATCCGTCTCCTAGGACGCAGGAAGGACAACAGGTGAGTCTTCTGGGGGAGGAGCCTTGCTTAATTAGTGATGTTTACCTTGTCTCCTTTCTTCACCGTCCTTGTGGTCAACTTGCCCATCGCTTTCTTGGCCGCGTCACCAAGACGACGCTGAGACCAGCCCAAGGACACGCATTAGTCAACACACACAACTATACAACACTGTAGCTAACACATTAGCTTGCTAACATGCTAACACACACAAAAGCTGGTAACGTACAAGATGAACAGTGTAAAGAAACATGTAGCAAGTGATTTAGCATGCTAACACAAACACACACATAGGCTGGTAACGTACAAGATGAACAGTGTAAAGAAACATGTAGCAAGTGACTTAGCATTCTAACATGCTAACACAAACACACACATAGGCTGGTAACGTACAAGATGAACAGTGTAAACAAACATGTAGCAAGTGACTTCGCATGCTAACACAGACACACACATAGGCTGGTAACGTACAAGACGAACAGTGTAAAGAAACATGCAGCAAGTGATTTAGCCTGCTAACATGCTAACACAGACACACAAAGGCTGGTAATAAACAAGACCAACAGTGTCAACAAACATGTAGCAAATGACTTCGCATGCTAACATGCTAACACAAACACACACATAGGCTGGTAACGTACAAGACGAACAGTGTAAAGAAACATGTAGCAAGTGACTTAGCATGTTAACACAGACACACAAAGGTTGATACGAACAAGATGAACAGTGTAAAGAAACATGTAGCAAGTGACTTAGCATGCTAACATACTAACACAGACACACAAAGGCTGGTAACGTACAAGACCAACAGTGTAAAGAAACATGTAGCAAGTGACTTAGCATGCTAACATGCTAACACAGACACACAAAGGCTGGTAACGTACAAGATGAACAGCGTAAAGAAACATGCAGCAAGTAACTTAGCATGTTAACCCAGACACACAAAGGTTGATACGTACAAGATGAACAGTGTAAACAAACATGTAGCAAGTGACTTCGCATGCTAACACAGACACACACAAAGGCTGGTAACGTACAAGACCAACAATGTAAAGAAACATGTAGCATGTGACTTAGCATGCTAATGCATGGATACAAACATGAGGATGGTAAAGTACAACAGGAAGTTCCCGCCACGAACCATAACAACTAATTTGGTTGGTAAGTTAGCACATTAGCAAATAGGCTAACGCACTCAAACACAGACAAAAAACACGCACAGGATGGTAACATACAGCAGGAGGTGCACACAAACTCATAGCTGGTCAATTAGCTTGCTAACATGCTAACGCACACACAAAGGGTGGTAACGAACAGGACGAATAGTGTAATAAAAAACATGTAGCAAGTGAATTAGGATGCTAACATGCTAACACATGGATGCATGCGCACCCATGCATGAGGATGTAACATACAATAGGAAGTTCCTGCCAGGAACCATGTTAACTTGGCTGGTGAGTTAGCACATTAGCAACGTGGCCCTGCGATGAGGTGGCGACTTGTCCAGGGTGTAACCCGCCTTCCGCCCGAATGCACACACAGAAGAAGCACGCAAAAGGATGGTAATGTACAGCAGGAAGTGTAAACACTGAACAGGAAGTGTAAACAAACATGTCGCTGGTGAATTAGCTTGCTAACATGCTAATTCACACACACAAATGGTAACGTACATGATGAATAGTGTAAACAAAAACTGTAGCAAGTGAATTAGCTTGCTAACATGCTAATTCACACACACAAATGGTAACGTACAAGATGAACAGTGTAAACAAAAGCTGAAGCTAGTGAATTAGCTTGCTAACATGCTAATTCACACACACAAATGGCAACGTACAAGATGAACAGTGTAAACAAAGCTGTAGCAAGTGAATTAGCTTGCTAACATGCTAATTCACACACACAAATAGTAACGTACAAGATGAACAGTGTAAACAAAGCTGTAGCAAGTGAATTAGCTTGCTAACATGCTAATTCACACACACAAATGGTAACGCACAAGATGAACAGTGTAAACAAAGCTGTAGCAACTGAATTAGCTTGCTAACATGCTAATTCACACACACAAATGGTAACGTACAAGATGAACAGTGTAAACAAAAGCTGTAGCTAGTGAATTAGCTTGCTAACATGCTAATTCACACACACAAATGGTAACGTACAAGATGAACAGTGTAAACAAAGCTGTAGCAAGTGAATTAGCTTGCTAACATGCTAATTCACACACACAAATGGTAACGTACAAGATGAACAGTGTAAACAAAGCTGTAGCAAGTGAATTAGCTTGCTAACATGCTAATTCACACACACAAATGGTAACGCACAAGATGAACAGTGTAAACAAAGCTGTAGCAAGTGAATTAGCTTGCTAACATGCTAATTCACACACACAAATGGTAACGTACAAGATGAACAGTGTAAACAATAAACAAAGCTGTAGCAAATGAATTAGCTTGCTAACATGCTAATTCACACACACAAATGGTAACGTACAAGATGAACAGTGTAAACAAAAGCTGTAGCAAGTGAATTAGCTTGCTAACATGCTAATTCACACACACAAATGGTAACGTACAAGATGAACAGTGTAAACAAAAGCTGTAGCAAGTGAATTAGCAAACTACATTCTAATACATGAGGATGGGAACGTACAACACTTCCTGCGAGGAACCATGTGAACTGACTTTGCAGGTGAATTAGCACATCAGCAACATGCTAACGCCCGCAAACACAGAAGCGTGCAAAGGATACCATGATGTGTAAAAAAAAAAATGTAGTGAATGAATTAGCATGCTAACATGCTAACACATACACACAAAGGATAGTAACGTACGGCATTAAATGTAAACGAACATGTAGCAGGTAAATTAGCATGCTAAAACATACACACAAAGGATGGTAAACAGCATTAAATGTAAACAAACATGTAGCGGGTAAATTAGCCAGCTAACAGACACAAACACATATGAGGATGGTATTGGTAACATACAGGTCAAACCGTGAAAACCAACATGTAGCGGATGAATTAACAACATGCTAACACATACAAACAAAGGATGGTAACGTACAGCATTAAAAGTAATCAAACATGTAGCAGGTTAATTACCATGCTAACACATACACACAAACGATGGTAACGTACAGCATTATATGTAAACGAAAATGTAGCGGGTAAATTAGCCAGCTAACTATGGCTGGGCGATATGGCCTTTTTTTAATATCGCGATATTTTAAGGCCATATCGCGATACACGATATGTATCTCGATATTTTGCCTTAGCCTTGAATGAACACTTGATGCATATAATCACAGCAGTATGATGATTCTATGTGTCTACATTAAAACATTCTTCTTCATACTGCATTAATATATGCTACTTTAAAACTTTCATGCAGAGAAGGAAATCACAACTAAAAAAATCACTATCTTTTTCATACGGTGTTGATCAGGAAACGTTTGCCTCTGCATTTTGAAGGTGTGGGCGTGTGGCACCGAACAGAGATGTTGACGTGCGGAGTAAGCACTGTTCATTCTTTAGCAGGTGACTTTTCAAATGATGCTACATATTAGCAGTAATGCTACTTTTTATAGCAACGCTTTCGCCCCACACTTGACAAATTACGGTTGTCTGTTCGACATATTTCCACTTGAAGCCAAACCACCGCCAAACGATGGACCCCCTGCTGTTTTTTGGGGGAATTAATTATTCCTTCATTTGTTGCCAGATTCGCACCTTCTTTCCCTCGTATTACCGCTAGCATCACAGCTAACGTTAGCCATGCTGCTACCTATTTGCTCAAGGAGGGCGTATACGTATGTGACGTATACCGTGACAGTATGTTACGTGTGTAGAAGCTGCGCTTGCTGTCTGTGAGAAGGAGAGACAGGAAAGACCGAGGAGAGCCTGTAGTGAAATGCCCGCAGCTAAAAGCAACTGCGTGAGAACGTATACTTGAATATCACGATATAGTCATTTTCTATATCGCACAGAGACAAACCCGCGATATATCGCCCAGCCCTACAGCTAACAGACACAAACACCTAATAGGATGGTATTGGTGACATACAGGTCAATCCGTGAAAACAAACATGTAGCGGATGAAATAACAACATGCTAACACATACACACAAAGGATAGTAACGTACGGCATTAAAATGTAAACAAACATGTAGCGGGTAAATTAGCATACTAAAACATACACACAAACAATGGTAACATACAGCATCATATGTTTATGAAAATGTAGCGGGTAAATTAGCATGCTAACAGACACAAACACCTATGAGGATGGCATTGTTAACATAAAGGACAAACCCTAAAAACAAACATGTAGCGGATGAATTAACAATATGCTAACACATACAAACAAAGGACGGTAATAGCATTAAAAGTAAACAAACATGTAGCGGGTTAATTAGCATGCTAACACATACACACAAAGGATGGTAACGTACATATATGTAAACAAACATGTAGCGGGTAATTTAGCATGCTAACAGACACAAACACCTATGAGGATGGCATTGGTAACATACAGGACAAACCCTGAAAACAAACATGTAGCAGATAAATTAGCATGCTAACACATACACACAAAGGATAGTAACGTACGGCATTAAATGTAAACGAACATGTAGCGGGTAAATTAGCATGCTAAAACATACACACAAAGGATGGTAAACAGCATTAAATGTAAACAAACATGTAGCGGGTAAATTAGCATGCTAACAGACACAAACACCTAATAGGATGGTATTGGTAACATACAGGACAAACTGTGAAAACAAACATGGAGCGGATGAATTAACAATATGCTAACACATACACACAAACTACGGTAACAGCATTAAAAGTAAACAAACATGTAGCGGGTTAATTAGCATGCTAACACATACACACAAAGGATGGTAACGTACAGCATTATATGTAAACGGACATGTAGCGGGTAAATTAGCATGCTAACAGACACAAACACCTATGAGGATGGCATTGGTGACATACAGGACAAAACCTGAAAACCAACAGGTAGCAGATAAAATAACAACATGCTAACACATACACACAAAGGATAGTAACATACAGCACTAAATGTAAACAAACATGTAGCGGGTAAATTAGTATGTTAACACATACACACAAAGGATGGTAACATACAGCATTAAAAGTAAACAAACATGTAGCGGGTTAATTACCATGCTAGCACATACACACAAAGATGGTAACGTACAGCATAAAATGTAAACAAACATGTAGCGGGTAAATTAGCCAGCTAACAGACACAAACACCTGAGGATGGTATTGGTAACATACAGGACAAACCGTGAAAACCAACATGTAGCGGATGAATTAACAACATGCTAACAGATACAAACAAAGGATGGTAACATACAGCATTAAAAGTAAACAAACAAGTAGCGGGTTGATTACCATGCTAACACATACACACAAACGATGGTAACGTACAGCAGTATATGTTCATGAACATGTAGCGGGTAAATTATCATGCTAACAGACACAAACACAGATGGTATTGGTGACATACAGGACAAACCCTAAAAACAAACATGTAGCGGATGAATTAACAACATGCTAACACATACACACAAAGGATAGTAACGTACAGTATTAGCATGCTAACATGCTAATGCATGCACAAAAGACACAAACACCTATGAGGATAGTATTGGTAACATACAGGACAAACCGTGTAAACAAACATGTAGCGGATCAATTAGCATGCTAGCGCATTAAACGTAAACATGTAGCGAATGAATTAGCATGCTAACATGCTAATGCATGCACAAGAGACACAACCACCTATGAGGATGTATTGGTAACATACAGGACAAAGCGTGTAAACAAACATGTAGCTGGTGAATGAGCACGCTAACGTGCTAGCACACCTGGCTGCGGTCGCGGGCGCCACTGTAGCGGATCTTCTGGATGAAGTAGAAGATGAGCCAGGCTGAAGAGATGATCATGAGGACGATGAAGGAGATGGAAACGAAGACCAGCGAACCTCGGTTGATGTTCTTGGTGGTACTACGCTGACCCACCAGCACGGTGACCACCACCGTCAGGTTCCGCTCCAGGTTGGCCAGGATCTCCTTGCCATAGCCTTCAGTTATCATGACCGCCACCGTGTCGCCCGTCCCTGCACGCAAGACCAGGTCACCGACCAGGACGTGCTTATGCTCGCATGCTAAAGGCGGTCAGCAAACCTTCGTGGCCCATCATGACCGTCTTGTTGGTGGAGTTGTTGTAGATGAGCACGGCGGAGGCGTTGAAGGTGGCGGCCTTCAGGATCTTCTCCTTGAAGGTGCAGTTTCCTCTCTGGAGCAGCGCCACCCACTGGACGCCGCGGGGAGGGGCCAGGAAGCGGGTGTGGGGGTCGCAGCCCTGCTTGTCCATCACTGAAGACACACACAGAGGCGGGTTGCTTAGTTGTCTGGAACAGTGATTCTCAAACTGCACGGCTCCACCTGGTGGTACGCCAAAGAATCACTTGGTTAAAGTACAGTGTTTTATTGTCCTATATTACACACAGTGTTACTGTTCAAACTGTGGCTGAAAATATTGAATATACTTGTGAGAAAAAAACTCTGCCTTGTTTTTAATGAATACTTAGGCTTACTACACTACTGTATACATACAATATTCAGTGTATTAAAATTTAGTGTAAAAATATTCAAAGAACAACAAAAATCAGTATATTTAAATTCAGTGTATAAAAATTCAGAGTAAAAAAATCAGCGTATTAAAATTCAGTGTAAAAATATTCAGTGTATTAAAATTTCAGTGTAAAATCAGTGTATTAAAATTCAGTGTAAAAAAAAAAATCACTGTAAAAAATTCAGTGTATAAAATTTCAGTGTAAAAATATTCAGACTCAGAGCAAAAAAAAATCAGTGTAAAAAAATAAGCGTATTAGAATTCAGTGTAAAAATATTCAGGTTATAAAAATTCAGTGTAAACAAATCAGTGTATTAAAATTCAGTGCAATAAAAATCAATGTATAAAAATTCAGTGTAAAAATATTCAAAGAAAAAAAAATCTGTATATTTAAATTCAGTGTATAAAAATTCAGATTAAAAAAATCAGCGTATTAAAATTCAGTGTATTAAAATTTCAGTGTAAAATTAGTGAATTGAAATTCAGTGAAAAAAAATCAGTGTAAAAATATTCAGAATAAAAAAAATCAGTGTAAAAAAAATAAGCGTATTAGAATTCAGTGTAAAAATATTCAGGTTATAAAAAATCAGTGTAAAAAAATCAGTGTATTAAAATTCAGTGTAATAAAAATCAATGTATTAAAATTCTGTGTAAAAATATTCAAAGAAAAAAAATCAGTATATTTAAATTCAGTGTATAAAAATTCAGAGTAAAAAAATCAGCGTAATAAAATCTCAGTGTAAAAATATTCAGTGTATTAAAATTTCAGTGTAAAATCAGTGTATTGAAATTCAGTGTCCTAAAAATCAGTGTAAAAATATTCAGAGTAAAAAAATCACTATTAAAATTCAGTGTATAAAATGTCAGTGTAGAAATATTCAGAGCAAAAAAAATCAGTGTAAAAAAAATAAGCGTATTAGAATTCAGTGTAAACATATTCAGGTTATAAAAATTCAGTGTAAAAAAATCAGTGTATTAAAATTCAGTGTAATAAAAATCAATGTATTAAAATTGAGTATACAAATATTCAGTGTATACATATTCAATGTATTAAAATTCAGTGTAAAAATATTCAGAGTAAAAAAAATTCAGTGTATTAAAATTCAGAGTAAAAAAATCAGCGTATTAAAATTCAGTGTAAAAATATTCAGTGTGTTAAATTTTCAGTGTAAAATAATCAGCGTATTAAAATTCAGTGTAAAAAAATCAGTGTATAAAAATTCAGTGTAAAAATATTAATTGTAAAAAAGAATAGCTGAAAATTTGTATGGACCTGAAGTTTTACACTGGATTGTGTTAGCATTTTGCTAACACATTTTTTCCAATGAAATTGTCAGCATACAATGACGTAGAAAATTTCAGTTCACGAAATTCGAACGCAAAAAATTCAGTAACACAAAGTCAGTGTAAAAAAAAAAAAAGATTTTCTAATAAGAGACACAAATTAACCTCCATGTAGAACATTTCAGCTTTTTCTCATTACATACCGATTTTTTTGCCCTTTTTTCTTACATTTTTACTGGTTATTTCCCCATGTAAGAATAGAATACAAATACAAATAATTTGATCGTGTAACTGCATGACCTGGTGTGTCAAAAATGCTGCCTGTACAAAAATATAAATGTTCAGTTAAACATTTAAACATTAAAATTTTTCTAATCAATTCATAAGTATTCTTTTTAATTAACTTAATTTAGCTTGTACATTAAAGGAGTCATATGTAATAATTTAATCATTAAATGGCCCTGATATGTCAAAAGGCATGAATAAATCATGTTGTTTTCCAATACCTTTATAACTGATAACAGCCGGGATGTGCTCATTTCAAAATTTGATTTACAGTCCCGAAATCTTGTTATTGTTTTCATTTCGATGCCCCGCCCTCCACCGTTTGACCAATTAGAAAGTCTGTGAGTGTGTCACATCCAGTTGTCAGTTACACACCGCACTCTTCGTCTGACTACTGCCACTGGTAAAGTTACTAAACATGTCAGACCTTAGTACATCTGAAAGTTACCATTCTCAACTTATTTATGACAAAGCCAGGAACAAAACCAGGATTTGTATCGGGGATGCCTTTGAAAGATGGAGACAATTGAAGGTGAAGAAGATTTTTTCATCTGACGCCAACTTCCTAATTTCCTTCTTGATGGGGTTAGGCATTTATGTTTTCTTATTACTTGATATAAATGGAAATGGACATTTCGTACATTGTCCATAACAGTCTATGATCCTGTCTAACAAAGCTAGTATGTTCCTGCAACCAATGCTTAGTGTGATTGTGCTTCGCTCCTAGTGTAATACTTAGCATGCTAGCCCGGTCAATGACACATCGACAGGGGAAATATATGCCCGTCAGCCTGTATGTCAATGTGTCATCCAAGTGACAGTGAAAAATATATTTTGGACAAATAAAACCTATGTGGATATGGGTAGTGTCAGTGCCTATTTCATTATCAATATGCTGATACGTTGAGGAAATGGGTTCCAACATTAGTACGGCTAATTGCGGTTTCTAAAGTTAAAGTTAAAGTACCAATGATTGTCACACACACACACACTAGGTGTGGCGAAATTATTCTCTGCATTTGACATCTGGTACGCTATGTGCATCAAACACATACAGGACTGTCTCAGAAAATTAGAATATTGTGATAAAGTCCTTTATTTTCTGTAATGCAACTAAAAACATGAAAATGTCATACATTCTGGATTCTTTACACATCAACTGAAATATTGCAAGCCTTCTGTCATTTTAATATTGCTGATTATGGCATACAGCTTAAGAAAACTCAAATATCCTATCTCAAAATATTAGAATATCATGAAAAAGTATACTAGCAGGCTATTTAACTAATCACTTGAATCGTCTAATTAACTCGAAACACCTGCAAGGGTTTCCCTGCGCCTTTAAAAACACTCAGCTTCGTTCAGTAAACTAAATCACAAGTATGGGGAAGACTGCTGACCAGACTGCTGTCCAGAGGACCATCATTGACACCCTCCATCAGGAGGATAAGAAACAAAAATACATTTCTAAAAGAGCAGGCTGTTCACAAAGTGCAGATTCAAAGCACATTCACAAAAGGTCTGTTGGAAGGAGGAAATGTGGCAGGAAACGCTGCACAACCAAGAGAGAGGACCGCAGCCTTAAAGGCCTACTGAAATGTGATTTTCTTATTCAAACGGGGATAGCAGGTCCATTCTATGTGTCATACTTGATCATTTCGCGATATTGCCATATTTTTGCTGAAAGGATTTAGTAGAGAACATCGACGATAAAGTTCGCAACTTTTGGTCGCTGATAAAAAAGCCTTGCCTGTACCGGAAGTAGCAGACGAGTAGCGTGACGTCACAGGTTGTGGAGCTCCTCACATCTGGACATTGTTTACAATCATGGCCACCAGCAGCGAGAGCGATTCGGACCGAGAAAGCGACGATTTCCCCATTAATTTGAGCGAGGATGAAAGATTTGTGGATGAGGAAAGTGAAAGTGAAGGACTAGAGGGCAGTGGGAGCAATTCAGACAGGGAAGATGCTGTGAGAGGCGGGTGGGACCTGATATTCAGCTGGGAATGACTAAAACAGTAAATAAACACAGGACATATATATACTCTATTAGCCACAAATTAATCCCGCATAACAAACACCTCCCCCCTCCCGTCCATATAACCAGCCAATACAAATCAAACACCTGCACAACACACTCAATCCCACAGCCCAAAGTACCGTTCACCTCCCCAAAGTTCATACAGCACATATATTTCCCCAAAGTCCCCAAAGTTACGTACGTGACATGCACATAGCGGCACGCACGTACGGGCAAGCGATCAAATGTTTGGAAGCCGCAGCTGCATGCGTACTCACGGTACCGTGTCTGCATATCCAACTCAAAGTCCTCCTGGTAAGAGTCTCTGTTGTCCCAGTTCTCCACAGGCCAATGGTAAAGCTTGACTGTCATCTTCCGGGAACGTAAACAATGAAACACCGGCTGTGTTTGTGTTGCTGCAGTCGGCCGCAATACACCGCTTCCCAGCTACAGCTTTCTTCTTTGCTGTCTCCATTGTTCATTGAACAAATTGCAAAAGATTCACCAACACAGATGTCCAGAATACTGTGGAATTTTGCGATGAAAACAGACGACTTAATAGCTGGCCACCATGCTGTCCCAAAATGTCCTCCACAATCCGTGACGTCACGCGCTGACGTCATCATACCGAGACGTTTTCAGCAGGATATTTCGCGCAAAATTTAAAATTGCACTTTAGTAAGCTAACCCGGCCGTATTGGCATGTGTTGCAATGTTAAGATTTCATCATTAATATATATAAACTATCAGACTGCGTGGTCGGTAGTAGTGGGTTTCAGTAGGCTTTTAACAGCATTGTGAAGAAGAGCCGCTTCCAGAATTTGGGGGAGCTTCAAAGATAGTGGACTGAAGCTGGAGTCCAGGTATCAAAAGCCACTGTTCACGGACGTGTCCGGGAAATGGGCTACAATAGCCGTATTCCCATGGTCAAGCCACTCCTGAACTCAAGACTACGGAAGAAGCATCTGCTTGGGCTATGGAAAAGAAGCACTGGACAGTTGCAGAGTGGTCCAGAGTCCTGTTTTCATACGAAAGCAAGTTTTGTATTTCATTTGGAAGTCAAGGCGCTAGAGTCTGGAGGAAGGCTGGAGAGGAGCAAAATCCGAGTTGCTTGAAATCCAGTGTGAAATTCCCAAAGTCAGCAATGGTTTGGGGAGCCATGTCAGCTTTCTGGTGTTGGTCCACTGTGTTTCATCAAGTCTAGAGTCAATGCAGCTGTGTACTAAGAGATTTTAGAGCACTACATGCTTCCATATGTTGAAAAACACTATGGAGATGATGATTTCATTTTCCAGCATGATCTGGCACCTGCCCACAGTGCCAAAACCACCAGTAACCGGTGTACTGACCATGGCATTACTGTCCTCGATTGGCCTGCCAACTCCCCTGACCTGAACCTCATAGAGAATTTGTGGGGTATTGTGAAGAAGAAGCTGAAAGACACCAGTTAAGCTAAAGGCCGCTATTGAAGCATCCTGGGCATCCATAACACCTCAGCAATGCCACAGGCTGATTGCCTCCATGCCACGCCGCATTGATGCAGTAATCCGTGCAAAAGGATTCCCAACCAAGTACTGAGTGCATTAATTGACATTTGAAAATGTTTGATTTTGTTTTGCTGTTATAAATCTTTTTTTTTATACTTGGTCTGAGGAAATATTCAAATTTTTTGAGATAGGATTTTTGAGTTTTCTTAAGCTGTATGCCATAATCAGCAATATTAAAATAATAAAAGGCTTGCAATATTTCAGTTGATGTGTAATGAATCCAGAATGTATGACATTTTCATGTTTTTAGTTGCATTACAGACAATAGAGGACTTTATCACAATATTCTAATTTTCTGAGACAGTCCTGTATGTGGTGGTATTTGCTTGGCACAATATAATGCATTACATGTCATGATTTGTGTATTGACATGGTAGTATGATTTATGCGTAACGTGGGTTGGCTCATAGAATCTCACACTGCACTGAAAGATGGTGATGTGCGTAAATGGAAGAGAATGCAGTGCGTCAGGTTGGATGCAACATGGGGTTATGCTGAACGAAATGTGGCGGTTATTTTAGTGTTGGCCTTGGCTTGCCATCAAAGTATGCCGGGTCAGCTACCCGCGGCTCTTGAAGCAGCATGCGGCTCTTGAGTGCCGCCCTAGTGGCTCACTGGAGCATTTTTAAAAAAGGATTGAAAGTGGAAAAAGATGGGGAAAAATATTTTTTTTGTTTCAGTATGTTTTTTGTTTGAGGACAAACATGACACAAACCTTCCCAATTGTTAGATGAGAGTATTTGATGAACATTGTTTTGTCCTACTAATTTCGGCAGTTCTTGAACTCACTTGTGGACTGTGACGCAACAGTTTGTTTACATGTAAAATCTTCCACTATTTGTCTCATTTTGTCCACCAAATGTTTTATGCTGTGCGTGAATGCACAAAGGTGCGCTTTGTTGATGTTATTGACTTGTTGGAGTGCTAATCAGGCATATTTGGTCAGTGCATGATTGCAAGCTAATCAATGCTAACATGCTATTTAGGCTAGTTGTATGTACATATTGCATAATTATGCCTCATTTGTAGGTATATTTGAGCTCATTTAATATCTTTTACTTTTATCCTCTTTGTATATAATTTAGTTTTGCATGTCTCATGACAAATTATCTGTATGTAATATTGGCTGCATTTCTGATAGTTGTTTGTGTGCCATGTTGTTCCAGACCACAGCAAACATTACCTAGCTTGCCAAAGATTGTAATAAATCTATTAGAAGAAGACAGCCTGTCGTTTCCTTTAACTTGGACACACACATATATACCTTTGGCCATTAAAAGCCAGTAATTTCCAGGAGTTATCTCACCTTCTGAGTAGCCTCTGATTTACTAATGTTTTCTAATGTTGTAAAAATGTGAAGAATAAATATTACATTTCAACATTTCTGTCAACAGAGATTTGCTTCAGCCTGCGACACATAGTCATTTTTAATAGGCTATTATAGCTAATATAGACACTTACATCATGTGTTGTCTTCATTATAAGACTTATATAAGACTTTTAAAGTAATTTTGATAGTAGGCTACTATAGCTAATATAGACACTTACGTCATGTGTTGTCTTCATTATAACACTTATATAAGACTTTTAAAGTCATTTTGATAGTAGGCTATTATAGCTAATATAGACACTAACCTCATGTGTTGCCTTCATTATAAGACTTATGTACGTTTTTTAATTTTTTGCGGCTCCAGACAGATTTGTTTTTGGTCCAATATGGCTCTTTCAACATTTTGGGTTGCCGACCCCTGGCATATGCCATATGTGATATATTTTTTATCATTATATACAATTATTTGGATGGTGGTCCGTGCGGTCAAACTAGACATTTTAGCAGGGTAATGCCAACAATCTGTCCCGACTCCCGACTAAAATATTGCTGCGAAACTTTACAAATACATTTGGCTAATCGACATCTGTAAAATGTGGCATAATTACTTAGTAAATCACCTTGCAAGAAGCATAAACAAGTGAAACCTACTGGGTAGGACTCGTCTATTCCCATTTTCCTTGGAGTGGGATTGGGCTGCGTATCTGCCAACCTCAGTCAGGGAGAGTGGGAGGGGACTACAGGATTTTGACCGTGATTTTAAGTATATTCTTTTTTTATTTTGAGAGTTTGTAATATTTTAGATCAGCGGTGTCTAAACTTTTTTCACCAAGAGCTGCATACTGACAAGTATAGGGGAGGAATTTTGAGATTTTTTATTTTTAAAAAATGCTAAAAACAGATATTATATATTTAAAGACAAAACGTTGTGTTATAGGTGACTGGTATATTGTGTATTAATTATTAGTTTAAAAATGTCAGCTTTATCTCATTACATACCTTTTCCCATTTTTTTCTTACATTTTTACTGGTTAATTTCCCAGGTAAGAATAGAATAAAAATACAAATAATTTGATCATGTAACTGCATGACCTCGTGTGTCAAAAATTCTGCCTGTACGAAAATATTAATGTTCAGTTCCACATTTAACAGTTTATTATTGTTATAATTTTTCAAATCAATTCATAAGCATTATTTTAATTAACTCAATTTTGCTTGCACTTTAATTACATTTTTATTTCGAGAGCTTCTAATATTTTAGATCAGGGGTGTCTAAACTTTTTCCACTTGAAAAGTCAAGTATGGGGGGGCATTTTGATTTTTTTTTTATTTAAAAAAAATGCTAAACACAGATCTTATATACATTTAAAGACAAAACTTTGTGTTATATGTGACTAGGTATATTGTGTATTAATTATTAGTTTAAAATGTCAGCTTTATCTCATTACATACCCACTTTTTGCCTTTATTCTTACATTTTTACTGGTTAATTTCCCATGTAAGAATAGAACCCAAAGCTCATCACCTATGGTCATGAGCTTTGGGTTATGACCGAAAGGACAAGATCACGGGTACAAGAGGCCGAAATGAGTTTCCTCCGCCGGGTGGCGGGGCTCTCCCTTAGAGATAGGGTGAGAAGCTCTGCCATCCGGGGGGAGCTCAAAGTAAAGCCGCTGCTCCTCCACATCGAGAGGAGCCAGATGAGGTGGTTCGGGCATCTGGTCAGGATGCCACCCGAACGCCTCCCTAGGGAGGTGTTTAGGGCACGTCCAACCGGTAGGAGGCCGCGGGGAAGACCCAGGACACGTTGGGAAGACTATGTCTCTCGGCTGGCCTGGGAACGCCTCGGGGTCCCACAGGAAGAGCTGGACGAAGTGGCTGGGGAGAGGGAAGTCTGGGCTTCCCTGCTTAGGTTGCTGCCCCCGCGACCCGACCTTGGATAAGCGGAAGAAGATGGATGAATAGAATAAAAATACTAATAATTTGATAATGTGACTGCATGACCTAGGGTATCAAAAATTCTGCCTGTACAAAAATATTAATGTTCAGTTCCACATTTAACAGTGTTTATTATTGTTATGATTTTTCAATATAATTCAGAAGTATTTTTTTTTATTAACTCAATTTTGCTTGCACTTTCAGTATATTCTATTTTATATTCTATCTTCTACCTAAAAGTCAAGTAAGGGGGGCATTTTTTTATATATATAAAAAAAAAATGCTATAAACAGATATTATATACATTTAAAGACACAACTTAGTGTTATAGGTGACTAGGTATATTGTGTACTAATTTTTAGTTTAAAAATGTCCGCTTTATATCATTACATACCGACTTTTTGCCTTCTTTCTTACGTTTTTAATGGTTATTTTCCCATGTAAGAATAGAATAAAAATAAAAATAATTTGATCATGTAACTACATGACCTGGTGTGTCGAAAATTCTGCCTTTACGAAAATATTAATGTTCAGTTCCACATTTAACAATTTATTATTGTTATAATTTTTCTAATTAATTCATAATTTATTTTTTTTATTAACTCAATTATGCTTGCACTTTAAGTATATTCTATTTTTATTTCGAGAGCTTGTAATATTTTCGATCAGGGGTGTCAAGTAATGGGGGCATTTAGATTTTTTTTTATTTAGAAAAAAAGCTAAAAACAGATATTATATATATTTAAAGACAAAACTTAGAGTTATAGGTGACTAGGTATATTTTGTAATAATTATTCGTTTTAAAATGTCAGCTATATCTCATTACATTCCAATTTTTGCCTTTTTTCTTACACTTTCACTGTTTATGTTCCCATGTAAGAATAGAATAAAAATAAAAATTATTTCATCATGTGTGTCACAAACTCTGCCTGTAAGAAAATATTAATGTTCAGTTCCACATTTAACAGTGTTTATTATTGTTATAATTTTTCTAATTCATGTCCATCCATCCATTTTCTACCGCTTATTCCCTTTGGGGTCGCGGGGGGCGCTGGAGCCTATCTCAGCTACAATCGAGCGGAAGGCGGGGTACACCCTGGACAAGTCGCCACCTCATCGCAGGGCCAACACAGATAGACAGACAACATTCACACTCACATCCACACACTAGGGCCTAATTCATGTAATAAAGATTTTTTTTTAATTAACAACATTTTGCTGGCACTTTAAGTATATTAAAAAAAAAATTTTGAGCTTCTAATATTTTAGATCAGGGGTGTCTAAACTTTTTACACCTGAAAAGTCAAGTAAGAGCCACATTTTGATATTTTTTATTTTAAAAAATGCTCAAAAGGTATGATATATATTTAGAGACAAAACGTTGTGCTATAGGTGACTAGGTATATTGTGTAATAATTATTAGTTGAGAAATGTCAGCTTTACCTCATTACATTCACTCATTACACGTGGCTTGTGCAGCCCTTTGAGACACGTATAATTAAAGGCTATATAAATAAACTTTGATTGATTGATTCCAATTTTGTTTTTTTGTTTTTTTACAAACACCGTTGTGTGTGAAATTGTGTTAGATGTAAATATAAACGGAATACAATGATTTGCAAATCATTTTCAACCCATATTCAGTTGAATATGCTACAAAGACAACATATTTGATGTTCAAACTGATAAACATTTTTATTTTTTGCAAATAATCATTAACTTTAGAATTTGATGCCAGCAACACGTGACAAAGAAGTTGGGAAAGGTGGCAATAAATACTGATAAAGTTGAGGAATGCTCATCAAACACTTATTTGAACAGGCAAATTGGGAACAGGTGGGTGCCATGATTGGGTATAAAAGTAGATTCCATGAAATGCTCAGTCATTCACAAACAAGGATGGGGCGAGGGTCACCACTTTGTCAACAAATGCGTGAGCAAATTGTTGAACAGTTTAAGAAAAACTTTTCTCAACCAGCTATTGCAAGGAATTTAGGGATTTCAACATCTACGGTCCGAAATATCATCAAAGGGTTCAGAGAATCTGGAGAAATCACTGCACGTAAGCAGCTAAGCCTGTGACCTTCGATCCCTCAGGCTGTACTGCATCAACAAGCGACATCAGTGTGTAAAAGATATCACCACATGGGCTCAGGAACACTTCAGAAACCCACTGTCAGTAACTACAGTTGGTCGCTACATCTGTAAGTGCAAGTTAAAACTCTCCTATGCAAGGCGAAAACCGTTTATCAACAACACCCAGAAACTGCGTCGGCTTCGCTGGGCCTGAGCTCATCTAAGATGGACTGATGCAAAGTGGAAAAGTGTTCTGTGGTCTGACGAGTCCACATTTCAAATTGTTTTTGGAAAAGAGGATAAGAACCATCCGGATTGTTATAGGCGCAAAGTTGAAAAGCCAGCATCTGTGATGTTATGGGGGTATATTAGTGCCCAAGACATGGGTAACTTACACATCTGTGAAGGCGCCATTAATGCTGAACGGTACATACAGGTTTTGGAGCAACATATGTTGCCATCCAAGTAACGTTACCATGGACACCCCTACTTATTTCAGCAAGACAATGCCAAGCCACGTGTTACATCAACGTGGCTTCATAGTAAAAGAGTGCGGGTACTAGACTGGCCTGCCTGTAGTCCAGACCTGTCTCCCATTGAAAATGTGTGGCGCATTATGAAGCCTAAAATACCACAACGGAGACTCCCGGACTGTTGAACAACTTAAGCTGTACATCAAGCAAGAATGGGAAAGAATTCCACCTGAGAAGCTTAAAAAATGTGTCTCCTCAGTTCCCAAACGTTTACTGATTGTTGTTAAAAGGAAAGGCCATGTAACACAGTGGTGAACATGCCCTTTCCCAACTACTTTGGCACGTGTTGCAGCCATGAAATTCTAAGTTAATTATTATTTGCAAAAAAAAAAAAAAAAGTTTATGAGTTTGAACATCAAATATCTTGTCTTTGTAGTGCATTCAATTGAATATGAGTTGAAAAGGATTTGCAAATCATTGTATTCCGTTTATATTTACATCTAACACAATTTCCCAACTCATATGGAAACGGGCTTTGTACATATTTACTGTTATTTTATTTAGACAAACATGATCTAATTAGAAAATACACAACATTTAAAGTTTTAGCAGACACGTATCGGCATTGGATTAGTATCGCCAATACCAGCCTGAATTTTACTTGGTATTGGATCGGAAAGAAGATCAGTGGTATCGCACATCCCTAGTTTTCTTGGTGAAAAAAAAAAGGCCGATACTGGGTCAATCTCGAGAGTTGTCTGTCATGTTTCAGCTACGGGGGTCAAAGGTTGTGTTAATGTCGAACAAAGGTCGGATGGATGCGAGGCGAGGAAGACGGAGAGCGGTAATGCGGCATGCTGCAGTGTCCTTGGGAAGTGGGAGCGTAATCTGACACCTGAGAGCCGGCACAACCTTGAGCACCTGAACGCATCATCGCAAGACTCTGCAGACACGCTGCCTTCAATGTGCGTCCCCCCGGGGGGGTGAGGCGGGACAAGACGGCGTTTTGAAGCCACCTTACCTCCGTGATGCGGCACCGGTCTGACCACCACGCCCCTGGTGTCCACCTTGGGAGAGTTCTGCCCGTACGTCACATCCTCGCTGCTCATCACATGGACCACGTGTCCTCTGGCGTCCTGCACCGTGGCGTTGACCGTGGCGCTGACGTACTCCTCCGACACCGCCATGCTCCGGTCCGAGCGGGCCGCCGACACGGAGGTGGTCTGGACCAGGACCAGGATCAGGACCAGGACTGAGGGGACGCACAGCCCGGCCCAGCTGAGGGACGTCATGGTGTCCTCATCCAAACTGAGAGCAGAGAACAAGGAAGGTTTTCAGAACACGTTTTTGAAATAAAACATGTCAAATAAAATGATGTCCAGGACGAGGGATGCTATTGTCCTTGAGCAAGGCACCACACAGTCACATTACAAGAGTATTAAACACTAAAAGACTTGAATAAGGTGTCTGTGTGTCCTCAAACTAGCATCCTCATCCTCGTCATCAAGGCCTGACTCTCTCATTCAGAACTCCGTTGACAAAACGCTCGTTTTAAGAGGCGCCATGACGCTTTGTTTTACCGTGTGAACGCGGACAGACAGGCCGCCCTTGCCGCTGTCACGACCCGCGTTCGCCGCCGATGTTCCGCGGCGCGTCAGCAGGGCTTCGGCAGGCGGGCCCCGCGGGAGCTTTGAACCGTGTTTTTGTTTTCGCTAACGCTCGAACGGTGCGGAAGCTCGGGGGTGTCCGGGTCGGTGGCGCAGCGCGCATGCGCACAGCCTCTGCGCCGGCACACAAGAGAGTGCGCGGACCGAGATTTCCATCAAGTATCGCGAGAACATTCGTAACTCTCATTATGCAGCTCTTTAAAAAAAAAATCAGATTTATGGCACTTTGAGGGGAGATTGTAGTTTATTTGGAACATGTAACAACATTATAATAATAATAATAATAATAATAATAGATTTTATTTGTAAAAAGCACTTTACATTAAGTAAACAACCTCAAAGTGCTACAGTGTATTAAAAAAAATAAAAATACAAATACAAATAAAAAAAGATAATAAAAAATAAAAAAAAATAAAAACTAGAACAGCCAAATAGCTAAAACTAGTATGCATACAGTATTTCCTTGAATTAGCGCCAGGGCGGCAATTAATTTAAAACCTCTTCTCACGCCGGCGCTTACCAAAGGCATGCGGTAAATTTAGGCCTGCGCTTATAAATTTGAGTGTGATGTAAAGATACCATCATGAAAAGCACATTTAATTAAAAAAAACGTATTATGGTCTTACCTTTACTTATAAATGAAATCCATGCGCCGCTCTTTCTGAACAAAAGCATCGATAACTTGTTTATAGAAGTCTTCCTTATCTTTCTTCAGTTTTAAAAGTCTCTCTGTCTCGATGGAGATCTTCCTTTAATTATTACCTCCTGCTTCGATTGAAAGTCCAGTTTAGAAAACTGTTGTTGTCACTTCTTCTGCAGCCGAGTAGTCGCAAGAATGATTCCTGGGATCACTAGCGCCCTCTACCACCATGAGGCGGGAGTCATTTAATGACTCATATTTGACACACGCAGCTATATTAATAAAACATTTTTACTGTTCTTTTTAGCATATTCAATAGCTTGGACCTTAAATTCTACTGAATAGCTCTTTATCTTCTCCCATTTATGCGATTTTAAAATATTGAAATTAGCCTCCTCCATTTTGGAAAATGATGCCTTGAAAGGTGAAGTGTCACTCGTGACGTGACGAGTTTGACCCGGCGCTAAAACGAGACGTATGCTAATTATTCTGCGAAACGAGTTTGACCCGGTGGTAAAACGAGACATGCGCAAATTATTTTGCTAAACAAGTTGACCCGGCAGTAATTCTAAGCATGCGCTAATTATTTTGCGAAACGAGTTTGACCCGGCGGTAAAACGAGGCATGCGGATAATATATACCCGGCGGCAATTCAAGGAAATACGGTATATCTAAAAAAAAGGCTTTTTTAAAAAGAAGGGTTTTTAAGCCTTTTTAAAAAGCATCCACAGTCTGTGGTGCCCTCAGGTGGTCAGGGAGAGCGTTCCACAGGCTGGGAGCGGCGGAGCAGAAAGCCCGGTCTCCCATTGTTCGTAGCTTTGTCCTTGGAGGTTGGAGGAGGTTAGCCTGTCCGGAGCAGAGGTGTCGTGTGGAGGATTTGGGGGTGAGTAGTTCTTTGAGGTAGACGGGGGCATTTCCATGGAGGCACTAGTGGGTTAGTAGGGGGACTTTGAATTCAATCCTGAGTGGAACAGGAAGCCAGTGAAGGAATTTGAGAGTTGGTGTGATATGGTCATATTTCCGCACTCTCATCAGGATCCTAGCAGCACCATTCTGTATGTATTGCAGCTTCTGGATGTTCTTGCTGGGGATCCCGACAAGAAGTGTTTTACAGCACACTCCTTCAATTTTTTATTTCAACATGTCAGTAAAAGGAGTAGGAAGAAAATCTTATGTAATCCTACCGCTTTTCTTCCTATGATAATTGTTTACACGTTTGTTCACTTCCTGTTCTCCATTTGTAACACAATTAAATCGATGAATAATATAAACAACAGTTCTCACAAACAAATAGTTATGATTCATGTAAGTTCATTTCCATTTTCTGGAGGAGTAGGAAGAGGCAAAGTTTATTTATTTTATTTTAGATGCATAATGTTAAAATATTACAAACCCTGTTTCCATATGAGTTGGGAAATTGTGTTAGATGTAAATATAAACAGAATACAATGATTTGCAAATCCTTTTCAACCCATATTCAGTAGAATGCACTACAAAGACAAGATATTTGATGTTCAAACTCATAAACTTAATTTTTTTTTGCAAATAATAATTAACTTAGAATTTCATGGCTGCAACACGTGCCAAAGTAGTTGGGAGAGGGCATGTTCACCACTGTGTTACATGGCCTTTCCTTTTAACAACACTCAGTAAACGTTTGGGAACTGAGGAGACACATTTTTTAAGCTTTTCAGGTGGAATTCTTTCCCATTCTTGCTTGATGTACAGCTTAAGTTGTTCAACAGTCCGGGAGTCTACGTTGTGTTATTTTAGGCTTCATAATGCGCCACACATTTTCAATGGGAGACAGGTCTGGACTACAGGCAGGCCAGTCTAGTACCCGCACTCTTTTACTATGAAGCCACGTTGATGTAACACGTGGCTTGGCATTGTCTTGCTGAAATAAGCAGGGGCGTCCATGGTAACGTTGCTTGGATGGCAACATATGTTGCTCCAAAACCTGTATGTACCTTTCAGCATTAATGGTGCCTTCACAGATGTATAAGTTACCCATGTCTTGGGCACTAATACACCCCCATACCATCCCAGATGCTGGCTTTTCAACTTTGCGCCTATAACAATCCGGATAGTTCTTTTCCTCTTTGGTCCGGAGGACACGACTGTCAGGCTTGTCCCTGACAGTTTGACTGTGTTTTAGTTTTTCCTCTGCGTTTGTCTTAGTTTTCTGTCAGCGCTTTTTATTTTGTCTTCTATTCCTGATTGTCTCCCTGAGTGCTGCTTCCCCTCAGCTGTGGCTGATTGGCACCTGGCCACACCTGGTGTCAATCAGCCAGCTGCTATTTAAACCTGCCTTCCCCTCCAGTCAGTGCTGGATTATTGTCATTGTCATTGTCATTACTACCTGTCTTAACACTTGTCGTTGTAGCTCTGTCTACTTTTGTTTCACTCTGCTCATGTCCTAGTTCCTTTGTGTCACAGTAAGTGTTTTTGTTTCTTGTCCAAAGTTAGCTTCTGTGCTATTTTAGTTCATAACCAAGTTTGTTCTCCGCCTTGTGCGCGCATTTTGTTGTTACCCTTTTGTTTGTTGTTTTGCCTTAGTGTTTAATTAAATTATGTTTTCTCGCACAATGCCTTCCGCCTTCTCTGCATCTTGGGGTTCGGCACCAACAACTCCTGACATAATAATCCAGCCTATAGTACGAACTTCGCGGAGATTTCCTTGGCGGAGAGGCTTAACAAAGCGTTATCATTAATGGCCGAATCCAAAAAAAGCTTTGCCTCGTTTTGCAATCCCTCCCACCCATCCCTGTTCTATGTTGGCTTCTTGCGGGACGTCTGGGATCCGTCCCTTGAGGGGGGGGGGGGGCTATGAGTGGCTGTGCAGCTAGGGAGGCACAGCTACTTCTCGCCCCAGTGGGTCTGCAAAAGACGGCGCCATCATCTCAAGTGGGTCTGCAACAAACGCCACCATTATTTCCGGTGGGCCGGCAGACGCCACCATCATCTCCGGTGGGTCTGCAACCTACGGCGCCACCATGCACTCCGGTGGGCCAGCAGAGGGCACCACCACCATGCACTCCGGTGGGCCGGCAGACACCACCATGCACTCCGGTGGGCCGGCAGACGCCACCATGTACTCCGGTGGGTCTACAACCTACGGCACCATCCTCCTCTCCGGTGGGCCAGCAGCAGACGGCGCCACCATCCTCCTCTTCGGTGGGCCAGCAGCAGACGGCGCCACCATCCTCCTCTTCGGTGGGCCAGCAGCAGACGGCGCCACCATCCTCCTCTCCGGTGGGCCAGCAGCAGAGGGCGCCACCATCCTCGTCTCCGGTGGGCCAGAAGCAGAGGGCGCCACCATTCTCGTCTCCGGTGGGCCAGCAGCAGAGGGCGCCACCATCCTCGTCTCCGATGGGCCAGCAGCAGAGGGCGCCACCATCCTCGTCTCCGGTGGGCCAGCAGCAGAGGGCGCCACCATCCTCGTCTCCGGTGGGCCAGCAGCAGAGGGCGCCACCATCCTCGTCTCCGGTGGGCCAGCAGCAGAGGGCGCCACCATCCTCGTCTCCGGTGGGCCAGCAGCAGAGGGCGCCACCACCCTCGTCTCCGGTGGGCCAGCAGCAGAGGGCGCCACCACCATCCTCCCCGGTGGGCCAGCAGAGGGCGCCACCACCATCGTCTCCGGTGGGCCAGCAGAGGGCGCCACCACCATCGTCTCCGGTGGGCCAGCAGAGGGCGCCACCACCATAGTCTCCGATGGGCCAGCAGAGGGCGCCACCACCATCGTCTCCGGTGGGCCAGCATAGGGCGCCACCATCGTCTCCGGTGGGTTCTCCCACGCCGGCGGACGAGCCGCCTCGCCAATTGCGGCGGCGTTCAACTCGCCGTCGCCACCTAACTCTTGCGGGGACACTTGGCCTGGTGGCCCACCTCCTTGTCCTCCCTCCACCCTCCCGTGACTTTGGACTTTTTTGGGGGGTGGGGGGTTCTAGAACGTCTGGTATCCGTTATAGGAAGGGGGGCTACTGTCAGGCTTGTGCCTGACAGTTTGACTGTGTTTTAGTTTTTCCTCTGCGTTTGTCTTAGTTTTCTGTCAGCGCTTTTTATTTTGTCTTCTATTCCTGATTGTTTCCCTGAGTGCTGCTTCCCCTCAGCTGTGGCTGATTGGCACCTGGCCACACCTGGTGTCAATCAGCCAGCTGCTATTTAAACCTGCCTTCCCCTCCAGTCTACTTTTGTTTCACTCTGCTCATGTCCTAGTTCCTTTGTGTCACAGTAAGTGTTTTTGTTTCTTGTCCAAAGTTAGCCTCTGTGCTATTTTAGTTCATAACCAAGTTTGTTCTCCGCCTTGTGCGCGCATTTTGTTGTTACCCTTTTGTTTGTTGTTTTGCCTTAGTGTTTAATTAAATTATGTTTTCTCGCACAATGCCTTCCGCCTTCTATGCATCTTGGGGTTCGGCACCAACAACTCCTGACAACGACGTCCACAGTTTCCAAAAACAATTTGAAATGTGGACTCGTCAGACCACAGAACACTTTTGCACTTTGTATCAGTCCATCTTAGATGAGCTCAAGCCCAGCAAAACCAACGGCGTTTCTGGGTGTTGTTGATAAACGGTTTTCGCCTTGCATAGGAGAGTTTTAACTTGCACTCATAGATGTAGCGACCAACTGTAGTTACTGACAGTGGGTTTCTGAAGTGTTCCTGAGCCCATGTGGTGATATCCTTTACACACTGATGTCGCTTGTTGATGCAGTACAGCCTGAGGGATCGAAGGTCACGGGCTTAGCTGCTTATGTGCAGTGATTTCTCCAGATTCTCTGAACCCTTTGATGATATTACGGACCGTAGATGGTGAAATCCCTAAATTCCTTGCAATAGCTGGTTGAGAAAGGTTTTTCATAAACTGTTCAGCAATTTGCTCACACATTTGTGGACAAAGTGGTGACCCTCACCCCATCCTTGTTTGTGAATGACTGAGCATTTCATAGAATCTAGTTTTTACCCAATCATGGCACCCACCTGTTCCCAATTAGCCTGCACACCTGTGGGATGTTCCAAATAAGTGTTTGATGAGCATTACTCAACTTTATCAGTATTTATTGCCACCTTTCCCAACTTCTTTGTCACGTGTTGCTGGCATCAAATTCTAAAGTTAATGATTATTTGCAAAAAAAAAAAAGTTTATCAGTTTGAACATCAAATATGTTGTCTTTGTAGCATATTCAACTGAATATGGGTTGAAAAGGATTTGCAAATCATTGTATTCTGTTTATATTTACATCTGACACAATTTCCCAACTCATATGGAAACGGGGTTTGTAAAAGAGAAATACAACCCTAAGAGGGACAAGCAGTAGAAAAATGGATATTTCATTCATAACATTGTGACAATCAAAACAGAATAAAGTTGATTTTTTTTTAATTAGGATTGAAAAAGACTATTACTTTTTCGACGGAAAATAAATCAAATGAAGTCAAAATAATATTAGAAAAAAAAAAACTACAGCATTTTAACCAGAATTCAGTGAAATTATTGGGAGAACAAATTAATGTTTAAATTTTATGGGAATAAAATCGTAATATGGGTTGGGGGAGAAGTCATTTTATAAGCATAATGTTGAAATATTAGTTTTTAACTGTTTTTTTAATTTATTAAGGGAACAATCGTATCAGTTGTTTAAAAATAATTAAATTTACACAAATATTATTCAGAATTGTTGGCCATAAGTGCATGTTTTGTTGTGTTTTCATTGTCAACATTCCATAAGGCGGTGCCATATTTCCACGCTGTGGCGTTCTTTTCCAAAAACGATTTTTCCCTCACCTAAAAAAACATGTAGCATTTTAACAATATAGAAAAAAAATACACAAAATGATAAGTAAGAATACAATGCAATAATGGATATAAAAATTGTAACACAATAATATTACAGTAGAAATGAGGACATAACAAATATGTGAATACAACATTTTACTAGCATATCTGTTGTGTGTACACTTCAACTACTGACCTTTAGAATAATCAACTCCAAAAGTGAATCCAACTAAAATAAATAAAACAATAAAATACAATTAAAAATATATAATACTTATATATATTAATTACTATTTTTTAAATTGTATTTATTCGATTTAGTTTATATTGATTTAGTTAAAAAATATATAAATTGTCTATTTATATATTTAAAAATATATTTATTTTTGGAAATATTTTTTTTAAATATATAGACAATTTTTATATATATATATATATATATATATATATATACACACACTGTATATATAATATAATATATATATATATATATATATATATATATATATATATATATGTATAAAAATATACATAAATTGTCTATATATTAAAATATATATAATTTAAAAATATATATAAATTGTCGATATTTCAAAGAAAAATTATATATATATATTTTTTTTTTGGGGGGGGAAATATATATATTTTTAAATATATAAATAGACAATTTAAATATTTTTTGACTGACTCAAAATAAACTAAATCAAATAAATACAATTTAAAAAAAAAAAAATATATATATATATATATATATATATATATATATATATATATATATATAAAAAAATATATATATATATGTATGTATATATCAGACGTGCAGTCACTAGAGTTACTCTCTGTAAAGCACCAGTTTCATTGGCAACAAAACAGGCCCAGAGAAAACTACATACCACCACCATGCTTGACGGTAGGAGTAGTGTACTTGGGATTAAAGGCCTCACCTTTTCTCCTCCAAACATATTGCTGGGTATTGTGACCAAACAACTCCATTATTGTTTCATTTGACATCACATGTACAAAGATAAGACCTTCTGGAGGAAAGTTCTGTGGTCAGAAAACCAACAAGTTTAGCTGAACTGCACCAATTTTGTCAAGAGGAGTGGTCAAAAATTCTAGCAGAAGCTTGTGGATGGCTACCAAAAGCGCCTTATTGCAGTGAAACTTGCCAAGGGACATGTAAGCAAATATTAAGACAGCCATGACATTATGTTCTTTACAAGTATGTAAACTTTTGATCACAACTGTATATATATATATATATATATATATATATATATACACACACACACACATATATATATATATACACATATATGTATATATACACATATATATCATACTTGCCAACCCTCCCGAATTTTCCGGGAGACTCCCGAATTTCAGTGCCTCTCCCGAAAATCTCCCGAGACAACCATTCTCCTGAATTTCTCCCGATTTCCAGCCGAACAATCATTTTGGGGGCGTGCCTTAAAGGCACTTCTTTTAGCGTCTTCTCTCACCTGAAAAGGAGACTATTATATATGTCTTTGTTATCCATAGGTTTATCTATAAGCCATAAAGTAGGCAGGCACGGAGCTATTTCTCAGCGTGTGTTTATTCCAGCCGGCACGTTAATACACTGACACACAACATCCTGATTCCCATCATGAATTGCTTCAAAACTACGGCAAGTAGTAATGTCCAAAATTTCCAGGCGGACAAACAATATTGGGGTCGTGCCTTAAAGGCACTGCCTTTAGCGTCCTCTCACCTGAAAAGAAGACTATTATATATGTCTCCGTTATCCATAGGTTTATCTATAACCCATAACACGGTGGACGAATGGATATAGTCACTCATGAACGGTCAGAGAAGCACAAGGCGGCGGCAAGGCAGTATTATGGACCACCTTGCTAAATGGAGACCCGAGGGTGTAACATATGCTGAGACAAAGATGGCTATGCTGATAGCTGCAAGCAACATCCCGTTCTCATTTGCGGATGTTTTCAACAAATCCGTGAAGAATATGTTCCCAGATTCAGAGATCGCTCGCCAGTACTCAAATGGCAGAACAAAAGCTTCTCAAATAGTGAAAGGTAAGTGTTATTTTTTTTTTTTTTAAAGTAAGCAGCAAGTACAGTACAGTTAGTAGAACAACTGTGTTTTCATTACTGTGTACTGTACTATATATATATATATATATATATATATATATATATATATACCGTATTTTCCGCACTATAAGGCGCATCTAAAAACCACAATTTTTCTCAAAAGCTGACAGTGCGCCTAATAACCCGGTGCGCTTTATTACGATTCATTTTCATAAAGTTTCGGTCTCGCAACTTCGGTAAACAGCCGCCATCTTTTTTCCCGGTAGAACAGGAAGCGCTTCTTCTTCTACGCAAGCAACCGCCAAGGAAAGCACCCGCCCCCATAGAACAGGAAGCGCTTCACCCGCCCCCATAGAACAGGAAGCGCTTCACCCGCCCCCGGAAGAAGAAGAAAAAACGCGCGGATATCACCGTACGTTTCATTTCCTGTTTACATCTGTAAAGACCACAAAATGGCTCCTACTACGCGACAAGGATCCGGATCATAAAAAGACGCAATCTCTCCATCCGCACACGGATTACTACCGTATTTCACAGCAACTGATATTCCTGTGAACTGCACTGTGGAACGGGAGCACGTACGGTGAATATTCGCACCACAGGGAATGAGGAGTCATCCTTCACTGTGGTTCTAGCTTGCCATGCTAACTTCCACCCATCCAAAAGAGACCTTTCCAGCCGGCGTCATCATAAAAGCTAACTCGAAGGGATGGATGGATGAAGAAAAGATGAGCGAGTGGTTAAGGGAAGTTTACGCGAAGAGGCCGGGTGGCTTTTTTCACACAGCTCCGAAGGCGAACACACCTTCACTAAGACGGGCAGATAGCGCCGGTCGACATACGCCAACATCTGCCAGTGGATCGTAAATGCCTGGGCAGATAGTTTCGGTCACAACTGTGGTCCGAGCTTTCCGGAAGGCAGGATTCACAGAACTGCTGCACAACAACAGCGACACTGAATCCGATGACTTCGACGAGGCGGAGCCGGCCATTTTTGGATCCCACGCTTGCGCAACTTTTCAATTCGGACACCGAAGACGAAGAATTCGAAGGATTTACGAATGAAGAATAACTTCAGAAGGTGAGCGCTATGTTTATTTTGTGTGTTGTGATATTAACGTTCGAGCAACATTATGTTGCTATTTATTGCTCTACACCATTTTGAATTTTACTATGTTTGTGATTGCACATTTGCGTACATTTTGGGACAGAGTTGTTAGAACGCTGGTTTTCAATATATTATTAAAGTTTGACTGAACTATCTGACTGTTTTTTTGACATTCACTTTAGCGCAGCGTTTTTTTGACATTCACTTTAGCGCAGCGTAGGCGCGGCTTTTAGTCCGGGGCGGCTTATTGGTGGACAAAATTATGAAATATGTAATTCATAGAAGGTGCGGCTAATAATCCGGTGCGCCTTATAGTGCGGAAAATACGGTATATATATATATATATATATATGGAATACACACACACACATTTTATATATATATATATATATATATATATATATATATATATATATATATATATATATATATATATATATATATATATATATATATGGAATACACACACACACATTTTATATATATATATATATATATATATATATATATATATATATATATATATACATACATATGTATGCGGTCAAGCTTAGTCTTGGCTCAGGGAGGAGGGCGTCCCTGCCATGCAGAGTCCCGCCGGTGCCTTGATGGAAGGAGAGATGAAGAGAGCGAGGCCACAGGCTCACAGATGGTGCAGGGGCGAGTACCTGTAAAGGTGAGCCAGTTGCGATACCCTTATCGTATTTTGCATATACACATATGCATATATATATATATATATACACATATATATGTACAGTATATATACACACACATATTATATATATATGCACATATACATATATATACACACACACATCATTATATATATATATATATATATATATATATATATATATATATATATATATATATATATATATATATATATTTCCAAAAATATATATATTTTTAAATATATTTTAAATAGACAATTTATATATTTTTTGACTGAATAAAAATAAACTATATATATATATATATATATATATATATATATATATATATATATATATATATATATATATATATATATATATATATATATACATATATAGTTTTTTTAGTTTATTTTGATTCAGTCAAAAAAATATATAAATTGTCTATATATTTAAAAATATATATATTTTTGGAAATATATATATATATATATATATATATATATATATATATATATATATATATATATATATTAGGGCTGCAACTCACAACTAATTTGATAATCAATTAATCTGTCGATTATTACTTCGATTAATCGATTAATAATCGGATAAAAGAGACAAATTACATTTCTATCCTTTCCAGTATTTTATTGGGAAAAAAACAGCATACTGGCACCATACTTATTTTGATTATTGGATTATTGTTTCTCAGCTGTTTGTAAATGTTGCAGTTTATAAAGAAAGGTTTATATAAAAAAAAAAAAAAATAGCCTATGCGCATGCACATAGCATAGATCCAACGAATCGATGACTAAATTAATCGCCAACTATTTTTATAATCGATTTTAATTGATTTAATCGATTAATTGTTGCAGCCCTAATATATATACACACACCGTATATTTCGGACTATAAGTCACAGTTTTTTTCATAGTCCAGTGCGATTTATATATGTTTTTTTCCTTCTTTATTATGTATTTTCAGCAGGTGCGACTTATACTCCGGTGCGACTTATACTCCGAAAAATACGGTGTATATATATATATATATATATATATATATATATATATACCGTATTTTCCGCACTATAAGGCGCACCTAAAAACCACAAATTTTCTCAAAAGCTAACAGTGCGCCTTATAACCCGGTGCGCTTTATTACGATTCATTTTCATAAAGTTTCGATCTCGCAACTTCGGTAAACAGCCGCCATCTTTTTTCCCGGTAGAACAGGAAGCGCTTCTTCTTCTACGCAAGCAACCGCCAAGGTAAGCACCCGCCCCCATAGAACAGGAAGCGCTACCGCCCGCCCCCGGAAGAAAAAGAAGCGCGCGGATATTTCGTTTCATTTCCTTTGTGTGTCTACATCTGTAAAGACCAGACTACAAAATGGCTCCTACTAAACGACACGCTTATAACGCAGAATTTAAACTTAAGGCAATAAGTCATGCCGAAGAACACGGAAATAGAGCAGCAGCAAGAGAATATAACATAAATGAATCAATGGTGCGTAGGTGGAGGAAGCAAGAAGATGACCTGCGCCAGGTAAAGAAGACAAAACAGAGTTTCCGAGGGAACAAAGCACGATGGCAACAGTTGGAGGACGAACTCGAACAGTGGGTTGTTGAGCAGAGAGCAGCAAGCAGAAGTGTCAGCACCATCACTATTCGAATGAAGGCAACAACGCTAGCAAGCGAACTTCACCTGGATGATTTTAAAGGTGGTGCTTCTTGGTGTTTCCGGTTTATGAAAAGACGCAATCTCTCCATCCGCACACGGACCACTATTTCACAGCAACTGCCTAACGACTTTAAAGAAAAGCTGGCTACTTTCCGTGCATATTGTAAAAAGAAGATAGCGGAAAAAAAGATCCGGCCAGAGAACATTATCAACATGGACGAGGTTCCACTGACTTTTGATATTCCTGTGAACCGCACTGTTGATACAACGGGAGCACGTACGGTGAATATTCGCACCACAGGGAATGAGAAGTCGTCCTTCACTGTGGTTCTAGCTTGCCATGCTAATGGCCAGAAACTTCCTCCCATGGTGATATTCAAAAGGAAGACCTTGCCAAAAGAGACCTTTCCAGCCGGCGTCATCATAAAAGCTAACTCGAAGGGATGGATGGATGAAGAAAAGATGAGCGAGTGGTTAAGGGAAGTTTACGCGAAGAGGCCGGGTGGCTTTTTTCACGCAGCTCCGTCCATGTTGATATACGACTCTATGCGCGCCCACATCACAGATGGTGTCAAAAAACAAGTGAAGCACACAAATACAACACTCGCTGTCATTCCGGGTGGATTAACCAAAGAACTCCAACCGCTGGATATTGGTGTCAACAGGGCATTCAAATCACGAGTGCGAACGGCGTGGGAAAAATGGATGACCGAAGGCGAACACACCTTCACTAAGACGGGCAGACAGCGCCGGACGACATACGCCAACATTTGCCAGTGGATTGTAAATGCCTGGGCAGATATTTCGGTCACAACTGTGGTCCGAGCTTTCCGGAAGGCAGGATTCACAGAACTACTGGACAACAACAGCGACACTGACTCCGATGACTTCGAAGAGACGGAGCCGGCCATTTTGGAACCCACGCTTGCGCAACTTTTCAATTCGGACACCGAAGACGAAGAATTCGAAGGATTTACCGGTACGAATGAAGAATAACTTCAGAAAGTGAGCGCTATGTTTATTTTGTGTGTTGTGACATTAACGTTCGAGCAACATTACCGGTATGTTGCTATTGCTCTACACCATTTTGAATTTTACTATGTTTGTGATTGCACATTTGTACATTTTGGGACAGAGTTGTTAGAACGCTGGTTTTCAATATATTATTAAAGTTTGACTGAACTATCTGACTGTTTTTTTGACATTCACTTTAGCGCAGCGTTTTTTTGACATTCACTTTAGCGCAGCGTAGGCGCGGCTTATAGTCCGGGGCGGCTTATTGGTGGACAAAATTATGAAATATGTAATTCATAGAAGGTGCGGCTAATAATCCGGTGCGCCTTATAGTGCGGAAAATACGGTATATATATATATACATACAGGTAAAAGCCAGTAAATTAGAATATTTTGAAAAACTTGATTTATTTCAGTAATTGCATTCAAAAGGTGTAACTTGTACATTATATTTATTCATTGCACACAGACTGATGCATTCAAATGTTTATTTCATTTAATTTTGATGATTTGAAGTGGCAACAAATGAAAATCCAAAATTCCGTGTGTCACAAAATTAGAATATTACTTAAGGCTAATACAAAAAAGGGATTTTTAGAAATGTTGGCCAACTGAAAAGTATGAAAATGAAAAATATGAGCATGTACAATACTCAATACTTGGTTGGAGCTCCTTTTGCCTCAATTACTGCGTTAATGCGGCGTGGCATGGAGTCGATGAGTTTCTGGCACTGCTCAGGTGTTATGAGAGCCCAGGTTGCTCTGATAGTGGCCTTCAACTCTTCTGCGTTTTTGGGTCTAGCATTCTGCATCTTCCTTTTCACAATACCCCACAGATTTTCTATGGGGCTAAGGTCAGGGGAGTTGGCGGGCCAATTTAGAACAGAAATACCATGGTCCGTAAACCAGGCACGGGTAGATTTTGCGCTGTGTGCAGGCGCCAAGTCCTGTTGGAACTTGAAATCTCCATCTCCATAGAGCAGGTCAGCAGCAGGAAGCATGAAGTGCTCTAAAACTTGCTGGTAGACGCAGGGGCGGATTAAGAAATTTTGGCCCCCTGGGCCTGACATGGTCTTGGCCCCTCAACCCCGCGCGTGCACGCGCACACACACGCACGCACTATGCAAGAAATACTGTATACTGTGAACAGACATGCACACTGTACTGTACAGAAGAGTGCACATACTGCACACACACTATTAGGTATACCACACAGACAAGCACAGGTTTCACACAGACACAGGTAGGGGGAGGGGATAAGTGGCCTAAAAATAAAAAGTTTGGAAAATGATTACGCCCACTTCAGTGATGGTGCATTGGGTCATTTGAGAGATATTATGTATTGGAAGTTGGTACCTATCATGAAATAAACCCCCCACCCCACCCAAAAAACTAAATTGGACATGATTTTTGCCCCCTTTTCCTCCCTTCTATCATTAAAAATAAAATAACATCTTAGGAAAACACTTTGGCATAACGGCAGCTGTGCAGCAAATTGAGGCTCAAAGTCTGTATCTATTTTGTGGGAAAGCTTGAGGAGGAGAAGGAGAAAGGTAAAATGATAACACATGCATCGGAGAGCACCACAAAGAAAGGTGTAGGCCAGTTCATGGTACAAGGGCTGCATGCAGGTCAAGATAGCCCATTTCCTCTGCCTGTCTTACCCATTCACCGAGAGACCACTGAGGACATAGAAATGCAAGTGGATATGGGGTTCGAAATACTGGCGTCGGTCAGAGGAGTCAATGTGGAGGATGTTTATAAACTTGTAGATGCACATATGACTGACAGCACAGAGCACAACAAAGGCTTTTCAAAGCTGTTGGCAGAGATGAACAACTTGGAAAAACCAGCAGGGCAGATCTTTTGTGGCACCCACACTACACTGGGCTTCAGCAGTGCCATGAATAAAGTGATGCGGTTGGCAGAGGCTGATATGAAGATGGAGCAAGTGCTACAGAGTTTCATGGTGGATCTGGATGTAGACAGCAAGAATGCTATAGTGGCTGGACAGGCACTGGACATGTCCTGAACTCAGTGTCAGACGTGGCTGCCGAATACTTGGATGAAGTGAAGCAGCTGACAGATCTCATGCTGCCCCATCTGAAGACTGTCCTGGCCAGGCAGAGGATGGACTATGGGATGGATGAGGAGACCTTCCCAATGGACCCTGTCAGTGAACAGGCTAGTAACATTGATGGCACCCCTGTGCACAACATTGGGATGGAGAGACAATGTGGCAAGGTGGACTACAGACTGAAGAAGTTGGGCACACTGAACGCAGTCAATAGGTCAATAATTTTACAGAAGAGCCAGGAGCTTCAGAGGTTTCAAGGCAGCAGCACAAGCAAAAAGAGAGGTTGAACTCAACTGGAGTAAACTCATGAAGGCAAAATTCGAGAGTTGGGCTGACGAGAAACAAGAGATGGCTCAAAGACAGGAGAAGAAGAGACTAGACATGCTGGACACACTGAAATCTTTTGGTGGCCCCTTCACGATAGTGGGGAAGTTGAAAAGTTCCTTGTCGATGAAAGTCTGAACAAGAATGCAAAGCTGCAGAGAATGAAGCTTGAGGTTCAGTTTGCCAGAGAAAGCACCAAGCTTCTGCCTAAAGTCAATCCTATCTTCAGAATCCAGGTGACAGACAGTTCCCAGAAATGGCGAAAGTGCAATTCTCCCAGTCATAATGGATACTTAGAATTTTATGGTGGTGGTAAGTATTCATGAAAACAGGTAGCCTAACATTAGTGAATGGGTGAATTCTGGAAATAACATATGGGTGAATTCTGGAAATAACAACCTAAAAATCTTACACAGTGCACCTTTAAGCAAGGGGTTTCTTTCGTGCTTTCAATTTCGCAAAATCATCCACCACATCATTGAAGTCCAACTCTCTTGTCAGCTCACTCTCAATTGCCATTAGAGATAACGCATTTAATCTTTTCTGAGTCATTCTTGTGCGCAGCTCATTTTTGACTCTTGACAAAAGAGAGAATGAGCGTTCTCCCTCACAGTTACTGACCGGTAGAGTGAGAAAAATCTGTAGTGCAATGTATGTATTAGGAAACGTAGGCTGTAGTCCAAAATGTATTATTGTTTTGAGCAGTACTGAAGGGGTCCTCTCCTCATCAGTGTTGTTGAGCTGTATAAAAGATTTGAACTGTATAAGCTCCTGTCCAAGACTTTCATTGAGGTCAGATGAGTATGATTCAGTGAGAATCTTGGCCTTGTGAAGGACTGAAGCATTGGACTCTGTATCCAAAGAGAAAAGGACACTGAACAAATTGTTCAGATGTTTGTAGGCCTCCAGACGGTGATTAAGGCTTGAACTCAGTTGATCAATAGAGGCAATAAATGTCTCTATTTGAAACAGTTGCCTTCCCTCAAGCACAACATCTGGGGATGCTGATTCATCAGCAAACTTTTTACATTTCTTCGTCTGTTCAGCCCTGTAAGATGGGGTGCCACCCAACATGTTTAAGGCTTTCTGCTCAAAATGATCAAATAGATCTCTTTGGGAGAGAACAAAGGTGCGCAGAGATTCCAGCAATCTAACTGCTGTACCAAGGTCCATGTCTGCTTTTTGAAGTTGCAGACTTGTGGCCTGAAATCTGGACAGAACAGTGTCCCAAAAGCCTGCCATGAAGGCCATCTCAAGTGAATCCAGCTTCCGCACTAGACTGTCAGCTTCAGTTTGTGTGTCTCGTTTCTCTGTGTCATCAGTGGAAATACCCTGTAGTGCTGCTCTTATTTTACTGTAGTTCTGCCACAGTGCTTTGGTAGATTCTGCACGGCAACTCCAACGCGTGTTGGATAAAGCTTTAAGTGTGAGATCTATGTTGGAATTGCCAAATACCCTGTCCCATCGGTGTGTGGATGCAGTTGTGAAGTTGTAAATAGACTGAATCAAGTCAAAATACTTAGAGACTTCATTTCCACATCTGTCAATGCTGTTGACTCCCACCAAATTCAGTGAGCTGCACATGGAATATAGTGTATTAATGGGTTGCTTTTCTTTAAGTGAGCCTGCAACCCATTATACCTCCCTGACATGTTGCTGGCATTATCATAAGCCTGCCCCCTGCAATTTGACAGCTCTAACCCTAGATTTTCCAACACAGACATGACACAGTTAGCCAAACTTTCACCTGTATGGCTAGTAATGGGCTCAAAACCCACAAAGCGTTCAACAACACTGCCCTCTTTGCTAACAAAACGGAATATGAATGTCAATTGGTCCACATGAGATAAATCTGGGGTTGAATCCACAATGATAGAGTAGTATTTGCTTGCTTGCATTGCAGTTCATCTGCTATAGCCTGTTTGGTTTTTGCACCCATCAATTCAATGAATTCCTCACAAATGGTGGAGGACAGATATGAGGTATTACCTCGACCCATCTGCCCAAACTTTCTGATGTGATCCTTTAGAAAGGGATCAAATTCAGCCAGGACCTCCAGAATACCAAGGTAGTTCCCATTGAGAGGAGACCCTAACGATTCATTTTTACCCCTAAATGCAAGGCCCCTTTCTGCAAGGAATTTAATGACTGCAACAACTCTTTGTAACACCTGCCTCCAATAGCTGCTCTCTGCCTGAAACTGTTTGAACAGGTCTGCATCAACTGTGGCACCTGTGGCGCGGTTCAAGACTGCTTGCATGCAGGTTATGTGCTCAGCACTTCGCTCATGTTCACCAAATCTTTCTGAGTGTTTCCAATCACAATAGCCTGTCACAAAAGAATGCGTTTTTGGGGAAAACAATTTGCATGCAAAGCAGTAAACATTACCAGTAGAGGGAGAGTACATCATCCACTCTCTTTGTACTCGTTGTCCATTGGGCAGGTGTGAAGTAAAATGTTCATTGTTTAGGCATCGGGTTTTGCCTCCTAGCCCACTGTTCCTCACAGAAGCTGGATAATGGCTGTGACGGTTGTGAAATGATTTTGCACCTCTTTGAATAAGAACTTCCTTCATTGACTCAGTGAGGGTATCAGCCCATTTAGCGGGATCACTAGGTAGAGTTGTCACTGTAGATGGTGTTGAAGAAAGATTCAACTCATTTTCTATGCTGTCCAGAGGTGCAGTGAAGAAGCTGGAGATATTTGGAACACTCTCAAGTAAAACTGATTCCTTTTTTTTCTTTTCTTGCTGAATTTTTTTTCTAGCTCCTCCACTTAGACGTTTATGATCCATATTTCCCTTCTTTCTGTGCACATTGGCTCTTTGCCTATCACAACAGCTTAACCAACTATGTGTGTGTGTGTGTGTGTGTGTGTGTGTGTGTGTGTGTGTGTGTGTGTGTGTGTGAGTGATGCAATTTTCAAAACTAGCAATCTAGCATTAACAGTCAAAAGCAGAAATCAGCTGATTTCTATAAGAACTGATAACAGATTTCCAATCAATGCTAAACTCAGACAGCGAAAGTCACTAGATGACGTTTTGAGTCGCCAGTCATGTATGGCCAAAAGTCTCTAAATCGAATGCCAACGTTGCTTAATCGCCAACACACTGGGGACTCACTGAAGGACTGACAGTGAATAAAAAAAGATGATTAAGATAATTGTGTACTTTTCTCTTCTGATATTTTCACTAAGGACCCCAAGCTATCTGCATGCAGCAACAATGTCTGACAGACAGGAGAGCGGAGTGGTCAGTGATGAATGGCAAGGGAACAGACTGATTTGTACTGAGGAGAAAGAGAGAGCCAATTACAGTGAAATAAATTCCAAAAGAGCCAAGTGACTAGCTGAAGGCAGGGACAAATGCCTTGGAGTGACCAACAAGAGTGCAAAGTACCAAATGGCAAAATGTGGGAAGACCAACTGGCAGATCTGCTTTTACCACTTATCTTCACAACCAAAAAGTCGCTAAATGATGTTTTCAGTCGCTAGCCAGGTATGGCCAAAAGACGCGAAATCTAGCGGTAAAGTCGCTCAATCACACTGACAGTGAAACAAATAATTTTTAAAAAGATAGTAATCGTACAATGTCTTGTACTTTTGTCTTCTTTCTTAATATTTCTCAAAGGACACCAAAATGTCGCTATTTGCAGGCAGCTTGCTAGCTATGATGGCAGCAACAATGTACCTTAGAGTGACTGACCAACAAGAGCTCAAAGTACCTAATGGCAAAATGTGGAGAGACAGACACAATAAATTGCATTAAGATGAAGAGAACTGTTGCTATTATTAATTTTAACAACAACCAGAAAGTCGCTAAATGTCACCAGCCAGGTATGGCCAAAAGTCGCTTAATTGGCCACACACAGTAACAGAGAAACAAACAAACAAAAAAAAAGATCATAAAGATAATAGTTGTACAACTTTGTGTACTTTTGTCTACTTTCTAAATATTTTCACAAAGGACACCAAAATGTTGCTATCTGCAGGCAGCTTGCTGGCTATGATGGCAGCAACGATGTCTGCCAGACAGGAGAGAGTGGTCAGTGACGATCGAATCGAGAAAATGACAAAATGGGTCAAAGACCAAAAAGTTATTAACTGACAGCAGTGACAAATGTCAGACTGTAAACTTTTTTGAAAGAAAAGGACAAAATGGGAAGATGCTGATAATAACAGCAAAATGGAAAATATAAGAATTTCCAAGTAATGCTCAACTCAAGTGTGTGTGTGTCGTGTGTGTGTGTGCGCGTTAAACTTCTTGTGGAATGATTTCAAATTATCTCTGAGTCTGAACTGAGGGAAAGGAAACCAAATTTTGAGCAGTCACTCACGAGTTCAAAGTACCAAATGAGGAGATTCTAAAAGAACAGACCGGTTTATGAAAGACTCGATGGGCGAGGGGCACAGCTAAGAATACTTGAGTGAGATTCTGTGATCCAAATTCGAGATAGAGCTTTTTGATAATGATAATTTGTCAGAGTAAGGTTGTGTAATCAAAATTTGAGAATGAGCTTTGCCAATCAATTAAGAATATTTGCATTTAGTTCTGTGATCGAAATTCAGAAACAACCTTTAATAATTGATAAAGAATATGTGAGTGAGGTTGTGTGATCCAATTTGAGAATTAGCTTTGATAATAATGATTGAGAGCCTCTGGCCCTCTGTGGATCGTGGCCGCGGGGCCAAGTTGGCACTTGCGGCCTCTGGCCCCCTGGGCCTGGGCCCGGTAGGCCCGTTCATTAATCCACCTATGGGTAGACGGCTGCGTTGACCCTGGATCTCAGGAAACAGAGTGGACCGACACCAGGTTTGGTTTGCATTTCCTTTGGAAATCGAGGTCCCAGAGTCTGGAGGAAGACAGGAGAGGCACAGGATCCACGTTGCCTGAAGTCTAGTGTAAAGTTTCCACCATCAGTGATGGTTTGGGGTGCCATGTCATCTGCTGGTGTCGGTCCACTCTGTTTCCTGAGATCCAGGGTCAACGCAGCCGTCTACCAGCAAGTTTTAGAGCACTTCATGCTTCCTGCTGCTGACCTGCTCTATGGAGATGGAGATTTCAAGTTCCAACAGGACTTGGCGCCTGCACACAGCGCAAAATCTACCCGTGCCTGGTTTACGGACCATGGTATTTCTGTTCTAAATTGGCCCGCCAACTCCCCTGACCATAGCCCCATAGAAAATCTGTGGGCTATTGTGAAAAGGAAGATGCAGAATGCCAGACCCAAAAACGCAGAAGAGTTGAAGGCCACTATCAGAGCAACCTGGGCTCTCATAACACCTGAGCAGTGCCAGAAACTCATCGACTCCATGCCACGCCGCATTAACGCAGTAATTGAGGCAAAAGGAGCTCCAACCAAGTATTGAGTATTGTACATGCTCATATTTTTCATTTTCATACTTTTCAGTTGGCCAACATTTCTAAAAATCCCTTTTTTGTATTAGCCTTAAGTAATATTCTAATTTTTTGACACACGGAATTTTGGATTTTCATTTGTTGCCACTTCAAATCATCAAAATTAAATGAAATAAACATTTGAATGCATCAGTCTGTGTGCAATGAATAAATATAATGTAAAAGTTACACCTTTTGAATGCAATTACTGAAATAAATCAAGTTTTTCAAAATATTCTAATTTACTGGCTTTTACCTGTATATACATACATACATACATTTATAGGCCCCAGCACCCCCCTGCGACCAGGGACAAGCGGTAGAAAAATGGATGGATGGATGGATACATATATAGTATAGTAGTAGTTTAGTGGCGAAGTTGGTAGAGTGGCCGTGCCAGCAATCGGAGGGTTGCTGGTTACTGGGGTTCAATCCCCACCTTCTACCATCCTAGTCACGTCCGTTGTGTCCTTGGGCAAGACACTTCACCCCTTGCTCCTGATGGCTGCTGGTTAGCGCCTTGCATGGCAGCTCCCGCCATCAGTGTGTGAATGTGTGTGTGAATGGGTGAATGTGGAAATACTGTCAAAAGCGCTTTGAGTACCTTGAAGGTACAAAAGTGCTATACAAGTATAACCCATTTATCATTTATTTATTATTTATTTGAAGGGACAATGCACAGAAACATTAACATCAAAGACAGATATGTTCTGTACCAGATTATAGCTAAATAGCTAATTTCCATCTGCAGTCCCTAGCTACCTAAATTAAAGGGATACAAAAATCATGCAATACAATTATAACAATAAAATCATACTATAGCATGTAATCAAATTAAGAAAAGTCATAAAATGCCCTTTCATACACACACATATATATATATATATATATATATATATATATATATATATATATATATATATATATATATATATATATATATATATATATACGCACACACATATATATATATATATATATATATATATATATATATATATATACGCACACACATATATATATATATATATATATATATATATATATACGCACACACATATATATATATATATATATATATATATATATATACGCACACACATATATATATATATACACATACATACATATAAAGTTGCTATTATTTTTTATTTGCATGTGCATAAAAAAACGTCTCACAACTGGGAATCGGTTGTCATCGGTCACTTGAAAGAGTCGTTCAGATGACTCGATTCGTTAACAAAGGTCACATGATCACATCTCTGTTATCAGTAAAAGTTTGGAATAAAAACAATGTCCACCAATCACTCCAACATATTTTGAATGATTAATGGCTTGATTTCTGACTGAAGTAACAAGTCATTAAGATACAACTATCAGCAGATGAAAAAGATGAACAATACAAGCAGTACTTATGAAAACAAATAGGGTTTGCCGTGCGTTACCATGGCAACATGAGTGGTGACTAAAAAGCAGGAAGTGGTGTTATCAGGAGCGCACAGCGACGCCAAAACAGGAAATGAGAGCAACAGTTTCCACATTCTTCACATCATTACCCACAATGCACGGCGACTCCCAGATGACACTCTGCTGACGAGTCCAGTCTGGACCACATGCACATCTGGACCTCGTCAGGGAACTACACGAGTCCCGACAAGTCCTCCTCCAGGAAAGTGCTGCTCCCCCGCTGCTGTCAGAAGAAGAACCGGTCTGAGGACCAAGAGAGGAAGAAAATGAAGTTCTTCTGGACGCTGGTCTTGGTCTTGCTGCTGGCGTCCGTCTTCAGCCTGGCGTCATCGTCTCCTCGTCCCCCTGAGGAATGTCCTGGCATGTCCATGCGTGAGTTCTTTCTTCACACCTGGATCTTAGTCAGTAGATTTAAACAGCTCATATGAAGACAGGACTCTTGGCTACTGGTCTCTGCGGGTCTAAAGTCTGTCCCGTTGTGGTCTCTGAGGATCTGACAACTGACAGATGTTTTGGTCTGTGCAAGTCTAGGAGATGACACAAGTACCCACCCGTATGTCTTAAGACTATCATGTTGCTGTCTCTGCAGGTCTAAAGACTTGAACATGTTCCGAGTCTGTGCAGGTCTAAAGACTGACAGATGTTCTGGTCTGTGCAGGTCTACACAATGACACATGTCGTAGTCTCTGTAGGTCTAAAGACAATCACATTGCTGTTTCTGCAGGTCTAGGGACTTAAATATGTTCCAAGTCTGTGCGGGTCTAAAGACTGACAGGTGTTCTGGTCTGTGCAGTTCTGGGCATTGACACATGTCGTAGTCTTTCTAGGTCTAAAGACTATTACGTTGCGGTCTCTACAGGTCTAAAGATGTAAACATGTAATGGTCTCTGCAGGTCTAAAGTCTCACGTTGTAGTCTCTGCAGTTCTAAAGACATACACACGCTCTGAGTCTCTGCAGGTCTAAAATCTGACAGAAGTTCTGGTCTGTGCATGTCTACACAATGTGAAGTGAAGTGAAGTGAATTATATTTATATAGCGCTTTTCTCAAGTGACTCAAAGCGCTTTACATTATGAAACCCAATATCGAAGTTACATTTTTAAACCAGTGTGGGTGGCACTGGGAGCAGGTGGGTAAAGTGTCTTGCCCAAGGACACAACGGCAGTGACTAGGATGGCGGAAGCGGGGATCGAACCCGCAACCCTGAAGTTGCTGGCACGGCCGCTCTACCAACCGAGCTTTACCGCCCCCAATGACCTGCTGTCTCCATGGGTCTACAGACTATCACATTTCTGTCTCTGCAGGTCTAAAGATTTGAACATGTTCCAGTTCTGTGCAGGTCTAAAGACTGACAGATGTTCTGGTCTGTGCAGGTCTGGGCAATGACACGTCGTAGTCTCTGTAGGTCTAAAGACTGACACCTTGTGGTCCCTGCAGGTCTAAAGATGTAAACATATACTGGTCTCTGCGGGTCTTAACACTGTCCATAGGTCTCAAGACTATCACATTGCTGTCTCTGCAGGTCTAAAGATGTAAATATATACTGGTCTCCGCAGGTTTAAAGACTGTCATGTTGTAAGCACTGCAGGTCTAAAAAAGGAAACATATACTGGTCTCTGTGGGTCTAAACACTGCCCATAGGTCTTAAGACTATTATGTTGCTATCTCTACAGGTCTAAATACATAGACACGTTCAGAATCTCTGCAGGTCTAAAGACTAACAGATCTGGTCTGAGCAGGTCTGGACTATGACTCGTGTCGTAGTCTTTATTGGTCACCTTGTGTTCGCTGCAGGTCTAAAGATGTAAACATATACTGGTCTCTGCGGTTCTAAACACTGTCACGTTGTGGTCTCTGCAGTTCTCAAGATGTAAACATGTTCCGAGTTTATGTATGTCTAAAGACTGACATATGTTCTGGTCTGTGCAAGTCTAGGCAACAAGGCATGTTGTAGTTTCTGTAGGTCTAAAGACTGTCACCTTGTGGTTGATGCAGGTCTAAAGATGTAAACATATACCGGTCTCTGTAGGTCTAAAGACCGACGGATGTTCTGCTCTGTGCAGATCTAGGCAATGACACATGTTGTAGTTTCTGAAAGTCTAAAGACTTATCAGGTTGTGGTTTCCACAGGTCTAAAGATATAAACATGTTTTGAGCCTTTACTGGTCTCAACACTGAACTGTTGTGTTCCGTGCAGGTCTGGGCAATGACACAAGTTTTGGTCTCTGTAAGTTAAAAGACTGTCACCTTGTGGTCGCTGCAGGTCTAAAGACATAAACATGTTCAGAGTCTCTGCAGATCTAAAGATTGACAGATGTTCTGGTCCGTGCAGGTTTGGGCAATGACACATGTCTTAGTCTCTAAGTCGAAAGACTGTCACCTTTTGTTTGCTGCAGGTCTAAAGACGTAAACGTGTCCTGAGTCTCTGTAGGTGTAAAAACTGACAGATGTTCAGGTTTGTTTAGCTCTAAAGACTGACAGATGTTCCGGTCAGTGCAGTCTTGGAAATGACACGTTGTAGTCTCTGTAGGTCTAAGGACTGACAAATTGCGGTCTCTGGAGGTCTAAAGACTAACACATCTTTTGGTCTCTGCAGGTCTTCGGGCCTTCCGGCTGAAGGTGTCTTGCAACATGACGACTCTGAAAGACAAGCAGCTGAAGGAGATCCAGGCGCCGACCACTATCTTGTACCTGCCGATCCTGTACTCGCTGGCCTTGGTGATCGGCCTTCCGTCCAACCTGCTGGCTCTCTGGATCCTCATCTTCAGAACCAAGCGGCTTCCGTCCACCACGCTGCTCATCAACCTGACAGCCGTCGACTGCCTACTGCTGCTCGTCCTGCCCTTCCGGATCGTCTACCACTTCAGGGGGAACCACTGGGAGCTGGGCGAGCCGTTCTGCCGGGTTGTCGTGGCGATGTTCTACGGGAACATGTACGGGTCGGTGCTGTGTCTGGCGCTGGTGGCTCTGGATCGCTACATCGCTTTGGTTCACCCGTTCGGCGCCAAGAGTCTGCGCAGTCGGCGGACGGCGGCATACATGACGGCGGGCGTGTGGGCGGCGGTACTGGCGGCCATGTTGCCGCTGCTGACGTCGCAGCAGACGTACGCTCTGGACCGGCCGCGGATCACCACCTGCCACGACGCGCTGCCCCAGGAGGAGCAGGAAAACTTCTTCCTGCCGTACTTCGCCACCTTGTTCACCCTCTGCTTCCTGCTGCCCTTCCTGGTCATCCTCTTCTGCCATTGCGGCGTCCTGCGCGCCCTGCTGGCCGAGGGCCAGCGATACGCCCATGCCATACGGGTGACGCTGCTGGTGCTGCTGGTCTTCGTGGTCTGTCTGTTGCCGAGCAACGTCCTGCTCCTGCTCACCTACACCGACAGCTCTCTGGACGCGGAGGGCGAGGACGTCTACATGCCTTACATGCTCAGCTTAGCCATTAGCACCTTCAGCAGCTGCGTTGACCCCTTCATCTTCTACTACGTGTCGGCCGACTTCAGGGACCGGGCCAAGAGCGCGCTCTGTTGCCGTGGCAACTCTCGACCGCCGTCCAACCTGCAGAACAAAGCGTCATGCTCCTCGTCGTCCTCGAGGTCAAAAGTCACCCAGCTGTCCCTCTCGAGCCTGCACTCGGCGCCTGCGAGACGTCCTCTTGGGATGACAAACGCAGTTTAGGGATCCCTTGTGACCAGCACCGCACACGATAGCGCCCCACAGGGGTACGTTCTCTTGCCGAAGTCCAGCAGAAAGCCGACCGGAACACAATCAAGACCGACTGAGATGACGGACGGGGAAGAAAATCTAAGACCTGAAGGAGGCCTCAGGGGCTGCTGGCCCGGTTCTACATGCTCTACTCGGTACAAGGACTTAGATTGAAGATATATACGGCCTGGACAGAACCTCCACCAGGTCTTCTTGACCATACAGAACCAGAACCAGCAGAACACATGGAGAACATATGAATTATTGAGAATACACAATGTTGACAGATGTGTACTTTGGTTTAAGAACTCTTTTACTAACCGTCTCGGGCCTGCGGTACTTTGTAAAAAAATAAACAAACATACTTACCTGTTTTTCTGTTGCCTGAAATAAAAAATGGCTGAATGAACTAACAATATGAATATTACAGAAGAATTGGGCACTGGACGAGACCAAGCCAATCAGAATTTGCTGTTCAGTATCATGGCCACTGATTGGCTGAGGGGTCTTTAATGTTTTCCAGGCCGAAGACACCCAAATTTGATGGACCCGCTAATTGTGTTTGAAATTAAACCAGTCCTAAAAGTACCTTGTTATTGTGCAATACTAACATATTCCAAGAATACAGTGTAGCACGGCTAATCGCTAGCTGACAACTAGTGCGCTAATTTCTAGCTGGAAACTAGCGCGGCAAATGCTAGCTGGTAACTAGCTCCAATAATCGCAAGCTTTAAACTAGTGTTGCTAGCTGGCAACTAGAGAGCTAATCGTCAGCTATTTAAATGCTAACATTAATATAATAATAATAATAAAATTTGATATAGTTAATACTAATAATACTAATACTAATTGATATAATAATATATATACAACTAGCATGCGAATCGCTAGCTGGCAACTAGCGTGGCAATAGCTAGCTGGTAGCTAGCGCCACTAATCGCTAGCTTTAAACTAGCTTTGCTAGCTGGCAACTAGAGAGCTAATCGCTAGCTATTTAAATACTAACATGACTTTAATAATAATATAATTATAATATTAATACTAATAATACTATAAATGATACTAATAATACTATAAATGATACTACCGTATTTTCCGCACTATAAGGCGCACCGGATTATTAGCCGCACCTTCTATGAATTACATATTTCATAATTTTGTCCACCAATAAGCCGCCCCGGACTATAAGCCGCGCCTACGCTGCGCTAAAGTGAATGTCAAAAAAACGCTGCGCTAAAGTAAATGTCAAAAAAACAGTCAGATAGTTCAGTCAAACTTTAATAATATATTGAAAACCAGCGTTCTAACAACTCTGTCCCAAAATGTACGCAAATGTGCAATCACAAACATAGTAAAATTCAAAATGGTGTAGAGCAAAAGCAACATAATGTTGCTCGAACGTTAATGTCACAACACACAAAATAAACATAGCGCTCACCTTCTGAAGTTATTCTTCATTCGTAAATCCTTCGAATTCTTCGTCTTCGGTGTCCGAATTGAAAAGTTGCGCAAGCGTGGGATCCAAAAATGGCCGGCTCCGTCTCGTCGAAGTCATCGGATTCAGTGTCGCTGTTGTTGTGCAGCAGTTCTGTGAATCCTGCCTTCCGGAAAGCTCGGACCACAGTTGTGACCGAAATATCTGCCCAGGCATTTACGATCCACTGGCAAATGTTGGCGTATGTCGTCCGGCGCTGTCTGCCCGTCTTAGTGAAGGTGTGTTCGCCTTCGGAGCTGTGTGAAAAAAGCCACCCGGCCTCTTCGCGTAAACTTCCCTTAACCACTCGCTCATCTTTTCTTCATCCATCCATCCCTTCGAGTTAGCTTTTATGATGACGCCGGCTGGAAAGGTCTCTTTTGGCAAGGTCTTCCTTTTGAATATCACCATGGGTGGAAGTTAGCATGGCAAGCTAGAACCACAGTGAAGGATGACTTCTCATTCCCTGTGGTGCGAATATTCACCGTACGTGCTCCCGTTCCACAGTGCGGTTCACAGGAATATCAGTTGCTGTGAAATACGGTAGTAATCCGTGTGCGGATGGAGAGATTGCGTCTTTTTATGAACCGGATCCTTGTCGCTTTGTAGGAGCCATTTTGTGGTCTTTACAGATGTAAACAGGAAATGAAACGTACGGTGATATCCGCGCGTTTTTTCTTCTTCTTCCGGGGGCGGGTAGAAGAAGAAGCGCTTCCTGTTCTATGGGGGCGGGTGCTTTCCTTGGCGGTTGCTTGCGTAGAAGAAGAAGCGCTTCCTGTTCTACCGGGAAAAAAGATGGCGGCTGTTTACCGAAGTTGCGAGATCGAAACTTTATGAAAATGAATCGTAATAAAGCGCACCGGGTTATAAGGCGCACTGTCAGCTTTTGAGAAAAATTGTGGTTTTTAGGTGCGCTTTATAGTGCGGAAAATACGGTAATAATAATTAATATAATGTAAAATTATATTACTAATACGAATAATAATACTAAAAAGTAATGAATATAATATATAATTATTAATACTAATAAAACTACTAATAATACTAATACTAATTATTACTAATAGCTAACTGGCAAGCTAGCCATTGCCAGCCAGCAATTAGCGCGGCTAAAGCTAGCTGGTAGCTAGCGCCACTAATGGCTAGCTTCAATCTGGTGTTGCTAGCTGGCAACTAGAGAGCTAATCGCGAGCTGGCAGCTGGGGCCGCTAATAATAATAATATAAATATATTAGTAATACTAATAATACTACTAATAGTAAATATAATATGTTATTATATTATTAATACTAATATGACAAATAATAATACTAACACTAATTAATACTAATAGCTAACGGCAACTAGGGCGGCAATAGCTAGCTGGTAGCTAGCGCCACTAATCGCTAGCTTTAAACTAGCTTTGCTAGCTGGCAACTACAGAGCTAATCGCTAGCCTTTTAAATGCATAATAATCATATTATTAATACTAATAATAACATTTATAATTCAAATAATAATTAATATAATAATATGCAATTGTATTATCAATACTAATCATACTTATAATACTACTAATACTAATTAATATAATATATAATTATATTATTAATTCTAATAAAACTACTAATAATACTAATTATTACTAATAGCTAACTGGCAAGCTAGCCATTGCCAGCCAGCAATTAGCGCGGCAGAAGCTAGCTGGTAGCTAGCGCCACTAATGGCTGGCTTCAATCTGGCGTTGCAAGCTGGCAGCTGGGGTCGCTAATCGCGAGCTGGCAGCTGGGGCCGCTAATCGCTAACATGAATGTAATAACAGTGATGTGTTGTCAGGGCCAGCAAGGCCTTCTCTGCTGGCCTAACATAACCAGAAATCATGATTATAATTAAAGATAAAAGTACTTTTTTATTTACTTTCCCTAAATATCTAAAAGTATTCATATTCTCTTCATGTCATATTAAGCTCCTTCCAGCGCTGTTGGTTTTAGTTTATAGAGTTTTTATCCAATCAGAATTCAGTTAGCTTATGTTGCCATGCTGTACCAAATCTGCCCGAGGCCTTCAGAATCAACAATGCAGGCATCCGTGCACTGTAAGTGAACAGGCATATTACAGGTGACAGACAGTTGCAATAGCCAATCAGATCACGAGTTGTTGTCAGTAAGGCCTTCTAGCTGGCCTAAGGCAGATATACAGTGATGTTATGATCTAGGTAACATAAGAACTCCATTACCCAGCATGCCACAGTAGTGAAGACCATACGCAGTAGCCCCTATTAGGTTGTTGAACGTAGCCATGCTGTCAGCGGGATATTTTTGATGAGCACGCAGTGGAGTAGACTTTAAGATCTCAGCCAACACTACTCGTCTGCATCTTTTATGAATAGACAAGACCACAAATATACAAACCCCGTTTCCATATGAGTTGGGAAATTGTGTTAGATGTAAATATAAACGGAATACAATGATTTGCAAATAATTTTCAACCCATATTCAGTTGAATATGCTACAAAGACAACACATTCGATGTTCAAACTGATAAACATTCATTTTTTTTGCAAATAATCATTAACTTTAGAATTTGATGCCAGCAACACGTGACAAAGAAGTTGGGAAAGGTGGCAATAAATACTGATAAAGTTGAGGAATGCTCATCAAACACTTATTTAGAACATCCCACAGGTGTGCAGGCTAATTGGGAACAGGTGGGTGCCATGATTGGGTATAAAAACAGCTTCCCAAAAAATGCTCAGTCTTTCACAAGAAAGGATGGGGCGAGGTACACCCCTTTGTCCACAACTGCGTGAGCAAATAGTCAAACAGTTTAAGAACAACGTTTCTCAAAGTGCAATTGCAAGAAATTTAGGGATTTTAACATCTACGGTCCATAATATCATCAAAAGGTTCAGAGAATCTGGAGAAATCACTGCATGTAAGCGGCATGGCCAGAAACCAACATTGAATGACAGTGACCTTCGATCCCTCAGACGGCACTGTATCAAAAACCGACATCAATCTCCAAAAGATATCACCACATGGGCTCAGGAACACTTCAGAAACCCACTGTCAGTAACTACAGTTGGTCGCTACATCTGTAAGTGCAAGTTAAAGCTCTCCTATGCAAAGCGAAAGCCATTTATCAACAACATCCAGAAACGCCGCCGGCTTCTCTGGGCCCGAGCTCATCTAAGATGGACTGATGCAAAGTGGAAAAGTGTTCTGTGGTCTGACGAGTCCACATTTCAAATTGTTTTTGGAAATATTCGACATCGTGTCATCCGGACTGTTATCGACGCAAAGTTCAAAAGCCAGCATCTGTGATGGTATGGGGGTGCATTAGTGCCCAAGGCATGGGTAACTTACACATCTGTGAAGGCACCATTAACGCTGAAAGGTACATACAGGTTTTGGAACAACATATGCTGCCATCTAAGCGTCGTCTTTTTCATGGACGCCCCTGCTTATTTCAGCAAGACAATGCCAAGCCACATTCAGCACGTGTTACAACAGCGTGGCTTCGTAAAAAAAAGAGTGCGGGTACTTTCCTGGCCCGCCTGCAGTCCAGACCTGTCTCCCATCGAAAATCTGTGGCGCATTATGAAGCGTAAAATACGACAGCGGAGACCCCGGACTGTTGAACGACTGAAGCTCTACATAAAACAAGAATGGGAAAAAATTCCACTTTCAAAGCTTCAACAATTAGTTTCCTCAGTTCCCAATCGTTTATTGAGTGTTGTTAAAAGAAAAGGTGATGTAACACAGTGGTGAACATGCCCTTTCCCAACTACTTTGGCATGTGTTGCAGCCATGAAATTCAAAGTTAATTATTATTTGCAACAACAAAAAACATACCATCTGTGATGGTATGGGGGTGTATTAGTGCCCAAGACATGGGTAACTTACACATCTGTGAAGGCACCATTAATGTTGAAAGGTACATACAGGTTTTGGAGCAACATATGTTGCCATCCAAGCAACGTTACCATGGACGCCCCTGCTTATTTCAGCAAGACAATGCCAAGCCACGTGTTACATCAACGTGGCTTCATAGTAAAAGAGTGCGGGTACTAGACTGACCTGTCTCCCGTTGAAAATGTGTGGCGCATTATGAAGCCTAAAATACCACAACGGAGACCCCCGGACTGTTGAACAACTTAAGCTGTACATCAAGCAAGAATGGGAAAGAATTTCACCTGAGAAGCTTCAAAAATGTGTCTCCTCAGTTCCCAAACGTTTACTGAGTTTTGTTAAAAGGAAAGGCCATGTAACACAGTGGTGAACATGCCCTTTCCCAACTACCTTGGCACGTGTTGCAGCCATGAAATTCTAATTTAATTATTATTTGCAAAAAACAAAAAAAGTTTATGAGTTTGAACATCAAATATGTTGTCTTTGTAGTGCATTCAACTGAATATGGGTTGAAAAGAATTTGCAAATCGGTGTATTCTGTTTATATTTACATCTAACACAATTTCCCAACTCACATAGAAACGAGGTTTGTAGTATTTCTCCAGCAATGGTCATGTGGTGACATCAATTATCGTATTTTGAGAGGTAATCATTGAAGTTGGACATCACTGAAGGCCTAGGTGGGAAACACACTTATAATAATAATATAAATATATTATTAATACTAAAAATACTACTAATAGTAAACATACTAATATGTAATTATATCAATACTAAAATTACTAATAATAATACTAATTATTACTAATAGCTAACTGGCGACTGCGTGGCAAAAGCTAGCTGGTCGCGTCACCACTAATCACTAGCTTTAAACTAGCGTTGCTGGCTGGCAACTAGAGATCTAATCGCTGGCTAATTAAATGCTAACATGAAAAAATAACATATAATTAAATTATAAATACTAATAATACTAATAATAATAATATATATTTTTATTATTTATACTACTAATAATACTAATTAATATATTAATATATCGTCCATCCATCCATCCATTTTCTACCGCTTGTCCCGTTCGGGGTCGCGGGGGTGCTGGCAATATATCATCATATTATTAATTATAATAGCTAACTGGCAAGCTAGCAATTAGCGTGGCAAAAGGTAGCTTGTATACATCACCCCTAATCGCTAGCTTTAATCTGGCGTTGCTAGCTGGCAACTAGAGAGCTAATGGCTGGCGATTTAAATGCTCACTTGAATATAATATCAATATTTATTCAAGTCCTAATTTTAAACCTGTAAGGCACGGTGAGTAGGGTGTCCATTGATAAACTACACCACAGTGCGTTAGATCAATGTTCATGTGTATTTAAAGACATTAAGTTTGTGGCAAACTTGCGGGGGAATAAATAAAAAATATATATGGAAAACCAACCAATAATTTCCATCAGCTCTCATCTGAGACGTTCGGTATAGTACCGCTCCAAGATGGCGGCGTTATAGCCGCCTACGTCATTAACGGATGCCTTGGTAAGCCACTTCCTAGTCGACTTTCTCAATACCATACCTGTTTTTTGTGCCTTTAAAAAATATATAGAAGTCTACGTTAAAACACTCTTTACCTCTAACAACCAAAGAGCTGTGAAAACAATGATGCTGTGTTCCAAATTTAAGTTATTTACTGAACTTGAGTGAGCCTATGGCAGGGGTCCTCAAGTACAAATCTTGAAGGTCCACAAATGTTTTTTTGAAACAGGCTGGGTCCGTTTATTATCGGTCAAGCTTATATAATAGCAGGAGGTAGGTAGTTTAACATTTTCTTAAAATTAACAAAAATAAAATAAATATCCAATAAAATACATGAAATATTTTCTTTGAAACAAAAATAAATAAGAACTTTGAAAAAATGTGTCCTCTGCATTTGACCCATCCCTTGATCACCCCCTGGGAGGTGAGGGGAGCAGTGGGCAGCAGCGGCGCTGCGCCCGGGAATCATTTTTGGTGATTTAACCCCCAATTCCAACCCTTGATGCTGAGTGCCAAGCAGGGAAGAATGCTGGTATGAGCTTTTAAACATAACCCGTTAACTGCTGCCAATCAAATGGTGAATAAGATACTCTTTAGGGTTCATATGTTTGTAAATCTGACTGTGTTGAAGTCAGTGCCTCACCAGCCATCAACCTCACCGCACGTTACTGCTCTGTTGCTATTTGTTGTTGTGTCATAGATTTAACAAAAATCTTGCTTGATGTTTCATATGGCTTTTTCAGCCTCGTGATTTCTTTTTTTCTTAGCTCTGAATCATGAGGAAATGTCTCTTCAAATTCGCGGTGCTCTTTCAGATAGTGACGTTTCAGATTTTCACTTTTCACCAGAGCAACAGTAGTGTTGCATAGTAGACACATTGGTCTGGTACTTGCAGTAGGTAGGATGAAAACATATTGCTCTGTCCATTCTTCCTTGAAACGTCGGTTTTCCCTGTCCACCTTTCTTTTACCAGCCTGAGCCAACTTGGAGCATGCCATTGTGATTTGATTCACATTCAGTGACTGACAAGTGAACAGTTAGCGAAGTAGCGATACGAGACAACTGTGTGCCTGCAGCGAAAGGTTCCATGCACTGTGCACATGACCCAGGTGGTAACAGCCTATCAGCGCGTCGTTGTGAAAGAGATGACAACCCATACCCCGGAATTAGCCAATCAGAGTGGCGTTCTCTCGCTCTCACTCCGTCTCTCTCTCTTTCTCTCTCTGAGAGAAAGAGAGAGAGAGAGAGAGAGAGAGAGAGAGAGAGAGAGAGAGAGAGAGAGAGAGAGAGAGAGAGAGAGAGAGAGAGAGAGAGAGAGAGAGACGGAGTGAGTGAGACACGAGAAGTGTAAACGAAACGTGGAGATATTTGACTAAAAACAACAAAGAACGTTGACTTGCGCTAGCGATAACTCACAGATAAATACAATTATTATATTTTTTTATAATAATTATAATTATAATAATAAAAAAAACTTTTTTTTTTCTTTTTTTTTTTTACTATAATTCGTGCTGGGTCCGGACGGACACGTCGCTGAGTCCGGACATGGACCGCGGTCCGCCTGTTGAGGATCACTGGCCTATGGCTTTGCACTTTGTTTTTTTATATTGCATTCTATTCTAGTTACTTTGGCGCTGTTTTGTACTTACTTTGATTATTATTTCTCAACTGTTTGTAAATGTTAAAATTGATGAATAAAGGTTTATAAAAAATTAAAATTAAAAAATAATAATAATAAACTTCCTGATCGACTTCCGGAAAGTGTTCCTCCCGCCCGCTTAGTGTCGCTGCAGTGAAATTGCGCATGTTAACTGGCGGCACGCTTGAGTCCAAACGTGGAGTTTGTTTGAAATGTTCTCCTGTTTGAAAAACAAAGTGGGGACGGTTCTCTTACCGGGAGATGAATTCTCCTTCGACACCGACGACACCATTCCCCTGAAGAACCCCGCGAAGGCGGACAAGGTTGTGTGCGGTCCTGGTCTGAGACGCAGCGGGGAACGTCTGCTGGTTAGCAAGAGCGGAGTCCTGCGGCACAAACACCCCAACATGTTCTGGATGGACTCCCAGCAGAAGAGGGTGAGACTAACCCGACTAAGCCACGTCGCAATGCGGGGAAATGTGTGAACATAGCGGGTTGCCTTCACTGGACACCATTTTGAAGCCAGCCGAACTAGAAGAGGATTTTATTGCGGTATTTTGTTTCTCAAAGGAGTGTTAGTAATTCCGATTTACCAGTAGAAAGTGAACGCACCATCAGTGTCAGGAGTGAAGCATGCTGGGAGATTTCAGTGTTGACAAATAACAATAGAAGGCTAAACCGATCACAAATGTCAGAATTGACGTTGGCCAGGACCAGTAACATGATCAGACTATGTACCTATAACATAATCAGACTATGTACCAATAACATAATCAAACTATGTACCAATAACATAATATGTCCCAATAACATAATCAGACTAAGTACCAATAACATAATCAGACTATGTACCAATAACATGATCAGACTATGTACCAATAACATGATCAGACTATGTACCAATAACTTTATCAGACTATGTACCAATAACATGATCAGACTATGTACCAATAACATGATCAGACTATCTACCAATAACATGATCAGACTCTGTACCAGTAACATGATCAGACTATGTACCAATAACTTTATCAGACTATGTACCAATAACATAATCAGACTATGTACAGTAAATCTTCTAATGCAGTTTTAAGTTAAAGAATTTTAACAGCAAAGTTTAATACAAATCCCACACTGGGAGAACAGCGCCCTCTCCTGGTTGTAAAGAGGCACGTCACCAGGTATACATCTGTATTATTATTATTATTATTATTATTATAGGGCTCAAATAACATCAAATTATTTTACTTTATGGGATTTTTGGACGAGGCTGAAGTTTCTGATTCCAATGGTGGGCGATGAACATAAATAAATGCTGTGTAAAGAATCGTAACTAAGTTGATGAATTGTGATACCTTTTGTTCTCTTTGTAAAAATGCAAAAGCCTCGCAGCATTTTAGTCATGAAGTAAGGTATCGATTAGTTTGTTCCAATTAAATTGGATAAAACACACTTTTTAGCCTCTATGCGTATTTGAAGGTAAATAGTTGAAATAAACAAAGATGCTACTACATTACCTTCTATTTACTTTTTATTTACTACTTCTACTTACCTGCTTTTACTTTCCATTACATTCTATTTACTTACCTTCTTTTATTTACTTATTTTACTTTCTATGTTCAATATTTTACCTTTTATTTACCTCATTGTACTCTTTAGTTACTATATTTACTACCTTTTATTTACTACTTTCGCCTTCTTATACCTTTTATTTACCTTTTTTCACTTTCTATATACATTATTGTACTTTTTATTGACCTTATTTTACATTTTATTTACTACTTTTACCTTCTACTTATCTTATTACCTTTTATTTACTTATTTTACCTTTACCTTTTTTGATCTTATTTACCTTCTTATACCTTTTTAGTTACTACATTTAATTTAATACTTGGACCTTCTTTAACCTTTTGTTGTATCTTTTTTTACCTTCTAGTTATTTTACATTGTATTTACTACTTTTACCTTCTACTTACTTTCTTTCACTCTTTATATTCATTAGTTACCTGTTCCGTTACTATA